>NC_064922.1:895717595-896023530 GCF_023897955.1 Schistocerca gregaria
GCAGTCCCCGCCCGGAGATCCAAATGGGGGACTATTTTACCTCCGGAATATTTTACCCAAGAGGACACCATCATCAGTTAATCATACAGTAAAGCTGCATGCCCTTGGGAAAAATTACGGCCGTAGTTTCCCCTTGCTTTCAGCCGTTCGCAGTACCAGCACAGCAAGGCCGTTTTGGTATTGTTACAAGGCCAGATCAGTCAATCATCCAGACTGTTGCCCTTGCAACTACTGAAAATGCTGCTGCCCCTCTTCAGGAATCACACGTTTGTCTGGCCTTTTAGCAGACACCCCTCCGTTCTAGTTGCACCTATTGTACGGCCATCTGTATCGCTGAGGCACGCAAGCCTCCCCACCAACGGCAAGTTCCATGGTTCATCTTCCATACAGAGTAAAATAAAGCTAATCGCAACATTCCCAGTCGTAAATTTTTGGCACAACAAAGTTTCCAGATTAAGTCCTTTATGGCTACAGACAAACTGTGAAAGAGAAATCGCTGTAAAGGATAGTGCGGTACACCACAAAAGCACAGAATGTGGCGTATGTACGTATATTTTGTTGTATGTTTTATCTGTTACCAAATCTGTGGGTACGAGTTTTAACAACTGAAATTTCTAAGTTTATAGATATTAAAAAGCAATTTTCCTATTATTTCATAAAAAGAAACTAAAACTGTCACTGATGACGCTGTATCATCAGCGAAACATGTCTTGCAAAAAAGAAGAAAACACTGTGTTTGCTCGTAGCGAAAACAAATTTTATTTGTAAGCGAAGACGCATGAATACATCAGTATTTATACACTTTGCCGTATTTCACGATCAGACCCCTGATCGTGTTATTTGAGGCAGAAGCAGACAGAACTCGTAGATTTTTTTAAGTATGCTAACTTTTGGTTGCAGAGTAACGTAACTTTGAGCTAACTGTTGACAGGGTGGACCCGGACTTGAGGCGCATCGTCTATTGCCAGGGCGTGCGATATTTTGGCGCTGATGTGTATAACTTCCTGATGGACCGATACGCGACCACTGAGGTCATCTCCGAGCTGAACGACATCCTGCTGGGCGCCACTTGTTCAGAGATGGTGGCTGGCTTACGGTAAGGGACAAGTACCAAAATGTGTGTTGTTTTCTCTCTCCTTCGTGTGGAAGTGCTCTGTGCATACTTTTCCCTTATCACAGGTCATACCCTTAAGCAGAGTTTCCACCAAGAGAATTGTTCTTTCAGGGTCGATTTTCGTCAAACAACCTATAGAACTACAATGTGCTGCATTAATGGCTGACTAATGTTATTTAAGATGTGCTGATATTCTATCGCTAGTAAAAATTGTGTTACGAGGCTGTGGCGCATGAGGAAACGATTTGTTGCGCATCACGAAACTCCGCGCAGATAAAACTGTATGCTGGACTGGAACTCAAACTCGGGACCTTCGCCTTTCGCGGGAAAGTGCTTCACCAACTGAGCTACCCAACCACGACGCAAAATCGTTCTCACAGCTTCAATTTCGTCAGGAAGTGGTCTCCTTGCTTGGAGGGTATGACCTTGTCTTCAAGTTTAGGGGATAGGAGACGAGTTACTGAAGAAAGTAAAGCTGCAAAGAGGGGCCGAGGGTTGTGATTGGGCATCTCAGCTGGTAATGCAACTGCCAGCAGAAAATAGTTCAAATGGCTCTGAGCACTATGAGACTTAACATCTTAAGTCATCAGTCCCCAAGAACTTAGAACTACTTAAACCTAACTTAACCTAAGGACATCACACAAATCCATGCCCGAGGCAGGATTCGAACCTGCGACCGGAGCAGTCACGGGGTTCCACACTGAAGCGCCTAGAACCGCTTGGCCACCCCGGCCGGCTGCCCGCAAACGGCAAAGGTCCCAGTTTCGAGTCCCGGTTCGGTAAACAGTTTTAAACTGTTTTAATCCACATCAGTACACTCTCCGCTGCAGAATGAAAATTACATTCTCATTCAGATCATCTTGTAAATCGACAATAACCCTTCACTTCCTACTGACATTCAGCTTGTTTCTGAAAGCAACAATCTTTTCCTAGATATTTTAAGTCTCTTCAGTGTTCTAAAACAGAAAAAAATACTGTAATTATTTCGTTACAAAAAAATACGTAGCATCGAATTGCTTAGTTACAGTATGTAGAGTTTCTAAGAGCCATTTTTGAGCTATATTGTTAGTTACATTAGTCTCAGGGGTATAATTAAGCGGGCGGAAGGGGATCATAAACTGATTTGTTCGATATAAGGGATCAACGAGTGTAGTACATAATTCCAGTGGTACGATTTCTTGAATTTTCGCTGCTCTCTATGCACGCGTTTGTAAGGGGTATTGAGATATATGTGTGGCTAATTGTGCAGATAGTTGACAGTAGGTCATAGCAACTGGTTGTCTATGGGAGTAATCGTAGACCAGTGTACAACTGTCTGCTACACGAATGGTCTTAATTAATTCTGAGGGCTGTCTTAGCGTCCTATTGTTAATTGCACAAGCTATATTCAACGTGTTTTTTGTCTGTAGTCAAGGTCCATATAGTGTAATTACTACTGTCGTAGTCAGAGTTTCTGTGCTGAGGCAAAGCTTATTTTATTTCTGTTTCATTGAATTCTGTAGGACGAGGGCGCTCTAATTGTTGTTCTCTTGTCTGAGCCCTGCATTGAAAATTACACACATAAAAAAAAGTTTTGCATCCCTCCGGTTCCATGAACTCCCTAAGATAGACTTTGACTGTGGATATTGTCTCACAGACACAGTCCCTTTGACTGTTCAGAGATGTCACTAAACCCGCCCAAAGATGTAAACAACCATGCATGAGCAGCGCCTATTAGACGGAGGGGGTGCGACAGCCGATCAGTTCCAGTCATTCCATTCGGAAGGAGGTACACGGTTCGTGTTGTCTGTTGTTAAACTATACTTAGACGGTCAGTACCGCGGTTCGATCGTGTCCGCATTGTTACTTTGTGCCAGGAACGGATCTCAAAAACGGAAATGTCCAGGCGTCTCGAAGTGAACCAAAGCGATGTTGTTCGGACATGGAGGACATACAGAGACACAGGAACTGTCGATGACATGGCTCACTCAAGCATCCCAAGGACTACTACTGCAGTGGATGACCGCTTCCTACGGATTACGGCTCGGAGGAACCCTGACAGCAACGCCCCCTCGTTGAATAATGCTTTTCGTGCAGCCGCAGGACGTCATGTTACGACTCAAACTGTGCGCAACAGGGTGCATGATGCGCAACTTCGCTCCCGACGTCCATGGCGAAGTCCATCTTTGCAACCACAACACCATCCAGCGAGGTACTGATGGGTCCAACAACATGCCGAATGGACCGCTCAGGATTGTCATCACGTTCTCATCACCGATGAGTGTCGCATGTGCCTTCAACCAGACAATAGTCGGAGACCTGTCTGGAGGCAACCCGGTCAGGCTGAACGCCTTAGACACACTGTCCAGCGAGTGCAGCAAGGTACAGGTTCCCTGATGTTCTGGGGTGGCGTTTTGTGGGGCCGACGTACGCTGCTGGTGGTAATGGAAGTTTCCGTAACTGCTGTACGATACGAGAATGCCATCCTCCGATGGATAGTGCAACCGTATCGGCAGGATACTGGCGAGGCATTCGTCTTCATGGACGACAATTCGCGCCTCCATCGTGCACATCTTGTGAATGACTTCTTTCAGGATAACGACATCGCTTGACTAGAGTGGCCAGCAAGTTCTCCAGACATGAACCCTATCGAACTTGCCTGGGATAGATGAAAAACGGCTGTTTATGGACGCCGTGACCCACCAACCATTCTGAGGGATCTACGCCGAATCGCCGTTGAGGAGAGGGACAATCTGGACCAACAGTACCTTGATGAACTGGTGGATAGTATGATACGAATACAGGCATGCATCAATGCAAGAGGACGTGCTACTTGGTATTAGAGGTACCGCTGTGTACAGCAGTCTGGACCACCACCTCTGAAGGTTTCACTGTACAACATGGAATGTGTGGCTTTCATGAGCAATAAAAAGGGCTGAAATGATGTTTATGTTGGTATGTTCCAATTTTCTGTACAGCTTCCGGAACTCTCGTAACTTAGGTGATGCAAAACTTTTTGATGTGTGTACGAGTATAGTGGGCTGAAAATTAAGTTACTTTTTATTGTTATTGTCATATTGTCAAGAAGATTTTACATTTAATAAAGTAAATGTTAAACTAAGCGTACACTTGTACAGCCCCCACCCCAGACCCTACACCAGCGAAATCCTACGCTACAAATTAAATTATAAAATATATTTTAAAAAATGAAGATTTCTTAAGATTAACCTAAGAAGTAATCGTGTCATTTGTCGTAATCAACAGAACATACAAATAATTTACTAAGTAGCGTAACTAGGATAACATTTGGCCAAGCTATCTTCAGCATCCCCAATCTACCGGGTGTTTCAAAAATGACTGGTATATTTGAAACGGCAATAAAAACTAAACGAGCAGCGATAGAAATACACCATTTGTTGCAATATGCTTGGGACAACAGTACATTTTCAGGCGGACAAACTTTCGAAATTACAGTAGTTATAATTTTCAACAACAGATGGCGCTGCAAGTGATGTGAAAGATATAGAAGACAACGCAGTCTGTGGGTGCGCCATTCTGTACGTCGTCTTTCTGCTGTAAGCGTGTGCTGTTCACAACGTGCAAGTGTGCTGTGGACAACATGGTTTATTCCTTAGAACAGAGGATTTTTCTGGTGTTGGAATTCCACCGCCTAGAACACAGTGTTGTTGCAACAAGACGAAGTTTTCAACGGAGGTTTAATGTAACCAAAGGACCGAAAAGCGATACAATAAAGGATCTGTTTGAAAAATTTCAACGGACTGGGAACGTGACGGATGAACGTGCTGGAAAGGTAGGGCGACCGCGTACGGCAACCACAGAGGGCAACGCGCAGCTAGTGCAGCAGGTGATCCAACAGCGACCTCGGGTTTCCGTTCGCCATGTTGCAGCTGCGGTCCAAATGACGCCAACGTCCACGTATCGTCTCATGCGCCAGAGTTTACACCTCTATCCATACAAAACGCGACAACCCCTCAGCGCCGCTACCGTTGCTGCACGAGAGACATTCGCAAACGATATAGTGCACAGGATTGATGACGGCGATATGCATGTGGGCAGCATTTGGTTTACTGACGAAGCTTATTTTTACCTGGACGGCTTCGTCAATAAACAGAACTGGCGCATATGGGGAACCGAAAAGCCCCATGTTGCAGTCCCATCGTCCCTGCATCCTCAAAAAGTACTGGTCTGGGCCGCCATTTCTTCCAAAGGAATCATTGGCCCATTTTTCAGATCTGAAACGATTACTGCATCACGCTATCTGGACATTCTTCGTGAATTTGTGGCGGTACAAACTGCCTTAGACGACACTGCTAACACCTCGTGGTTTATGCAAGATGGTGCCCAGCCACGTCGCACGGCCGACGTCTTTAATTTCCTGAATGAATATTTCGATTATCGTGTGATGGCTTTGGGTTATCCGAAACATACGGGAGGCGGCGTGGATTGGCCTCCCTATTCGCCAGACATGAACCCCTGTGACTTCTTTCTGTGGGGACACTTGAAAGACCAGGTGTACCCCTCAGAATCCAGAAACAATTGAACAGCTGAAGCAGTACATCTCATCTGCAAGTGAAGCCATTCCGCCAGACACGTTGTCAAAGGTTTCGGGTAATTTCGTTCAGAGACTACGCCATATTATTGCTACGCATGGTGGATATGTGGAAAATATCATACTATAGAGTTTCCCAGACCTCAGCGCCATCTGTTGTTGACAATTGTAACTACTGTAATTTCGAAAGTTTGTCTGCCTGAAAATGTACTGTTATCCCAAGCATATTGCAACAAACGGTGTATTTCTATCGCTGCTCGTTTAGTTTGTATTGCCGTTTCAAATATACCGGTCATTTTTGAAACACCCTGTAAGTAATAAAGAATATTGCAGAAAAATCTTAACTTACACGAATAACAATGTCTCAGAATGTGTTGCATTTATGAAGACGAGAAAAAACCTTTGAACCCATCCGTGTGCGAACCCATGTCCTTTCGTATTGCACTCCTGAGCAAATACACCATTTATACTGGTTTCTCCTTCCAGTAAATACAAATTAGTCTCCTTCGTCGTGATGGCGAAGAAGCAATCTTGTGGAACAAAAAAAAAAAAAACCTTTCTCAAAGCCAAAATCAAATTTCATTTCCCTTCAAGAAGAAATTATAAGCAATAAATAAGGAAAAGGGAAAAGTTTTCTTTATTTTATTTTATTTTGTTTATTTTTTTATTTTATAGAAAGTCGTCGTGCGACTTGCAGTTAAAGACCAGTCCTTACAGGAGCGCCTGAAGTGTCTCCGCCTACAGCAGGCCAGCTCGTCCAAACGTGTCTTCTCATTGCGAAGGCGTGGGTTCTGGGTAGTAGAACCATTCATTTCGGTTCGGTTAATACAGTTTTCAGCTTGTCAGGGCTTGGACGTTCCAGCTACGAGGTGGGTCATCCAAGGTGCTCCGTAAGAAATTGGAAAAATATTGCTTATAGCGTGGGTTACGAATCAGGACGCAGTGTCGTTCGTTGAGATAAGTCCAATATCCTAGCGTAGACTTGTCGCCAGAAGTAAAAAGATAGCGGATCGTGTGGCCACAGATCCAATTCACAGAGTGAGTTTTGGCAGAGGGGTAGAAAGTCTTATCGGGGTACAAAAGCATGTGGACGTCGATCTGAGCTGGCGTCTGTCGAGTAAGGAACGCCAAAATTCGCCGCGCAAGTGTCCAGACATCAAACGCTGTGCCACAGTGGGACCGGTGGACATCCGTGTCATCCACTCCACAGTGGGTGCAGAGGGATGAATCGGCGAGATGGATGCGGTGCAGACGATATCGGTTAACTTGTTTGCCATTCACGGTGATGCACCACGCTGATTGAACGTCTGATACGAGAAAACGCGCATGGATCGCTTTCCATATGTGTCGTCACACGTATTGTGGATACTTACATTCGATGGGGTTGGACGGGCGGCACTGTTGCAACAATTCGGAGACTGTTTTCGTGAGGTACAAACGTGTAAGTGGTAAGGACCGGTAGACATAGCTGAACTCCAGGAAAAATCGTTGGATGTAATAAAAGGGGGTTGGAATGGTCGATACCAGTACTGGGGCGGACAAGGAGGCCGGTGCAAAGTTGTGAAGCAGGAGGCTAGTAAGGCTCTGCGGGTGACGGTGCCAAAGTTATAGTTGGGAGCTGACGTAAAGTGCCTTGACACGAGTGAGCACGTGGATGAGTCCCACCCCGCCACGATCTCGTGGCAGTGCAAGGGATTCATATTGCATCTTGAATAACATCCCCGAGCTGACGAAGCAGCCGAAAGCCATGAACAGTCGTCGGGCCAGGAGATTAGAGACTGGTAGTACTTGAGCGGTGGTGGTTAGTGTTGAACGTCCCGTCGACAACCAGGTCATTAGAGACGGAGTGCAAGCTCGGGTTAGGGAATGATTTGGGAAGGAAATCGGCCGTGCCCTTTCAAAGGAACCATCCCGGCATTTGCCTGAAACGATTTAGGGAAATCACTGAAAACCTAAATCAGGATGGCTGGAGACGGGATTGAACCGTCGTCCTCCCGAATGCGAGTCCAGTGTGCTAACCACTGCGCCACCTCGCTCGGTGTAGTACTTGAGCCACGTGTGGTATACGGGAAGCATGATACATGTTCACGTATTTCGCGCGTTGGATAACGTCAAGAGCTCGTAGCCGGTGATCTGCGAGATTTGCTCTGATTGTCTGTAGCAAGCGTCGATCATTGATAGTCGCTGAGCGGCGCAGATCTGCTGCGAAATCAAGTCCAAGACATCGTATGGTGGCGGCGACACTAAGGGGGGCAACGCATCTCTCCGGCATGCCCTCACCAATGAGCAGGACCTTGGATTTTGACACGTTGAGGCAGCTCCCCGACGCTTCGCCGTAAGTCGCCACCCATGTCAATGCTGCTCGTACTTCATCTTCACTGCGCAGATATAGTACTATGTCGTCTGCGTAGGCTGTACAACAAAAACGGTGGCCGTGCACAGCCATAGCTTCCAAACCTTGGCGCATGCCCTGGAGCAGGGGTTCCAAGGCGAAAGCATACAAAATCGTGGAAAGGGGGTAGCCTTGCCGTACAGATCGTGTGATGACCAGGGACGGTGTGAGGCGACCATTGTACATGATTGTAGAGGTTGCACTACTCAACAGGCGCATAACCACTGTGATAATACCGCCAGGAAATCCCATATGCTCAAGAACTGTCCGTAAATAGAAATGGTCAACACGATCAAAAGCCTGGCTTAAGTCCAGTGAAGCCAAGGCGCCAGGGAGACGTTGATAATGCGCCAATGCTATAATGTCTCTGTAACGGGAAAGGGCTATACGGATGTTGTTGCCGCCTCCTAGGGAAGTCTGGTCGCAGGATGTGATATAACGTGCGATCTTCTTGAGACGCGATGCCAATAGCCGTGTGAATATTTTCATGTCGCTGTTGAGGAAAGTAATTGGTCGATAATCCTGGACCCTCGATAATCCGTGCGGTTTATGTACGGGGATAATAATGCCATCTAGAAAGGCGCTCGGGGACACTGTAATCGGTGACATCAGCTCTTGTGCGATTGCCGTCCACGTGGAAGCCAACAAATAGTGAAAACTTTTATAAAATTCGATGGGTATACCGTCAGGTCCAGGAGATCTGTTATTGGTACCCGCCTTGATAGCATCTACCACTTCATCTGTGGTTACGTCGTCTTGGAGGTCATGCACTGCATCCTCCGGAAGAGCGTTCGTAGTAAGCTGAGCGACTTCTGTGATCAGTGGTGCAGAATGCGGTACGGCTACGTATAGCCTTGCAAAATGAGCATGGAGAGCACGACCGATGCTTCGTTGGGTGTCGTGCCGGCGCCCTTCCACATCAGTGAGGACTTGGATCAGAGCTCGTCGTCGTCGTTGTCTTTCCTGAAGGAGGTGGTACATCGACGGACGTTCTTGAGGGATACGATTAGAAGCACGAGAACGGACTACAGTTCCTTCCAAGTAACGCCGCATGATCAAGGAGATCTGCGCCTTCGTACGATGGACCATCTACTGCCGGGCTGGCGAGAAAGGCATCGTCGCACAGTCACATAGTACAGTGTAGTAGAAGTGCAGGGTATGAGTTTGCCACGCCTTAAATTCCTTCCCATAACTCATCAGTGTCTTCCTGAGGGTCGGCTTTGCACAGGAGAGCCACAGTGATAAGGTGGAGTCATAGGCTTCACGACGATGGTGGCAGCGTGCCCACGCTTCTTCGACCATACGGCGACAGTCTGAGGAGGTCAGGTGGGTGACATTGAGTTTCCACAGACCACGACTATGCCACACTTGCTGTCGGGCAAGGGTGACGTCACAGAGGTACGCATCATGGTCTGAAAAGGCCAAGGGCCAGACTTCCGCATGACGTGTGCCATCAGCACGGGAGCGGGTAACGTAGATGCGATCTATGCGGCTTGACGAGTGAGAGGTGTAGAATGTATAGCCCGGTTGAAATCGGTGGAGCTTCTTCCATGTGTCGACAAGTCGTAGACGGTCGATGGCCACTGAGAGAAATGCATAAGGTGAATGTCGCGGGAGTTGGTCCGCGGGCACTTGTGTCGAGTTCAAATTCCCACCGAGTACCAAATCGTCAAGCGGACCTGTGAAGAGGGGTGTGACGCTTTCGGCAAAAAAAGTTTGTCGGTCATGACGGCGGCCAGTGCCGGACGGAGCGTAGATATTAATAATACGCACGCCGAACAATGTGAGGGCCATACCTGGCGCAGTGGGGAGGTAGATGACGTCCTCTGCAGGGAGTTCGTGGCGTAGCAGCATGGCGTCGCCGCTACAGGTGTCGGATGCGAGGGAAACATGGGCTTTGTACCCGGTGGGAACTAGGAAGTCAGCCACAAACACCTCTTGTAAGAGTGCTATATCAACACCCGCAGAGTATATAGTGTCACGGAACATGGCCAGTTTGTGGGGGGCACGAATGATTCGTCGTGGCGATACGGTATTGCTGTGTACGGCCATCCTCAGTATTTACCGAACGTGCGGTAGAAGTAGCCGGCTGGTGGGGACCCGCCGGTGGTGTCGCGGTGGTGATAATTACTGGTGGGGGGGGGGGGGGGGGGGGGGCAACCTCAGTGTCGCCGTGGTGTACTCCTGTGCAGACACACTGGCAGTCTGTTCCACTTCTTCTTCAACGTCATAGGCCCAGGAAGCTGACGACGTGGACATGTGACGGTCACGTACTGCCGGAACGGGTGTTGTGGATTCCGCATCATGAGTGGCAGGGGGACCGCCGTCATCATTCGTTGACAACGGCGAGGACACGTCCTTGGCTGGGAGAGGTGGCGTCACAGGAGGGGCGCCTGTTGCTGCCACATCGCCGCAGTGTGGGAGATCACCGTCAGACATCTGGTCGACATCTCGCGGGGCCGTCTGAGAAAGGGCGTCATCGGAAGGCGTTCGTCTTCGTTTCCTGTGTTTGCGAGGCGACCGCTGTTTTCTGATGTGGCCTTCTGAATCAGAATGTGGTCGCCCGTCATCTGACGCCGATCCCGTCTGGACAAAGGCAGACGTCGGCAAGACACCGAGGTCGACGTCCACGGTTCCAACAGGAACATCGGTTTCGTCCGCAACCCGGACGGTCCTGAAGCGAGCACAGGAGGCGACGCCGTGCTGGTGTCTTCGGCGCGTTGTGCTGCGGCGGGTGGCGTTGACGAGGCTGCTAGCGCAATCCAGATTGGTACGACGGGGTCCTGTGCGACCTTGGCGTAGGTGATGGCTAAGGACGTGACCGTCGAAGCCTGGGTCTCTTCACGTAACAGCGTCTGTAGTAAACCGCGGTGTAAGCATTCGGAACGTACATGTCCCTCCTGGCCACATCCTGCGCCGTTCGTGGCTGTCCATCGTACATGACGATGACCCTCACACCGCCAATCAGCAGGCACGATGGGACATGTTTCGTCAGCTCAATTTTTATTTGCCGGACGCCATTTAGTATGGGGTAGGTCGTAAATGTTTGCCACTTCTCCGCGACGTGACCCAAGACGGTGCCATATGGTTGGAAAGCGGCAACGACCACATCCTGGGGCACCTCTAACGGGAGCTCAAACACCCGCAACGTGCGGAGACCGAATCCAGCATGGGCGACTTTCACAGCACCCATGTGTCCGTCGGAGTGTTTAAATTTTAGTCCGGTGGCATGACGGTGAATTATGTCAGTGCAAATTTCCTCCGTCGACATCTTGATGTAGACAACACTTCCAGTGATGGAAAAGTGTATGCCGATTACGTCCTGGGGGTTCAAACCTAGATCCTCTCGGATGAACTGTTCGACTTCGAAAGCCCTGGGTGGTGGATGTTCGGCCTGAAACGTTACTTTGATCGTTGCCCGGCGGTACGAGTGCGCCATGGAGTACGTTATACTGGACTCGACGCGGAAGTAAACACCACCGAGAGCGGAGCGTCGGACGGCGCGCGGAGCAGCTCCGCACGCTAGCACGGCTGTGAGCCGACTACCACTTGGCCACGCCAAACAACAGACAGCAGCATAGAGCAACGTAGGCTGACTTCGTTGCCAAACGGTGCTGCCTAAGTCATAAATGCATGATAGTTTGGAAGGTTTCCAATATCAGGCTTCACATAATTGCTTTTCATTGTTACTTAGAAATTGTAAACACGTTTCGATAGTTACTAACTAAACCATTTGTGGGAAAAAGTACACAAAGTCACTAGTAAGTCAGTTCAAACTCATGTAATATACGTAAGCAGAGCCGATGTCTTGATATTTAATGATCTTCAAACTCTTATTTGCATAAAAATATCATGTATTTTGAGAGAATATTGACCGAAACCTTTTTTTATGTAATCATTCACAGTATCAACCTAACATAACCATGTTTTCTAACAAAGGAAAATAGTCTATTATAAACTGACGTTCCAAACGGATGCGTCCTCTGGTGAATATTTAGCAACACAATCACTAAATCCAACGCTGAAACCGCTAAATATGTTTAAAATAACAAATTATAGGTGTACATAAAGCACAGCTCACCGATCGTCAGGGCCAGACCGAAATCCAAAACCTCTCGGTACAATTGTCGTAAAATCGGTGGGAGGACCGTTCGGTAACAGGTCTCAGAAGCTTACTAAATAGGATTCTTGGATAAAGAACCGAAAATGACGTCACTACCGAGACTAACCTACTACACCGACCGGTATGAACGATACAGGGCCCCTGGAGTACAGTAGGGTGACGGCCGGCCCCTATTGTAGCAGGACCGGAAGAATAACCGAGAATTTAGCAAATCTTGGACGCAGGTAAGAGGAACGAAGAAGCGACAGCTTGGAATCCACGCAGGCTGGGTTATTTCCAAGGATGTTTACTCAGAAGCGTACAAGTATAGGTTTTCCCTCGCAAACTTTCCCCGCTGGACGACAAAAGACTAAAATATGGTTGGTCGGCGTTAGGAAGAATCTGTAGAGAGGGAGAATACTCCGTGGTTTCGGGAGTATCATTCGTTTTCGGAATTACAAGGGTGGAGAGCCGAGCCTTGCTGGGAAGCCAGCGGTGGAGAGACGAGGGCTTCCGTTGTGAGCGCCCGTGTGTGACGGTCGCTGGGCATCAGCTTTGTTGGTACAGACGGACTAGCTGTCTTCGTTCTCAGGAGAGTTTATAGTTAGAACAGTTAGGCACTGTACTGTGGCAAACCTATACGATCCTGCACTTCACCTCCGGGTAGGAAGTCGTCGTTGAGTATGCAGCGTTTAGTAAATTAGAGCACTTCTTCTGCCTATACTTACGTTGAGTCGTTATCTGAACTCCGTCCTTGTGGCTGGGAGTTCGCGTTTCTCGTCTGTAGAACACAGAAAGGAGAATACAGTATTAGAGTATATTAGTCAGAGGACCGCCTTCTGCCGTCCTAGTGTCTAAAAGCGTTTATTTGTGGCTGGAGTTCATCCATCGTCGCAGATTAGTCTGAGAACCATCACTTCGACGCTCTGGACGCAGCACATACGATGATGCCGCAAATTGCTCCAGCTGTGACCACGTTAGTTTATTCCCGTTGAGGTTCCACACCAGCCTAGATCATCTTTGAAAGTAGTGTCTTCTAGTGCTTGGTACGTAGATGATGTCAGTCATTTCGCGTTATTGATATTAGATCGCGCAGTCATAATAAGGGGCAGAGTTGGGCAATTGATTAATAATTTTAGCTAGGAAATATAGACAATTGTACTTAAAGGGTTAATTTTAATCTATAATAAATATATATTGAACAACAACGTTTATCACTCAGTAGTATTAGTTGCCTTCATCATTCATTTATGTTTAGGTTGTAATTTATATGTAAAAAAGAGCGTTAAGAGATCCTAAGATCTGCTTCAGGGGATAGTCAGACAGGACCAAATCATCATTTAAGCATTTATTATTTTCCGTTGGGCACATTCATTTTTACACCCGTATGGAGTAGCATCTTGGAAAAAGTGTCTTCAGATCTAAATTTCATAATTTCATTTGATGCAGCTTTCCACGATCTTCAATCGTATGGATCGTATCGCTCCTGAAAGCTATATCCATTCGAACTTCATTAGTGAATTCACACCATTATCTCGCTTCACAAACATGTCTTCCACACAGACTCAAATTTCCCTCCACTTCACTACGGAATAAGCTGCTCATAGTGTCTCAAAATGCATCTTCATAATTCGATTCAGTATTCCTTCAGTGGTTATCTCATCTAGCCACTATTGTTCTGTAGCATCATATTTTAAAAGAGTCGGTTCTTTTGGTCTGTACTGCTTATGATCCACTCTTCGCGCCCATACATATGACAAACTCACGAAAATAGGTCATTTGACATCAGATTGAAGGAAACATGATCGCGCTAAGAAAGAAATAACGCCACAAATCAGCAGCACCCACCCACCTGCGTGAACAAAACACCCTGTTAATAACATAAGCATCAGTTTTATACATATCCAAACACAAGGAAAAAGAATTAGACACATTTGAAATATTCGAAATACACGAACACCAAAGGAAACAACGTGAGTCTATCCTAACTGAGAAGAATGATGTTTACAATATTATCGTCTCTGTTTTTAACTATTAAATATAAAACCATTAAATATAAAATGTCTTATCCACCCTCTCTACCCTCTTACCTCCCCCCCCCCCCTGCTTTCGGTTTGAGTCGGATTAGAATGGATTTATTCGAAAAGTGTACGTTCGAAATACACTTATGCTAAGTAGGACGATAGTTCGTACTGAAGTCAGCGGCGTCCCGTAAACACACATTCGAAATTACTTCACAAAAGGCCCATTTACCAACTCAAGTTTCCTAGAGCGATTTTGCTTATATTGTCGTATAATTTCAGCTCTGTCGCTCTTCAGAATATATTACGATACACACAGTATGTAATATTATAATTAGATCAATTATTACTAGACGGCAGCCTTATGTTTTGAAACAAAGAACTCGCATTGTATAGCTGAATCTTATGCGCACCTCCTTGACTCCTTCATCCCCCTTGATACTCATCCATCGTAACCATCGTGTGAGATAAATGCGCAGTTACGGTGTTGAACCACCTGCTTTTTCCTTTTAAACAGTCCTGAATGGTTCGAGATTCTCTTATTTGACGGTAATCTCAGTTCATTAAGCAACATGGTGACAGGGCCATTAAAAACTTGGTTTTAGTGAATAAACTCAGTGGTATAAAAGGTTGAGTTGTAAGGGTCGCCTGCTCAGTCTACAGAACAGATGAGAGATTACTGTTTGCAGGATGCTGGAGTTGACTGCGGCTGGAGCCCGGGGTGGCTTCCGGAGAGAACACCTGCTGCGCCTGCTGGAGGGACTTCTCCAGCAGAAGCAGGGCGTATCCACGGCCCTCCAGTTTCTCAGCAACAGCGCGCACCTCCTCACTTGGTGAGTACCGCTGCTTTCCCCTTCAGGGAGCCTAGTGTATATTTACAAAATCTCAAAAACTGAGGATCACCTAGATGAGTAAACAGTAGCGTGTCATCGTTCGTTGATATGTTTGGCAAATATGTTGTTTCGTTCTGGAATAACACGTCGTGGACAAATAATATGAAAACTTAGAAAATGTGTAAGAGTATCAGTTTAGTGTACACAGAGTAAGTTTGGTGATGTTCTAGGCTCTGTATGCCTCGTGCTTTTGCTGTCCGCTAGGATCACTGTTTCCTTAAAGTTCTTTCTATAGTGCCCATCTGCCACATGTAACCAAGCTATCAAGTGAGCTATTACTTCTATTTGAATAAAAATGCTACTGCCCTGAATTTTGCAAAGTGTTATACTCGTTTATTTATGTGACGACGACACGTTTGGTATTTGCTTGAAGTTAGGAATACATCTACATCTCTAGATCTATGTAATTACTCTGCAGTTCACAGTTAAATGCCTTGCACAGAGTTCATCGAATCACCTTCAAGACACTTTTCTACCGTTCTACTCTCGAGCAGAGCAGAGAAAACGAACACTTGAATCTTTCCATGCGAGCTCTGTTTTTCGTATTTTGTTATAGTGATCATTTCTCCCTGTGTAGGTAGGCGCCAGTAAGATATTTAAGATATTTTCATATTCTGAGGAGAAAGTTGATGGTTGAAATTTCATGAGAATATCCTGCTGAAACGAAAAACACCTTTATTTTATTGACTGTCACCCCAATTCGTATATCATATCCGTCGCATTCACTCAACTATTTCACGATAAAACAAAACGACCTGCACTTCTTTGACCTTTTTCGATGTGCTATCTGACGCGGACCACATACTCTACAGCGATTTTTCAAAGAAGACGGACAAGCGTAGTGTAAGCAGTCTCTTTAGTAGACCTGTTACATTTTCTACGTGTTCTGCCAATAAATCGCTGTCTGGGCTTTACTTTCTCAACAAAATTATCTACCTGGTCGTTAAAATTTTAGTTATTTGTAATTGTAATCCCAAAGTATTTAGTTGAATTTACAGCCTTTACATATGTGTGATTTATCGTGTCACCGATATTTAGCGGATTCATTTTAGTACTCATGTTCACATCTCCGTGAACAGTGACCGTCCGGAGATCCAAGTTGGGGACTATTCTGTCTTTGGAATATTTTACCAGGGAGGATAACATCATTATTTAATCACTCAGTAGATCGGCATCCCTTGCCTTCAGCCGTTCGTAGCACCAACACAGCAAGGGTATCTTGGCTGATGCTATAAGATGACATGCGTCAATCATTCAGACTGTTGCCCCTGCAGCTACTAGAAAGCTACTGCCGCTCTTCAGGAATCACATGTTTGTCTGCAGACACCCCTCAATTGTGATTGCACTTGCTGTACGGCAATCTGTATCACGAGGGCACTCAAGCCACTCAACTCCACAAGGTCCGTGAACCACGTGTTTGATTTTATTGATACACCACATCTAACAGTACTAAACTGGAAGAGCTGTGCACCTTCAGACTTTAAACGAGGCCTATTTGTACAAATCCAGTTAATAAATAAGGGAACCGCATCATCTTCCCTTTACACCGAATTATGTTTTAGACGTGACTCATAACATACGGGGACATGTTTGCTTTGCGCTGAATGTAAGATTGCACAACCACCAATATAATACACTGAAGTGCAAAGAAACTGGTATAGGTATGCGTATTCAATTACAGAGATATTTAAACAGGCAGAATATGGCGCTGCGGTCGGCAACACCTATATAAGACAAGTGCCTGGCATAGTTTTCAGATCGGTTACTGCTGCTAAAATGGCGGGTTATTAGGATTTAAGTGAGTTTTACAGTCGGCGCACGAGCGATGGGACACAGCGTCTCCGAGGTAGTGGGGATTTTCCCGAACGACCATTTCACGAGTGTACCGTGAATATCAGGAATCCAGTAAAACATGAAATCTCTGACTTCGGTGCGGCCGGAAAAAGATCCTGCAAGAACTGGACAAACGACGACTGAAGAGAATCGTTCAGCGTGACAGAAGTGCAACCCTTCTGCAAAACGCTGCAGATTTCTATGCTGGGTCATCAACAAATGTCAGCATGCGAACCACTCAACGAAACGTCACCGATATGGGCTTTAGGAGCGGAAGGCCCACACGTCTACCCTTGATGACTGCACGATCGAAGCTTTACGCCTTGCCTGGGCCCTTCAGCACCGACATTGGACTCTTGATGACTGGAAACGTGTTACCTGGTCGGGCGTGTCTGGTTTCAAATTGTATCGAGCGGATGGACGTGTACGGGTATGGAGACAACCTCATCAATCCGTGGAACCTGCATGTCAGCGGTGGACTGTTCAAGCTATTGGAAGCTCTGTAATAGTCAGGTGCAGCTGGAGTGACATGGGACCCCTGATACTTCTAGATACGACTCTTACAGGTGCATTTACATAAGAAACCTGTTTGATTACCTGAGTCTGTTCATGTACATTGTGCCTTCCGAAGTACTTGGGCAATTACAGCAGAACAATGTGACACTCGACACGTCCAGAATTGCTACAGTGTGGCTCCAGGAACATTCTTCTGAGCTGAAATACTTGCGCTGGTCACCAAGCTCCTTAGGCATGAAAGTTATTGAACATTCTGGGATGCCTTGCAACGTGCTGTTCAGACGAATCTCCACTCCCTCGTACTCTTGCGGATTTATGCACAACCCTACACGATTCATGGTGTCAGCTCCGTCCAGCACTGTTTTAGACATTAGTCGAGTCTATGTCACGTCGTTTTGCGGCACTTCGGCGTACTCGCGGGGGCCCTTCACGATATGAGACAGGTGTACCAGGTTCTTTGACTCTGCAGTGTAAATGAACGTTGTGTAAGGAATATTTTGTGCCACACCAGTCCATCGCTAAACCCTTTCGTAGAACAAACGTACATATGAACATTATGTCGTAGTTTGATCATAAGAATCTTCTTACAATGTTTGTTATAAATATTTACAAAAAAAAGAGTATGATTTCGGTCCACGCTACTGAAGTGCTGCAGTCGTTTTGAGACGCTAGTTTGCTGCTTGAGGTGGAATCTGAACACACTCGATATGGCAGATCGCTTGAGACTTCTTCTGCTTTGTTCACAGGCCAGGCGAAAAGGCAGCGGTGAGAAAGCTGGTGATGCGAGCCACGCTGAACATGTACGAACAGGAGCTGCTGGAGCAGGTGAGTGGCAGTGGGGGCTGCCGCTGGTTGCCTGGGGCCTTGTCGTGTGGCTCATACTGTGACACAGACCAAATATCTCACAATGTTGAAAGACAATGAAAGCACAGACACACACACACACACACACACACAAACAGAGGTAGAGAACGATGGGCTGCGAGAGAGAGATGTTCATACAGTGATCAGGATGTATGCATTTATATTCTATGATGTCTTTCTTGCCACAAGTATTGGTTGTCTGCTGTATTTACGTATCTCCATGAGTTACCACTTCACCTTTAACCACCTTGAACATTTTCTAGTATGTTGGGGAAAGTACTGAACCTTCTCACACTTTCCGCCCTAACCAGTTCTGTAATAAAAGTTTAATATGTTTAATTATTCCATCATGCAATGATAAAATTCATTTTATGTGTGCTGCAGTCTTTTTCTGTAACTACAAAACTTACTCCAGAAAATGAAGTTTCTCCAAATGTGAAAACATGTTATAGGGTACAACAGGGCCATATGAATAGAACAAATATTCTATTCACATTTAAGAGTGTTGGAATCGAGAAAAATTTGTCAGTCGTATATTTCGACATCGGTGTGTTACATTATTACTCTACTACACACTAATAATCGGTTAATAAGATCAAAATTAGTAGTATTATCAATAACCAGTTAAAATTTAAAAACATTTTAAAATAGAAGCTGTGGACACTTAACACAAATTTCCATTTTGAAGACAGTGAAAATTGTTAATACATTAACTAAGTTCATTTGCAAAAATCATGGGTTCCATGATAGAGGACCTCCTGTTTCAACGTATAAGACCGATGTATGGCTTAACTGTCCACACATTATGTAACGAGTTTTAGAAACATCCAGAATTTTACTCAGTATGAAACTCTGTATGTGAAGAATTAACTGTAAACTTCAAATAGCTTTAGTATATTATACATTACTTAAGTATATAGAACTCATAATTTTTATAAACACCACACAAAACACAACCTCACGTCTCGTAATGTGAAAATCAGTAGAAAATTTCAGAAACTGCTTGTTACAGTGCTTAGAGGATATGCCTTTCACGTGATTCTAAAATCATTAAATAGACTGAAACAGTGACAAGGAAACATTAGATGTACCTAGTATACTAAATAGACTGAAACAGTGACAAGGAAACATTAGATGTACCTAGTATACTAAACTCTAGGTGCAACTGTCTCCGCTACTGTGGTTTTTGTCCCCCTGTGTAATATTGTTCTTCTCCTTCACCCTTGCCAGTAACGTTACTAGCTAAGCTTTTGATTTCTGCTTGCTGCCTTTATCAGGTGGAGCGCGTAGCTGACGCTTTGGAGGACAAGTCACTACACAGAGCTGCACAGAGGCGCCGTGACATCATCGCCCGTGGAGAGACGGCGCGTAAAGAGGCAGCCCGCTGGCTCAGAGAGAGGCGATGGGAGCGCATCTGAGTGGGAGGGCCGTGTCTCCTGCACACAACAGCAGCAGCAAGCTTACGCGAAATTCAGAAAATAAAGTTATGACTGTTACTGGATTACGATTAATCATTTTTCCTTCAACCCTAAGACAGCTCATGTCTTGCTACTTCAACTGCTATCCTTTTGTAGAAATAATTGTTTGCAAAACCCAAGGGTCCTTGGAGAATGCTTTTCATCAGTTAACATCAAGAAATGTCGCAGAGAAAGAAGAAAAGATGGTGAACGCTTAAACAGTTTTATGGAACAGACTTTAGCGAGGAAATGCTGGAGGCATGCCTCGAGAAGAGAGCTCACGTCACAATGTTCGCTTCATTCGTCACAGAGCCTTCACTTCATCTTCCACGGTCTTCATTTGATCATAGAGAACTGCGGTAGACCGTTTTCTTCAAGTACTGGAGGCTTCTCGTTGGCGCACTGGCCATATCAGTCTTCGGGAAAAGTTTGTAAGTGTAGTAAAGAAAGTATTAACATAACTTGCTTATTTCGGTTATGAATACTTCGATATATTTTCTTCCTCCCTTCCTTACTGTTGTGTTTCGTAGTTAGAGAGGGATTTTTTTTTCATGCAATGGTCTACAATTCTCGAGAAAACGTTGACTGTAATGCATCCGTTGGAAACAAGTCAACGAGTGAGAACCTATATTTACACTCTCATCCATACCTTGGCAATACAACTTCCGTTCCAGCGTGTGTCGGATGGTACTTCTGGTACACTGCTTCCATATTCTATTCATAATTGTTACTCGAGAGGAACGATTATTGATATGCCTTAGCACGACCTCTTATTCTTTGATTTTTTTCCTAGTGGTCATTTCGCGAAATGCGAATGAACCACTGACTCAAGGCGTCTCGCTTCCATGCATTTTCTCTAGATCCTCCACTAAAACTATCAAGTAAATGAGCCCGACTGACGAGTAATTTTAGAGAACCGGTCGAAAAATTGATTTTAATCCCCTTTTACGAGGTTAAATACATTTCCTTAAGATTCCCCGAGAGAATCTCAATGTTTTATTGTGTGATACTACTGGTTTCAGTAAATTATCGGCAGCACTTATATGGATACATTGTATTTATTTACGTTCAGAGTCAATTGCCAGTGCTCCCACCAGTCGTCAATCTATCGTAGATCTCCCTCCATTTCGCTAGAGTCTTCCAGCGTTGCAACCTTCCGTCAGAGAACAGTCTCAAGGAGATTTTGATCTGTTACGCTAAATTATATAATTGCGTCTTACGTCAGATGTCTAGAAGCCCACCGACCTGAGTTCTTGGTTTGCCGCACCATCTAGAACTGGCATGAACCATTTTATAACCATTCTTCTTAAGCATCATTCATTTGTCCTCTCTCTCTCTCTCTCTCTCTCTCTCTCTCTCTCTCTCTTTTTTCTTTTTGACGAACTGAAGTTCTTTTACTCCCGTATACCTCAAAAGATGAGAATTTGACAGTAGTCCTATGGCGGAATATCAACTGCAGTGGGAATGAAGATCCAAAGTCGGTGTCTTTTGATGCATGATTTTGTTACAAAGACTATGACAGAGGCCTGATAAAACATGCTAGGTTTTCAGCTTGGGGAATGAGCAGATGGTTAGTGCCTAGTTCTCCTAAAAACTCCGCTGATTACAGATCCAAGTTTTATCTCGGAAAACAGGGAGTATCCACGATAGCAACCCTATAAGAACAAAGAACAAGTGAAAATTAGTGCCAGGTAGAACTGTGCTAGCAACATGGAACGTAAGAATTGTTACGTTTAGGAAAGAGAAAATTTCAGATGTCTTGTGCTCCCTGCCGCCGATGGATAAGCAGCTGCAGCAGCAAGTCGTATAACCCTAGCTTACTTGTTTGTTAGATAGCTTAATTAATTTCTTTGCGTGTTTTTGGGTACTTGCATTGTTTAATTCATATATTTCGGGCATATTATAGTATTTGAGGGTTGTAGCATCGCGCCTTAGTACCTGAATAGTGTAAATTCGCGTAGTCGTCTGTCTACTGTTTTTGTTGTGAACGGCCAGTGTCGGTTGGTCAGTCAGTGTGCTCCCTGCCGCCGTTGGATAAGCAGCTGCAGCAGCAAGTCGTATAACCCTAGCTTACTTGTTTGTTAGATAGCTTAATTAATTTCTTGGCGTGTTTTTGGGTACTTGCATTGTTTAATTCATATATTTCGGGCGTATTATAGTATTTGACAGTTGTAGCATCGCGCTTTAGTGTTTACTTTGTAGATTCTTATTTAAATTGCGTGTGAGTTTCGTATAGGAGGTGCAATTTCGAGTTTTAGTTACTGTAATCGTAAATTCAGCAGATTGTAGCGCAGTCATTAGGCATTTGTACAGGTTAGTTGATACATTCTTTGAGTGTTTCGCTTGCGTTATCTAGGCACGGACTCGTGTTTCGGTAACTGTTGTTCAACATCGATCAGAATGGACAGGGACTGCGATTGCTGTGTTCGGATGAGGGCTGACTTGGCATCCCTTCGCTCACAGCTGCAATCGGCGCTGACTTCGGTCGCGCAGCTTGAGGCTGTTGCCAATGGGCACCACTGTGGGGAGCCGGACTCGGGTATCACGGGGATGTCAACCTCGTCCCGTCTGTCCCCAGATCGGTCTGCCGCTGTGGTTGCCCCGGTTGCTGCCCGCAGTGGGGCTGAGCCCTCGCCTGTGGTTGATTGGGAGGTCGTTCCAAGGCGTGGCAGGCAGCGAAAGGCGTCCCCGAAGGCTGATCAGAAAGCCTCCCCGGTGCGTCTGACAAACCGGTTTCAGGCACTGTCTCTGGCTGAGCCAGATGCAGCTGCCTGCCCTGTTTCAGAGGATCATTCTCAGCCTTCAAGGTCCGGGCAATCGCAGAGGGTGGGCTTACTGGTAGTTGGGAGCTCCAATGTTAGGCGCGTAATGGGGCCCCTTAGGGATACGGCGGCTAAGGAGGGGAAGAAATCCAGTGTGCACTCCGTGTGCATTCCGGGAGGAGTCATTCCTGATGTGGAAAGGCTCCTTCCGGATGCCATGAAGAGCACAGGGTGCAGCCAGCTGCAGGTGGCGGCACATGTCGGCACTAATGACGTGTGTCGCTTTGTATCTGAGGAAATTCTCTCTGGATTCCAGCGGCTATCTGATTTGGTGAAGGCTGCCAGTCTTGCTTACGAGATGAAGGCCGAGCTCACCATCTGCAGCATCGTTGACAGAACCGACTGCGGACCTTTGGTGCAGAGCTGGGTGGAGGGTCTGAATCAGAGGCTCAGACGGTTTTGCGACCGTATTGGCTGCAGATTCCTTGACTTGCGCCATAGGGTGGTGGGGTTTCGGGTTCCGCTGAATAGGTCAGGAGTTCACTACACTCAGCTGGCGGCTACACGGGTAGCGGAGGCTGTGTGGCGTGGACTGGGAGGTTTTTTAGGTTAGAAGGCCTCGGGAAAGGGCGGGATGGGCTGCAATGTCAAAGGGTGCTTGGTAATTACAGGACGTGCTTGGATCAAGGAACAGTCGGAATTATAGTTGTAAATTGTTGTAGTTGCGCTGGAAAAGTCCCTGAGCTTCAAGCGCTAATAGAAAGCACAGAAGCTGATATCGTTATAGGTACAGAAAGCTGGCTAAAGCCTGAAATAAGTTCTGCAGAAATTTTTACGAAGTCTCAGACGGTGTTCAGGAAAGATAGATTAGGCAGAATTGGTGGTGGAGTGTTTGTGTCTGTCAGTAGTGGTTTATCTTGTAGTGAAATCGAAGTAGATACTCCGTGCGAATTGGTATGGGTGGAGGTTATACTTAACAGCCGAATTAAGTTAATAATTGGCCCCTTCTACCGACCCCCAGACTCCGATGATACAGTTGCGGAACAGTTCAGAGAAAGTTTGAGTCTCGTAACAAATAAATACCCCACTCATACCGTTATAGTTGGTGGGGACTTCAACCTACCCTCGGTATGTTGGCAAAAATACTTGTTCAAAACCGGTGGTAGGCAGAAAACGTCTTTCGAGATTGTCCTAAATGCTTTCTCCGAAAATTATTTCGAGCAGTAAGTCCACGAACCCACGCGAATTGTAAATGGTTGCGAAAACACACTTGACCTTTTGGCCACAAACAATCCAGAGCTGATAGAGAGCATCATGACTGATACAGGGATTAGTGATCACAAGGTCATTGTAGCTAGGCTCAATACCATTTCTTCCAAATCCATCAGAAACAAACGCAAAATAATTTTATTTAAAAAAGCGGATAAAGTGCCACTAGAAGCCTTCCTAAAAGACAACTTCCATTCCTTCCGAACTGACTATGCGAATGTAGACGAGATGTGGCTCAAATTCAAAGACATAGTAGCAACAGCAATTGAGATATTCATACCTCATAAATTGGTAAGAGATGGAACGGATCCCCCGTGGTACACAAAAAAGGTCCGAACGGTGTTGCAGAGGCAACGGAAAAAGCATGCGAAGTTCAGAAGAACGCGAAGTCCCGAAGATTGGCTAAAATTTACAGACGCGCGAAATTTGGCACGTACTTCGATGCGAGATGCCTTTAATAGGTTCCACAACGAAACATTGTCTCCAAATTTGGTAGAAAATCCGAAGAAATTCTGGTCGTATGTAAAGTACACAAGCGGCAAGACGCAGTCAATACCTTCGCTGCGCAGTGCCGATGGTACTGTTATTGACGACTGTGCCGCTAAAGCGGAGTTATTGAACGCAGTTTTCCGAAATTCCTTCACCAGGGAAGACGAATGGAATATTCCAGAATTTGAAACACGAACATCTGCTAGCATGAGTTTCTTAGAAGTAGATACCTTAGGGGTTGCGAAGCAACTCAAATCGCTTGATACGGGCAAGTCTTCAGGTCCAGATTGTATACCGATTAGGTTCCTTTCAGATTACGCTGATACTATAGCTCCCTACTTAGCACTCATATACAACCGCTCGCTCACCGATAGATCTGTACCTACAGATTGGAAAATTGCGCAGGTCGCACCAGTGTTCAAGAAGGGTAGTTGGAGTAATCCATTTAACTACAGACCTATATCATTGACGTCGGTTTGCAGTAGGGTTTTGGAGCATATACTGTATTCAAACATTATGAATCACCTCGAAGGGAACGATCTATTGACACGTAATCAGCATGGCTTCAGAAAACATCGCTCTTGTGCAACGCAGCTCTTTATTCGCACGAAGTAATGGCCGCTATCGACAGGGGATCTCAAGTTGATTCCGTATTTCTAGATTTCCGGAAAGCTTTTGACACCGTTCCTCATAAGCGACTTCTAATCAAGCTGCGGAGCTATGGGGTATCGTCTCAGTTGTGCGACTGGATTCGTGATTTCCTGTCAGGAAGGTCGCAGTTCGTAGTAATAGACTGCAAATCATCGAGTAAAACTGAAGTGATATCAGGTGTTCCCCAGGGAAGCGTCCTGGGACCTCTACTGTTCCTGATCTATATAAATGACCTGGGTGACAATCTGAGCAGTTCTCTTAGACTGTTCGCAGATGATGCTGTAATTTACCGTCTAGTAAGGTCATCCGAAGAGCAGTATCAGCTGCAAAGCGATTTAGAAAAGATTGCTGTATGGTGTGTCAGATGGCAGTTGACGCTAAATAACAAAAAGTGTGAGATGATCCACATGAGTTCCAAAAGAAATCCGTTGGAATTCGATTACTCGATAAATAGTACAATTCTCAAGGCTGTCAATTCAACTAAGTACTGCGACGGGTCAGGCTCTTATCGCGCAGTTTCCTTTCCCTGAAAGAAAATCCACCTACCTCGTTTCTTAGGTAGTTGCTGCACTCGCCTCTCCTGATAGCAGCTACTGGAAAAATTGCAGAAAAGCAGTGTTGAAGAAACTGCAATTTAATAGCCGCTCACCGGAGGCCGCGATACATGTTTGCTGAAATACAATCTATGAGCAATCTTCCTAAATAAATTGAGTTATTGGAATGGTAGTAATTGTTTACTCAAACGAGAACGCGAAGTTGGTAATTCTATTTAAGCTCTTTATTGTCTTTAAGCCTGATCATCAGCCCGCTAATCTACGTTTGAAGAAAGTTCAGTTCACAATTCTATCCACACTCAAACCCCGCCAGAATTAGCTTTCAAAGTTACGGAATTTACTTAACTGCAACACAGACGATTTTCTAACATACACGTTTGCAGTCGATGTTCAATAATAGTTCGTTTTTTAACGTTAATGCTCGCCATAAGCACTTAGTAAAAGTTTACGAAGTACCGCCACGCTTTTAATTATTAAAGTTACTCGCGTCTTTCGCGGAACGAAAAGTCACAACTCGCTCAAACTCACACTACGCGTTACTGGACTCTTCCAGTCTCAAATCGCACAGTACCGAACCGATGAAGCCGTTTTATGACTTCATTTTACACATTATTCGCGAGGACACATCAAGCATGTCTCTTCTCGATCACAGTTCCTTCGCGACTCCTCATCCACTCGCGACTCCCTCTCCTAGTCTGCTAACCGTCCTCGCATCTCATTGGCTCACACATCACACAGCCAATCAGAATTAACTCTTTGGGTGCGCCTCGCGCCAAAATCTAGCACGCACCAGTCATGACTTCTGAATCATTTACGTCATGATTTCTTGTTACACAAAATTTACTGTATAATTTAACAAACCGAAAGGAAAACTAGACTTTACTTTATTTCCAGAAATTATTTAAATACTCGCGAACGTTCTGGCTGCTTGTACAATACCATACACTCTTGGACATCCGACATTCACTAAGATGGGGAACCACTGGCGATTCTGTTCCCACGGTTACATCGTCTGAACACTTGCGAGTTCCAACCTAGATTTTATACACTTGCAAAGAATGGCGAATGTCCCTCTTTCATTCACTCAGGCACACTCATTCACTCTCACCTACTCATATAAAATAACTGTTCACAAAAATTCAAAACATTTATGGTTTTAACAAAGTTATAGGTAAATTTCTAAAAGTAAAATTCTCAAAATAAATACAAAAGCACGGAAGGTGATTTTGTTTCATAGTTGGATGGTCACTGAAGGTGATCTATACATAATGGTATTTATTTAGACTCGAAAATTGTAGAAATTTGCGTTTTCTGTAAGATTTTTCTAATTTCCAAAATATGCAGGTTTCAAAGCTCAAATTTGGATGACTTATTTTTATTCATAACAGAAACTAGTATATTAACTTTTAATTTCCTCAGGTTCCTCAGTTAGAAGTTATTAAAGATGAAAGTTCCACGTTATACACGCGGCTAGTTAGCGCACAGGTCTTACATTCTCACGGTACAGACATGCCATATGGTCGTGACGTCAGACGAACGGACACCGGTAATCTGCCCGCTACAGCACATATGCTAATCTGATGGCTACTTTACAGTCTGTCTACATTTCACAGTAAATATTTGATAGAAAACTGTGCGCTCGCACTAGTTGCGACGCCACAGTACCTGGGTGTTAAAATTACGAACAACTTCAGTTGGAAGGACCACATAGATAATATTGTCGGGAAGGCGAGCCAAAGGTTGCGTTTCATTGGCAGGACACTTAGAAGATGCAACAAGTCCACTAAAGAGACAGCTTACACTACACTCGTTCGTCCTCTGTTAGAATATTGCTGCGCGGTGTGGGATCCTTACCAGGTGGGATTGACGGAGGACATCGAAATGGTGCAAAAAAGGGCAGCTCGTTTTGTATTATCACGTTATAGGGGAGAGAGTGTGGCAGATATGATACACGAGTTGGGATGGAAGTCATTACAGCATAGACGTTTTTCGTCGCGGCGAGACCTTTTTACGAAATTTCAGTCACCAACTTTCTCTTCCGAATGCGAAAATATTTTGTTGAGCCCAACCTACATAGGTAGGAATGATCATCAAAATAAAATAAGAGAAATCAGAGCTCGAACAGAAAGGTTTAGGTGTTCGTTTTTCCCGCGCGCTGTTCGGGAGTGGAATAGTAGAGAGATAGTATGATTGTGGTTCGATGAACCCTCTGCCAAGCACTTAAATGTGAATTGCAGAGTAGTCATGTAGATGTAGAACAGAAAACATATTTCATTTCTCAGAAGCAATACATTAGTAAATACACGCAAAAAAACATAAAATAATAAAAAAATCACTCACCACAAAGGAATTATCACAATGGGACAAAAAACTGTAGTTGTGATGTACATGTACACACAAAAAAATGATTAGAATTTGTGAAAAACTGGAAGATTTATTCAAGAGAAAGAGCTTCACAAATTGAGAAAGTCCATAACGCGATGGTCCACCTGTGGCCCTTACGCAAACAAGTTTTCGGCTTGGCATTGATTGAAAGAGTTGTTAGATGTCCTCCTGAGGGATATTGTGCCAAATTCTGTCCATCTGGGTCGTCAGATAGTCAAAATTCCGATCTGGTTGGAGGGCTCTGCTCCGTAATGCTCCAAACTTTCTCAGTTAGGGAGAGATCGGCGACCTTGCTGGCCAAGCTAGGGTTTGGCAAGCACGAGGACAAACGGTAGAAACTTTCGCCGTGTGCGGGCCGGCTTAATTTTCCTGAAGTGTAAGTTCATGACAGCTTGTCTAGAATTCTCGTGACTGGAATATAATTATCTTCAGTGCTCAGTCACGCTTCGGTCAGAGACCCGATGAGCAGCAGATATGTGAGACAGCAGTGGCATACCAACATAAGTTTGACCGCTGTATGACATGAAAACCAGGAGTGATGGTCTGGGGTGCCATTTGTTTTCTTAGCTGGATCCCTTCAGTTGTCATCCGCTGTATCATCACAGTATAGAGGTACGTCGACGATACTCTACCTCCTGTTTTATTGCCCTTAATAACAAGTTATCCTGGGTTTTCACTGCAGAAAAATAATGCCCGCCGGCGCGCGGCGAGAATTTCTACTGCTTGTCTTTGTGCTTGCAAAACCCTACCTTGTCCAGCAAGATCCCTGGATCTCTCCCCAATTGAGAACGTTTGGAGCGTTATGGACAATGTCCTCCAACCATCTCGGGATTTTGTCGATCTAAGAACACTCCAGTTGGACAGAATTTGGCAAGATATCCCTCAAGAAGACATCCAAAAATTCTGTCATTTAGTGCCAAACTGAAGAATTGCTTGCATAAGGGCCAGATGAGCCCCTACGCCCTATTGACTTAATCAATTTGTGAAGCTCTTTCTCTTGAAAAAATCATCCAATTTTTCAGAAACTGTAATCAATTTTTGTCTGCACCTGTACATAATGTCCAACAATGATTTCCGTCCTATTTGCATAATTCCTTCGTGGTGAACCGTTTTTTTTCCTTAGTATGTATATTGGGATCTACATAATGCTGTAAAATATTGCTGGACTAAATTTAAGGGTAAGTAAAGGTATAGTACGCTTCATAAGTAGCAGTTGTGAACAGAATGTTAAAGACTATGAGCATGCCAATGATAGAATTTTAATAGCAACAACCAAATCAGAAAGGCAGAATTTAGCTCTGATTACTGTGTACAGTCCAGAAGTAGATAAATATCACGAATTCAAAGCCTTTAATGACATTCGTCTAAAATGTATTCAACAATTGCAATCAAAATGATCAAGCAATTTAGTTAGGCGATCTAAATGCACGAGTAAGACATAACCTTACATGCAATGTAGTGGGTGTATTTGGATGAATCTCTTATGACATGTAATAACCGAAACGTTTCTTAAGAAATAAGCTCAAGCTTGCCATAGAGTTGTAGATTATTTTATTGTGAAGGATCGAATACAGGTTTCATGCAACAGCCAAGTCTATGTAGAAGCTGTGATACAGTTTTAGTGGATTACATTTTAATATGGATGTATACGCTAAATGTGAGAATACGGAATAGAAGATAACGGAGGGAAGTACAGAAGGGTGTTTCAAGTTTATTTAGTATAAGGAAAAAGTATGAAGGACTCATGCTGCAACAGATTAACTACAGGACTGGAATATCTGTGTACCGAGGAATGTACTGAGAACGGTCAAATATCAATGCAGAAATGGAAAAAAGGCAAAGAATGAAGGAACGGGAATGAAATGTAAATAATGCAAATAGTAAAGACTAAAGACTTCTTCCATTAGAATGTAATAGAATGATTTCCGAGAAGTAAGCCCATTATGAAAATACTTCTGAAATTTTCCTGGTAAAAATAGCTTGAAAAGACATTACTTAAAGGCATCCACAACAGAGCTCGGGAGCGATACATTAGTAATATAAAAATGGCATTCATGCTGGACAAATGATAGTTTATAATGGTTGGCTTTTAAACAAGTTGGAAAGAGGAAAAAATCCAATGAAACACCATAAAGCAAGAATGTGTAAAAACGGTAGAACCTATGTAATAGCCTGCACACTTCGTTTACTTTGGGCATTCTGGCGCAGTTTGTTTACCATTTGTAATAACGCCAGGCCCACTTTATTTATGACATCATTATCATCACTTTATAACCCCCGTATTCTTTCCCCCCCACCTCCATGTACTCTAAGCGTTTTAGCTGCCTTTAAAATGAAAGAGTCAATTACAGTGGAGTATTTTAGCAGCTATTAAAATGCAAAACAAAACGATACACCCCAGAGCACCCACTTTGATTTTGATCAAAAATATCCAAACGATTTGAATTATTTATCGAAAAATTACGTTTGGATATTCCTACATAAAGAAAGACATCATCAAATGATAGAAACTTAAAACAGTACTTAACCTTCATTTGAATCATGATTGAATGGAGCAAAAAATTGCCGACTGTGTTTTCATTTCTGACTACAAAGAGTTTTCACCGATTGTCTCACCACTCGCATCTGTAAATATCATCAGAAGCTACATAGCATTTGCTATTGAATACGAGAACGAGTATGAAACATACTTTCCATAAATAGATAAAGCCAACATTTGCATATGGAATGCACTTAACAAATTAGAAATTCACACTTGCTGAACATGAATCTTTTTTAAATACTATTCCACAAAACTTCAAACAGCGAGAGAAAATTAACTACCATTTTATGGTATTCTTGCTTGTCCGCACCAATAGATGGCTGCACTTGGTAATGTTTAAATTTCCATTATTATAGTACACTTCATTGAAGACACATATGAGGCTCAAATTAATTATTTTCCACGTCTAAATGCTTGTCAAGTATCACAAAGTTCTTTCTAAATCTAAAATATCGGCAAAAATGCCTCAGTAAAGCAATTTTATTTTCCACATACACATTCCTGTCAAAGTGACGCCTAGAACACGGTTGTGTTCTCTAAAAGAAGTACTCCAATTCTATTTGCATTCCTAAACACTTTTAAGTAATGTTCAAAACAGATACTTGATGTTACAGGTTGGGCCTAAATATGATCACAGTAAAATAATCTGACCAGGCTTATAACTGGAGAAAACATATGTTAGCTAAAATAATTTGCTAAACAAACAAACTGTTAATCTGAATTACTGTCAGCTATTGAAAGAATGTAAATAATTCTGTTATTAAAACCTACATTTGGTGCAAATAACAGTACACCCTTAAACTAAATATTACATATCTTTTTTGTGGCGTTTCACAAGTTTTACTGTAATATCACCATGACTAAAACACATAAAGATTGTTGCCATTTCTATCTGAGAAAACGTTGTTAATGATTCATAGAGCATGTTGTCATTATATCACATTTTCCAAGTTTTCAGTAATGTTTCACCTTACTAGGGAGGCGCAAGACAAAGTATCACTAGAAATATACAGTTGATGGTTCTGATTGGAACTTACTGATTTTTATCATAAATGTTTGGTTCTCGTTGGGGTTACATTAAGTACAATACGAACTTTTATCGACGGCTGCAATATTTTCGCCGTCTGTGGTGGCCGTGCGGTTCTAGGCGCTTCAGTCCGGAACCGCGTGACTGCAATGGTCGCAGGTTCTAATCCTGCCTCGGGCATGCATGTGTGTGATGTGCTTAGGTTAGTTAGGTTTAAGTAGTTCTGAGTTCTAGGGGACTGATGACCTCAGATGTTAAGTCCCATAATGTCCAGAGCCATTTGAACCATTTTTGCAATATTTTCAATCAGAACAAAGGTGCCATAGTACTCGGAAAGGTTTATAAATTGCAACTATTGTGCCAAGGCTGTCTAAAACGTTTACAGAGTGTGTTTCCTATAATCAGCTACTAAATAACACCAACATCTAACAAAAGTGCATGATGTAAAAGCTCCCTCCCCCTCTCTTTCTCACACACATCCTCTCTCTCTTTCTCTCTCACTCTCATACACACACACACACACACACACACACACACACACACACACACACACACACACACAAACACACACCATAGCTAAAAACCATTTTAAGAAGGAATGAAGGAGGTGATTTTATTACAATGTATCACTTAAACGGCAGTACAGAATGGGAACATCTGTTGTGTTTATAAGCAACACAACCAAAGATGGTTATAGAGATGAAACATCCCAAAAGATGATAATGGAGTTGATAACTGAAGAGTAAAATATTCTTCAGTGAAATAAAATTAGTTATCAAAACATGTGTAGGTTTATGGTAGTATAATTCCAGAACTCGAAAATTCGAACTTTGAACAAAAAAATTGTTTTATTTCTGTGAATATGGAAGTCTTTGAGCACAAAACACATTTTGCAACCACAATGGACCTTAAAATTAAATATTACCACACTTAAATTGACTGTATTAATTATTAAAGATACCTGCAGCTTGCAAGTAGGCATTACTGATAAAATCTAGGTTTAGCAGTACTTACTAACGACAAAAGTTGACTTGTTGTACGACACTTTGCAAGCTCTGTGGACCTTCAAATGAAATATTTTCACCATTAAATTGTCTGTATTATATATTAAAACACACGCAACTCGTTTATTGACAGTACTTAGATAAATTATATGTTAGTCGACGACCATTGTTCGATCTTAGTCCTTATATTAAATTCATCTTCATACATAAAAATTAGTTGTAGAACTTTCACACATGAGCACTAGTGCAGAACTAGCTTACAACTAAAAGTGCATTAAGAAATAACAAGGTAAACACTGACATCATTTTATGCTCGCAAAAACCTGTTCACCATACATCTTGGAATGCACTTTCCATAATAATACGATCGTCTACCTGCTAAACACGAATGGTACCTACAACAAAAATAAGTTAAAGCTTAAAGTGTGCTTGTTAAAGAGATTTACCAAAGTAGCCAGTGTTATCGTGCATTACTAAAGCTGAAAGATGAAGGGGGCATGGTTTTATCACTTGCACCAAAATGTCCAACTTAAAGTGCCACACATAGTATGTGGGTTACTCTACTGATAAAATGTTGTAAAATTTTACGGTGTGGTAAAACTATGCACAAGCTGGCAGGAAATATATTTTTTTTATTAGAAAGCACTAAGACCAGGCGATATTAATGTAGAACAAATGTTATGATCATAAAGACCACAAATAAGAAATATTATGGACAGAATTATTGTAAAGTTAATTATGGGAGGATGCTACTTCATTTTAGATTGTAACATTTTAGAATATGTTGAATCAAAAGGAAATACATTAAAAATGGAAGACGGCAAAATAATTTCACTGTAGGTGGGAGGGAACAAAAGAGTATGATATATCTACCAAAGAATATCCTTCCTTGACACAATTCTCAAACTACGCTTCAGTTTATAAACATCCCATTCAAAGCAGGTCTGTTCAATATTTGCTTCTCGAAGGAAAAACAACTCTTTTTGTAACACATTCAGTTACCGATATTATCTTTTCTTTAAGGCAACTTTTTGAAAAAAGAGACAGCTAAATTATCTCTCAGTATGAAAAGTATTTATAAATGTTAGTGAAATTTCCCCGTTTTCCAGGAAAGAAAATAAGCTGCAGATAATTGTTAATGAGTTGTAAAAACATGTTATGAATAAAATCGCAAAATACAACTCAGAAAACTAAAAGACTGACTTTTATAGTTAAACACCTAACTAGGACTAAAATTTATGTTAATACAACAATAGAAAAATTAAAGTACTTTGAATATCTTCGTTCCAGTTTATCATATGATTTAACGAAGCCATGCAAAGTAAAGTTAAAAGTTTAGTACAACAATCACAAGACACCTAAAAAATTTTGTTGTGACAGTCATCAGCATGTAGTGCGAGTCTATCATATATAATTCTTTTGATATGCGCATAAGTGTTCCACCTTTAATCTACTTGTGCTTGCTTACTGTATTTGAGCCTTGGTTTCATTACACAAGTTCTAACCTCCCTCTCAACACACACCTCCTTTATTACCAAATTAACAATACTGATGTGCATAATATACAGAAGAAAGTAACTTCCACATTATGTGTAAATTCCAACTAACACTTCTCTATGAAACTTTGACAATACATAGAAATAAATACTACAATATAGTCCAGAAGGTAACTGAAAGAATTGCGCAAGGAGAAGAACAGGAATGACTTATTTAAAGATAATAATCACACTGAAGTCACCACGATTTATGATGGACCCCTGGACATAACAAAAGGGGAACATGATTTTTAATAGGATGTATAATCACCATGGATGGTAGTGTATGCTCCACAACGTGCTCGCATGCTGGCCGTAAGTTTGGTAAGGAATTCCGGTGGTTGGGCTCTCCGTTCCTCCTCCAGCGGTCTCCCAAATGCATGCCACACATTCCCGATGGGATTTAAGTCGGAGAACGGCCAGCCTAGTCCATTCGCCAAATATCCTCTTGTTCCAAACATATATTTCACCTGCGCAGTTCGATACGGTCGCACATTATCATCATTGAAAATGATATCATGGCAGAATGCACCAATGAAGACACGCACCTGGCGATGGAATAGAACGTGAGAATAATGTTGGCCCATGAGTTCACCAGCATTCAAAGATTTGGAAGTCAGCAAAGCTATGCAACATTAGGCTTCCCCTTGAACCACCAAAATTATCACGTTCGAGAATGTTCCTGAGTGCATTAAGTGTTCCCTCCTCTCGTCATACGTACTGAAATCAATGTAGCTGCTGATGTCTGTTTCTCTCTGTACTCTATGGCAGTCTTCCGTTTGCTGATGTAGACGTGTTGTCAGTTCTCCTACACCCATCTTGCATTCTTCGTTTACTTTATCGATTTATCCCTTAGTTCTTCCTTCGCATGATCCACCTTGTCATCTTATTTTCCGAGTTTTTCACTAAACTCTTGAAGTGCTGCAGTGCGGTATACATGGATCTGCTTAACTTCTTCAGTGAGTATCTCGTGAGTATACCTAACTCTTTAATCTCTTCCGCAAGTTTTCCTGAGTACTCGCAACCTTAGTTTTACTTTATTTACTATATTCCCTGCTCTGGTTGATACACACCTGGAACTGCTCCATCATAGTAAATAACTCTACACCCTCCCCCTCGTCTTCTAGTTGTACAGCTACAAAAGCTGGGAACAAATCTGTTCCTAAATTTTCCATGTCGGATAACATCATCGACACAAGAATCATTTGACACCTTATTGTCAACAACTGAGTCGTGGCGCCATTGAATTAGTAGACTGTTCTGTCTGGCGCCACTGGCTCAGGTATAGTATCGACTAGCCCCCTTGTGGCGCCATTGCCAAAATCTATGAGCAACAGTCCATGCAACTGCTTGCTGATAAAGGGGAGTAACATTCTGTAATCCTCGTGGTGATCTGTTTCATTATCTAACTGCCCCCTTATTATTTTATGGTTTGTACCCGACCCTCAGAGTTTTACTAGGTCGGCTCTTTGATCGTAAATATAGGCAGTACTACTTAACAAAGACACTAGCTGTCATTTGAAAATTTATGCCGCTATTATGCTGCCATTCCTTTCTGGTTTGTACCCGATCATTAATGTTCTAATGAATCAGTTCTTGGTCTTAAATACAGCTGGAACAATTGTACTAAGGCGCAGGTTGCCGTTAAACAAAAGAGGGACCTTGTGGTTAGATTTAGCTGTTAACCGGTTCAGTTCTCTGATTGTTATTTCATTTTTCAGTTATTAGTTATAATCTGAACAACGCTGTTCTATTAAGCTGTTCGTTTCTGTGTTTGAAAGACCGGGTCATTATTGGTGTGTTTTAGCTGGATCTTGTGGTTCCTCCAAGTGAATTCTCGTGCAATAAGTGTTCACCAGTAATGTTTTAAGACGTTCCTTCAGAGCGGTCTCAATAACTGACAAACAGCTTAACCTTGAAAATATTAACGGGCAACTGAAACCAGGGCTTTCGTTAAAAAAATATTGTGAGAAGGTACGTGTTGGGATCCAGTCGCACCGTGGTTGCCGACTGAAATTAAGAGGTTGGTTGCTTTGAAGTAAGCATGGATAAGTGCCGGTTCGCCAGAGTCCATATCGCTTGTCATCACCTAAGATAAAAATATTGCGGCACAAAACTGAGGGCTTGTTAAAAGGCGGAGTCATAAGACGGTCCACCTCCGCCTATGCTTCCCCCATTTTCTTAGTAGCTAAAGATCAGGAGCAGGATTTCCGATCTGTGGTTGATTACAGGCTTCTCAATAAAAAGGTAGTCTTCGAATCGGTGCCACTGCTTGATCTCCACAACTAATTCGCCTGGTTTTCTGGAGCATCTTGGTTTACGGTGTTAGATCTTATCAGATACCCCCAATGGAGGAATCTAAGCATCTCACCGCCTTCGACACAGATCGGAATTTATATGCGTTCAACCGGGTTCCGTTTGGTTTGTCAACCAGTGCAGCAGGTTTATCCCGTTAATTGGATAAAATTTTAGGTGATTTAAAGTTTATTGCATCTTCAATTATTTGGACGATGTGGTCATGTTTAGTGCCTCCTTTGAAGAGCATTTAGAGTACATCCAGAAGTTTCTATCCAGGCTCAGGGATGTGGGGCTGACTGTTAAACCCTCAAAGATAACGTTGGCTCAGGGCCAAGCGTCGTTTTTGGGCCAGTTGGTGTCGGGGATGGGATTAGCATTGATCAGGAACGCACTAAGGCGTTGAGGGATTTTCCGCAGCCACGAAATAAGAGGGAGGTTGCCCGATTTGTAGGGATGGCTAATTATTTCTGCAGATTTGACCCATACTTTGCGCAACTTGCAGCTCGGTTAAATTTACTTTACAGAAATAATTAGAAATTCGTTCGGACTGAAAGTCAGCAGACAGCATTTGAAGGAATTAAAACTGCGATTGTCAATCCAACGGTTTTAGCCATACCTGACTTTAAGAAAAGATTTGTGGCCCAGACTGATGCTTGCAATACTGGTGTGCTGTCTGTTCTTTTACAGGATGATCAAGATATCAGGCGTCCGTTAGTATTTGCTTCCCGACGTCTTCAGGGGCCTCAGTTCAATCACTCGGTATATGAGTGCGAAGCGTTAGCTGTGTTATTCGCACTGGAAAAATTTCGGTTCTATCTCCAACATCGTGAATTTGACGTAGAGACGGATAATCAAGCCCTTAGTTGGTTCTTAGCTCGTCCTAGGAAGACAGGGCGTATCGCGAGATGGGCGATCCGCATTTCGGCTCTCCATTTTAAGGTTCTGAACGTTGTGGGATCTGATAATCAGGTTGCTGACGCCTTTAGCAGGATGCTCCAACAGCACCAGCCTGATGAGAAAACGCTGAACAGTCACCTAGTATGTACAGAGGTACCCCAACTGTTTAATAATTTGAAAACTGGACAAGAACAAGACCATTGTGGGAGGGTCTCAGGCAACAAATACTAGATGCACAGGAATCCAGTGACTATTTTCTGAAGAACGGCGTTCTGTGTAACCACAGGGGTAAGTCTGAGGAAGCTAGAATTTGCCTCCCAGGAACCTTAGTTATTCTGGTCTTCCTGTGCTTCCATGACTCTCCGGTGGGAGAGCATTTAGGTCTTTATAAAGAGGAGGTCAAGGGGCAGCTGACCTGGCTGACACTTTATAAAGACATTAGAGGTTTAGTCAAAGAATTCCGAGACTGTAAGAAGGGAAAACCAAATAACTCCCTGGCTAGGCCATTGCAGCAGTCGGAATGGGAAGAGCATCCGTTTGACAAATTGTTTGTTGATTATGAAGACCCGCTTCCCCGGACGAAAAAAGGCAATTCGTATATTCTCGTAGTGGTGGACGCCTTCTCCAGGTTTGTTTGGTTGATACCTAGCCAGTACTAATATATTTAGGTGCTTCAAGGTATCGCGGGTGTTGGTTAAAGATAATGCTAATGGGTTTCGTTTAGACAATTCTGCTTAGGAAATGGGATAAACATGTTTCCACGACACATTATTATCCTGAGGCTTCCTTTGCCAAAAGAATTAACCGCAGCTTGAAGTCTGCGTTGATTATTTACCACCATAAATCTCCCAAGAAGTGGGATACCATCTACCCCTGGTAAAGTTAGCGTTCAACTCCACGCGGTATGAAGCATCCCAGGCCACCCCATCTAGCCTAATGCTCGCATATCCCATGAATTCCCCGCTCTCCCGAATGCGAGTCCAGTGTCTAACTACGACCCATGGAACTGCTTGCTGATAAAGGGGAATAACATTCTGTAACTCTCGTGGTAATTTGTTTCATTGTCTAACTGCCCTCCTTAATATTTTCTGGTTTGTACCCGACCCTCAGGGTTTTATTCGGCCTGCTCTTTGGTCGTAAATATACGCAGTAGTACTGCACAAAGCCACTAGTAGTCATTTGAAAATTTGTCCCGCTTTATATAGCCTTTCCTTTCTGGTTTGTACCCGATCATTAATGTTCTCGTTTATCAGCTCTTGCTCATAAATACAGCTGGAACGATTGGTTGCCGTTAAACAAAAGGGGGACCTTGTGGTTAGATTTACCTGTTAACAGGTTCGGTTCCCTGGTTGTAATTTCATTTCTCAGTCATTATTATAATCTGAACAACCTGTTATATTATGCTGTTCGTTTTTGTGTTCGAAAGACCGGGTCATTATTTATGTGTTTTAGCTGGATCCGCCGAGTGAGTTCTCTTGTAATAAGTGTTCACCAGTAATGTTCTAAGATGTTCCTTCAGAGCGATCTTAGTAACTGACAATCAGTTTAACTTTGAAAATATTAGCAGGCAACTGTCACCAGGGCTTTAGTCAAAATAAAATTGACAGAAGGTACGTGCTGGTATCCAGTCGCACCTTGGTTGCCGATTGAAATTAAGAGGTTGGTTGCTTTGAAGAAAACCTTATCATTGTCATATTGTCTGCTAACCTGTTTAAACTCTAAGCATAGGTGTGCACCTTAAACCTGAACCTTTCAACGTACAGCTTTCAGATTAGGAGTTAAGTCATCTGTTTTGAGTAATTAAATCACTCTTGTCATCAATGACGCTTACATAGTTTTCACGTCATGCATGCAGCATGGTAGTCAACACCGCTGTTTCACCCGATAACGGGCGGGCTGCAGGTCCGGCTGTCTTGTAATCATTGTTATATTGCTTGCTGTTTTGCAATACAGCACTTCAGACATCTTTTGCAAAGATTAATAGCTTATTCAACTTATGGTTTAAGGTCGAAAGAATTCTGCAAATTGTCCATTTTGTTAAAGAAAATTTTATGGTTAAATTTTTCGATTGTCTACAAAATACTGTTTATATATTGTTAAATAAACAGGTTGTGCGTAAAGAAAGTTATATTGATGAGTCCTCCCTGCCACGTTTACCGTAATTCCAGTATCAAGAACTACAGTTTTTATTTTCTCTATCTCTACCTCCTCGACTTGAAATTTGTATGATATGGTGTACAAAACATATTTACGTTCATGTTTGTAACTGCAATGATAAATGTAACTACTTTTGTATATTGCAATAAAATATTCCGTCACGAAACCTACCCTTGCTATATACAATGACAAAAACGAAGTTACGTCAATTAACACATAATATGCCGCAAGTCGTTATGAGAATACACCTTAACGTCAATAAACACAACCAGTGTGCATTAGCAACAATTCGTAACTTTGTTTTCTTAAACCAAATTATGTTACCTGCAGCTACATTCAAATCTACAACGCAGTATCACAGCTGCTTACTGGCTCACCTATCACATTGATACAAAATACTCATCTTGCTTTCTCAGTGTTATTGACGCAATGGGTTACGCTATTGTAATTAAATTTTGTTACACATCTTTCGCAACACTTAAGCCTGCTCATTCATTGCGCAATGTCTCGATGGTTTTTGTACTCCTGCAGTGCATTGTAACTCGCAATCAGATGCTCCGATTGTCTCTTGTTATATACACTACATTTATTGGCGGTGGGAAGTTGACTACCGACGTTTCACCGAGACCCAAACGGAAATTCGAGCCCATAAGAAACTGATTATGTAATATTAGTTGCCTTTTAAGCATCTCTATTCCTCAGCGATTTGAGCTGCAGTGTACAGACCATGAGAGTATTAAGTGTACGCTGTTTATTGTTGTTTCCATGCGAGTTTTTCAACAATTATCTCCTTGAATTGCAAGATAGTTTTGTAATATTTAATTTACCCGCGTGTCCATATCGTTTTAGTGAATGCTACATTTCCATTTTCATTGTGTAAAAGCATCTCCTCTAGCAAGGTGTGGAGATTCTGAAATCTACAACCGTTTTCATGCTTTGATAAAACATGGAACTATAGGTCCATTGTGATGGGTACTTCAAGATAATATGTCAATGTTCTGTTTTTGTTTATCTTCTAGAATGTACATTCAAAACAAATAGTGAACTACGATATAAGGACCTAGTCAGTGTTCTATATTGGTGTTTGGTTTAGGTCAGGGAGCACGCATGGATGGGTGAAGTGGTTAATGCCACAGCTCGCGGTAAGCGAGAGATCGAGGTTCGTGTCCTGGTGTAGCACAAAATTTCATATGTCAGTGCTGGCTAGTTAATCTATACCCAATACAGCTGAAATAAAAAATACGCACTCAGCCAATTAGTTTCGATTTTGTATTGCTGTGGATCGGTATCAGTGTCTGCTCTTTCAGACATCTATTTAAGTAAATGGTGATTTGTCCTATGGTCTAAGTGTAAATAAGCTAACAGTGTTCTTAAAAACCTTATGAGGAAACACAAATCAACTGAACTCAGTAAACACTTTAGACTCTCTGATGGCGGAAGTGGAAAAAGTGAAATTGGAGCCAATGTTCAAAATAGTTTAGACTGTGCCATCGAATGTCTGGTACCTGTGTAAGTAGGCTGTTTAGGTTTTTCTATTGGTAACGCCGCCGCCACGTAGCGCTCTGTATGAAAATCACTGGCTGTGCCGTGTGCAGTCTGTGGCTGGTTGGCATTGTTGTAATACTCGCCATTGCAGTGTTGGGCAGCGGCAGCTGGATGCTAACAGCGCGTAGCGTTGCGCAGTTGGAGGTGAGCCGCCAGCAGTGGTGGACGTGGGGAGAGAGATGGTGGAGTTTTGAAATTTGTAAGAATTGGTGTCATGAACTGATATATATATTATGACTATAAAGGTAAATACATTGTTTGTTCTCTATTAAAATCTTTCATTTGCTAACTGTGCCTATCAGTAGTTAGTGACTTCCATAGTTTGAATCTTTTAGTTAGCTAGCAGTAGTGGCGCTCCCTGTATTGCAGTAGTTTGAGTAACGAAGATTTTTGTGAGGTAAGTGATTTGTGAAACATATAGGTTAATGTTAGTGAGGGCCATTCTTTCGTAGGGATTTTTGAAAGTCAGATTGCGTTGCGCTAAAAACTATTGTGTGTCAGTTTAAGCACAGTTATGTATAATCGTTCAAAGAGGACGTTTCACATAGACCAGTCTTGTATAATTTTTCTAAGGGGACGTTTCACCTGCACACAATTTGAATGAAAATGAACAGTTAAAATTTGTTGTGAAGAACCTGAAAGTGCTACAGATAACTAAAAGCAATAATTAATATGACAACAAAGCTATGATAATAGCTAGATGTTTACATTCAGTATCTGCATACAGTGCTCTCAGAACGTGCAGTCCGGTTGTTTTACTACATGCACGTACTTTAGAAAAACTAACTTGTAATTACCTGATGATCAAGAAAATCATTACAGTGACAAATTTGAAAGCATATGAATTCCTGGAGTCTCTTTGGATAGGTGAGATATATATCCAGCGAAGATTTTAATTTAATTGTGGTAAGACATATGGCGGTAATATGATGCTGAAACTTGTGTCTGCAACAACGACAGCAGTTGACAGTCTCTTCATTTTGTCTAAATATGGTGGTATAGTAGTTATCATTCCTGTTAGTAATATAACAGGTGGGCAGTTTAAATCCTTAACCAGCATTGTCGTGTGTGTGTTGGAAGGGATGGTTTCAAAGTAATTACACTCATTACGGATAAGTATAGTTTTAAAATGAAAGCTTATTAACTTTGAAGCACCAATAAAATCCTACAACATTCTACTTACTTTTTTCATGTTAGACATTGTCCACATTCTGAAATCCCTCAGAAATACTGAAAAAAAGGAAATGTAAACAAAACTTTACATTTTCGTTGTATGAAAGACCATTCATTAATGGTGTCACCACAGTATCAACATTTGGAACACGTTTTTAAGAAAGCAAAGCTACGGTCGCAGGTTCGGATCCTGCCTCGGGCATGGATGTGTGTGATGTCCTTAGGTTAGTTAGGTTTAAGTAGTTCTAAGTTCTAGGGGACTGATGACCAAAGATGTTAAGTCCCATAGTGCTCAGAGCCACTTGAACCATTTTTTTAAGAAAGCAAAAATCTGTTTCGTTAAGTATGCTCACATTCTCCCATCAAAAACTTTGTATCTTTCATCAATTTAAAAGCAGTTTGTGAAACTCATTAAGGATTTTCAGTGACAATATTGGTAATGAGAGGTGAAAGATTACAGTGATCTAAAGTTTGACAATAAGTACAAACCAAAACAATGCCTTATCACAAGTACTCAAGTATATTGCAACATTGAAACATGCCACAGAATATCTCCATAATAGTTCTAATAAATAAACCAAACAGAGCAGAACTAAAAAATTAATATGCAAATCCATATTAGAGAGTGTGGTTCTGTATGGAACGGAGACCTGGACAATTAACATGCAGCACATTAAAAAATTACTAGCTCTAGAGATGGACTTTTGGAGAAGATCGGCAATAATCTCCGGGAAAGAAAACATAAGGAAAATCGAAGTAATAAGGAGAATGGAAATAAAATAAATATATGACGTAATGGATAGGAAGAAATTACAGTGGTACGGGCATGTACGACGAATGGAGGAAACCAGAATACCAAAATTGATACTGGAGTGGGAACCGGAGGGGAGAAGAAGAAGAGGACGACCAATGACCACCTGACTCCAAAATGTACAGCACACAATGAGGACAATGGGCGCAGAGGAAGAGGACACACAAGATCGAAACACCTGGAGAAATATTTTGAGAATATAGTTTAAGAACGGTTATTGTTTGTATTGTAATTTCCAAGTAAATTATTATGATGGAGATAAGCCTCTGTAATGAGGAAAAGCTCAAAATCATCAAAAAATCAAAATAAACCAAACAATAGTTTTCCTTCAAAGTATTGTGAATTGGTAAAATATTGTTAATGTAAAAACCGTATTTGAAAGGCAAAGATTTAATGATTCCAGCAGGGAAGCCTCCAGAGAAACGTTCTCTAGCCATACAAGTGTTTTTGTGGTATTGTGATTGGATGAAAATCTGGTGACTAGCAGTCCCACCATGTGCTGCTTTTTCCTCACAGACATTTCAGTTTTTAATCTGAATTACAGAATCTTTCATTCAAATAACTCCATATTTATCAGATCTGCAGAATGGAGTGCATTCTTGGCTGCCGGCATTTACAGCCGCAGAGTTCCATAGGACCAACACAGTGACGAGGCAGAGATGTGTTTTGCCAGGGCTATTAGCTGAATTCAGTTAGGATATTGGAGACAGTAATTTGTAGCCGAAATTTGTGGTAATGCTCGGCAGATCTTGCTGTTGTCTTTCTTCTTCAACGTTGCCTGCCGAGTTCCGTTAAGTGGTGAATAGCTTCTTTGTAACGTTTATTTCTTTCACAAGAAGGCTACACCGACGATAAGAAGCTTTGTGGTGTTACCACGGCGGTTGATTACGAAAGCTGGCTAAGACAGCTGCGTTGGTTCCTTAGCTTCTTTGTGGTGTTTTATATCGTATGAAAGTGGCGGTAACGACTAAACGTGTTGATTTCCTTTTCTTGTTTTGTGGTGCGGCCGTTGTGAGTTTTTGCGAGGATTGGCTCCGAAGGAGAACAACAAAAGCATTCCACCGTAGTAATATGATGGAATGGACAGTTACGGAGTAGCTGATACCATTTTAGAGGTGCTGCGCTTGATTCTCTTTATCTGGTTATGGTGTGGGGAGGCGGTTGTGAAAATGTTGTAACGATTGGATCCGGCGACAACGTTGGTGGCAAAAGTTTCGTTACTTGCAACGGAGCGCTAGCACATGGACCCGTCGCAGTGGGCTTACGGAAACGATCGTTATTAACCAGTGATACCAGTACTGGCTGTGTCGATTCTAGATCTGCCGTATCCGGTTGTTCCTACTGACGTAACCCAAAAGAGAAGGTAATGGTGGTCTGTCGCGTGAGTACCTAGCGTTTTTTTTTACTTTTTTTTTCTTGGCCTGTGGAAACTTGAGATGTCCCTGTGCCGTGTTGTGTGGTCAGGGCGTTCTCCGGTGGCTCTAAAGTTTTTAATACGAGGCGTGTTTTTAAGTAAGTACCGTTTTGAAATTTAAAAAAAGACGTGCTAAGATATCTCAATAATTTTATTTTTATATGAAAGCCTGTCCCTTAATCTACTTTTCTACATAATTGCCGTCAATATTGAGGCACGTGTAATAACATTGTACCAGTTTTTGAATACCCTCCTCATAGAAGTCTGCCGCCTGACTTGTCAACCACTGCATCACCACTGTTTTGACTTCGTCATCGTCTTGGAGACGCTGACCGCCCAGGTGTTTCTTCAAGTGCAGGAACAGATGGTAGTCACTGGGTGCAAGATCGGGGCTGTACGGAGGATGATCCAGAGTTTCCCATCGAAAATATGTGATGAGATCTTTGGTCTGATTCGCGACATGCGGACGGGCATTGTCTTGCAGCAAAAAAGCGCCCTTGCTCAACTTGCATGGACTGTTGCTTTGATTCTGGTGTGACGTAGGCCACCCATGTTTCATCGCCCGTAACAATTTGGCTTAAGAAATCATCACCGTCATTGTGGCACCGCTCAAGGGAAGTCAATGCACTGTCTAAACGTTTGGTTTTGTGAACATCCGTCAACATTTTCGGTACCCAACCTGCGCATAATTTTCGGTAATTCAAGTGCTCGGTCACAATGCCATACAAAACACTGCGAGAAACATTAGGAAAGTCATCCCGCAAGGAGGAAATCGTAAAGCGTCTGTTTCATCTCACCTTGTTGTCCGCTTCCTGCACCAAACTTTCCGTTGTTCATGATGCACATTTGTGCGGCCATCTTTAAATGCTCTCACCCACTTTCTTACCATTCCATAACTCATAATGTTTTCTCCGTAAACTGCACAGATCTCACGATGAATATCGATCGCTTTTAGGACTTGAGCACTTCACAGTCGGCGGGACTCACGATTATCGGAGGCATCTTAAACACTCAGTACACAATGTAAACAAGGAAGAATCAGACTGTAATAGCATCAGTGCGTAGATTAAGGTAAAAATAAAAATAAAGTTGTTGAGATAGCTTAGCAAGTCTTTTTTTTAATTTCAAAACGGCACTTACTTCAAAAAACACACCTCGTATAAAGTGTAGATGTCGCCCTTTGGGGCCGCATATTGCGGAGTGCGTATTTTGAAGTAGAGGTGTTCGCTTCTGCAGAGAAGTAAATTGGTGCATTGGTGCACCACCGCCGTTGCTAAACTTTAAGTAAGGCGTGTTTGAACGCAACTGATGGGCTGGGTACGACCTCACGGGCTTAGTGTCCGCACGGTTACAGCCTGGCCAGCGTTCGGTCTCGCTTGCGTGGCTACGCCCCGTTGAGGTTAAGCTGCCGCCTTGCCACTGATGCCCTCTGAGCGTGTAGCGCATCTGGGTGACGGGACGGTAGCTTATGTCTGAATTTAGTGGTCATTAAACTTGACCAATATTAAGATTAGCGCAGTTAAGTTTTAAAAGCCTTGTTGGTAAGCCCTATTAGCTTATTTTGTTTGAGGGTAGCAATCATGCCCTTGGCCAGTATACCTCTTAAGCATAACAAGTTTTCCAGCCTTTTTGCTATAATTGGAGCCTGGTAGCTTAAATTAGTTATAGTGCCCCGCAAATATTCAGTGTAGCTTCAGAAGTAAACATAGTTTATAAATTTATGTCGTGGCTTTCATGTTATTGAAGTGGAATAGACAAAATGATAGTCTGTCAAACTGTCAGCTACATCTGGCTACAGTAAAGGAAGCACAATTTTATATGCTCCATTTCGTACCGGCATCCTTCACCAGTTACAAAATAAGGAAATCTTTTTCAATGAGACAGTTAGCACTTCAAACATATCTAAATTACTAAGCAGACTTAAATACTAATACGAATTTTTGGCTTTCTTTAAATCAGAAATAATTGATTACAGCTGTTCTCCTAAACGTTTTGTAATCGTTGGTCAAATGTGAGTGAAATCTTATGAGACTTAACTGCTAAGGTCATCAGTCCCTAAGCTTACACACTACTTAACCTAAATTATCCTAAGGACAAACACACACACCCATGCCCGTGGGAGGACTCGAACCTCCGCCGGGACCAGCCGCTCAGTTTTTTAATTGTAATATCAATAAGTAACCATTATTATAACCCACAAGTACACAATATAATCTATTATAGAACCATCAAATGTCAATTATTCATCAATGAAAAAGGGGTATTGACCTTTCAATACATATATGCATTTCATATGATTCCTTCAGTTTACTTTATTGCGTAGTAGGAGGAACCTGCTGTAAGGATTCCACACACTACAAAATACCTCCACTCAGACGTCACTTTAATATCATTTATACGCCACCGGGCAGTGTCAAATGTGGTATGGTTTAAAGGCCAGCTTACATGAGAACCTTCAGCGTCCGCAGCTCGTGGTCGTGCGGTAGCGTTCTCGCTTCCCGCGGCCGGGTTCCCGGGTTCGATTTCCGGCGGGGTCGGGGATTTTCTCTGCCTCGTGATGACTGGGTATTGTGTGCTGTCCTTATGTTAGGTAGGTTTAAGTAGTTCTACGTTCTAGGACACTGGTGACCATAGATATTAAGTCCCATAGTGCTCCGAACCATTTGAAGACCTTCAGCAAAAATTATACACGAGGCAGTCAATAGGTAATGCAACACATTTCTTGATTTTATGCAGGATTCTGATACATCACACCATTCTCCACTTTTTTCGCTACATACCTCTGTTTTTCCCTGTTCCATGCGACAGCCTTATACCACCTTATGGGGAGGGCCAGTATGCTGCATCAGTATCCTCCCTGTCATCGATGTACCGCTTCCTGGGCACACATATTTCATTAGGCCAAAAAAATGGAAGTCAGAAGGTGAGCAATCCGGGCTCTAGGCGAGATAGAAGAAAAATTCAATGAAGTTTTGTGAGCTCCTCTCGGCTGCAAAGCTTTATATGAGGCCTTGCGTCACCATGGAGGTGTCTAATTGTGGTCCATGGATCATCTCGAATGAGAGTGTCTTCTAATATTACAGGAGACACAGCTGTTTACGTCCAGTTGACACGTGCGGGGTCGGACAGGCTCACGCGACTTTGATGTAATCATGATACGTCTCTCCGTTTGTTTACTTCCAGGTCGTAGACATTCTGCACGAGCCTATGAATGTCTCAAATGCTCAGGTTTTCCGCCGAAGTATACTTAATGACAGCTCTCTGCTTAGAACACACCTCCATTACAGAAGCCAACTTCTAGGCTGCGTATAGTGCCTTGACCTGTCAGTACTTCATGAAACTGTAGGAACTGTAGCGGGAATAGCCCACGATGTCCCCCAACAAATTCTGCATTTTCAACTGAAACTGGCAGAGAAAAAATTGTGCTGCATTAGTTACTGAACGCCCATGCTACATTATATTATGTGCTATACGAGACCTCCAACAAGAGTAGAGAAATTCGTTCCACCGTGTAAGACGTTTCAGTGACGCCATCGTAACACATACGACAGATCACAGATTTACAGAACTTACTCTACGTAGTCAGGAAAAGAATTCAGACGAAGACACTTAGAATTTGAGGCATACTGCGGCAAAAAATTCAAGTTGTACCTATTACCTTACATTTTTGCAGAGTTGGACCAGCCTTGAAACACGTCGTCTACTGCTACAGTGCACAGAGGATATGGATGATCCATACAGTTTCCTTATGAAACTGTACCACACTACCGACATCGTCTCTGAAATAAACGAAATCGTACTGGGGGCCACCTGCTCACTGTTAGTGGATGGGCTACGGGAGGTACAATGCCATAACATTATATGTATGATGATTTAATTTTCAACCAAATTCCAGCAATATTCTACAAGTTTAAACGGGGCATATGCAGTTGACTCAGAAAGTTTTTTGTGCTTCAGTTGGTGTTAAAACATCCACTGCATGTGGCCTTTTCGCAATGACGTTTTGATCTCTGATTATTTGCTTTGCTGTCGTTTTTCAGTCCAGAAATAGTGAACATCTGGAGCAGACTAATGAAGTTTAATAGGAAGAGATCGTATCATTACTGTACTTGAAGTGGCACGAAGCGTAGACCTGAAAGGATTAGGGTGCCGTCGACTGCGAGAGTGTGAGTGTAAAGCGCCTCCTTTGTACTTGCTGCTGGAGCTGAGTGCCACTGGAGCGAAGGGCGGCTCCCGGAGAGTGCAGTTCCAGCGGCTGCTATAGGGACTCCTGCTCCCCAGTCCCTCAGCCGCGAAGCAAACCTCCTCTTTAGGTGGGTACAGCCGCCTTCTTCCCGAGCAAGCTCGCTGCGTTTCTCTCCAGAGAGACATCAGCGCTGCTACACAATAACAAAAACTGCAGTAAGTAGGCTGTTTAGGTTTATATGTTGGTAACGCCACGTAGCGCTCTGTATGAAAATCATTGACTATGCTGTGTACAATCTGTGGCTCGTTGCCATTGTTTGAATATTCGCTATTGTAGTGTTGGGCAGTTAGATGTGAACAGCGCGTAGTGTTGAGCAGTTGGAGGTGAGCCGTCAGCAGTGGTGCATGTGGGAAGAGAGATAGCAGAGTCTTGAGAGCGGACGATCTGGACGTGTGTCAGACTGGATGTCATGAACTTATATATATATATAATGACTTTTGAGCACAATTAAGGTAAATACATTGATTCATTGTTTGTTCTGTATCAAAATTTTTCATTTGCCAACTGGTCCTATCAGTAATTAGTGCCTTCAGTAGTTAGAGTCTTATAGTTAGCTGGCAGTATTGACGCTTGCTGTATTGCATTAGTTCCAGTAACGAAGATTTTTGTGAGGTAAGTGATTCATGAAAGGTATAGATTATTGTTAGTCAGGGCCATTCTTTTGTGGGGATTATTGAAAGTCAGATTGCGTTGCGCTAAAAATATTGTGTGTCTGTTTAGTGATGATCAGAATAAGCGGTTCTAGGAGCTTCAGTCTGGAAATAAGCGACCGCTACGGTCGCAGGTTCGAATCCTACCTCGGGCATCGATGTGTGTGATGTCCTTAGTTTAGTTATGTTTAAGAAGTTCTACGTTCTAGGGGACTGATGACCTCAGCAGTTAAGTCCCATAGTCCTCACAGCCATTTGAACCATTTTGAACCAAGATGAACTTCGATGGTTAAGCAAGGAACGTGGCTTTGACTTGGTAATGCAGAGAAGCTAGTTGAAGCTTGTTGCTAGGTCATCTGTCTGTATGGTTTCAGTCTGTATTAATTAACATAAAAAGTTTTTCCAGTTGTCCAACATACAGACAAATTGTCGGTGGTTATATCAAGCCCAATATAAACCAACACTGCCAGCTAAGAGCAGAGATAAACATCAATCTCTGAGCGTCAATGAACAGGACAAGTCGGGACAGAAGGCGACAGGTGCGAAAGCACTACAGATATCAGGAAGCGCGGCGTGTGTCAGGAGAGAAAACTTGCGTCGGCAGCAGGAGCGCCCTCCAGCAGGACACTGCCACACCCCGCGCAGTCCCCCCGCCGCCCGGCCGCGCGCATGCCCTGCGCCGGATAACAAGAACAAGGTGCGTCTCCCGCGAGTGTCGGAGGCCGCACGCACCAAACGAATGACAGGCGGTGCAACGAGCAGCTCTGCGTCTCACGCACGTGGAAGCGCGCCCTCAAACTCGGCAGTCGCCTGTGAGACGCCGCGCGCGCCCTCGGCGCCGCCTTCGAGGCTCTAGCTGTTGCGGAAGGACATGCCTTGCGTCAAATGTGCCACCGAAAACTGCGATTATGTGTGTTGGGCGAATGCGTCTTCTGTCGTGCGGCTACATTGTAAAGACGCCAACGGCCATACCACCGGTTCTCGTGCGATCACATCGGTCCCGGTTAGTGCTTGGCTGGCTGCCCTCTGGGGAGGACGTGTGCCGCTGCCCACTGTGCGTCCCAGGTAGCCGAGGATCGCCGGCCGCCGAGCCTTCGCCGCCCGACATTCCACCCCTCCGCGCCAGCCGTAGCTGCTTCGTTGTTTTAACGTCAATTTCAACGATTTGGTAAGTCAAAATGCCAACTTACAAAGGATCTAATACAATGCTGCAATTATAATTTGACTGAGAATACGTTAGGCCAACGTCCTTTGAAATTTGTGTACAGAATGACAGTTTTGGTGTACAAAATGGCAGCTAACTCTAAATATAGTTAAATGTAAATTAATGCAGGTGAATAGGAAAAAGAATCCTCTAATGTTTGAATACTCTATCAGTAGTGTAGCGCTTGACACCGTCACGTCGATAAAATATTTGGGCGTAACGTTGCAGAGCGATATGAAGTGGGACAAGCATGTAATGGCAGTTGTGGGGAAGGCGGATAGTCTCTGTAAAGGAGACCGCTTATAAAACACTAATACGACCTACTGTTGAGTACTGCTCGAGCGTTTGGGATCCCTATCAGGTCGGATTGAGGGAGGACACAGAAGCAATTCAGCGGCGGGCTGCTAGATTTGTTACTGGTAGGTTTGATCATCACGCGAGTGTTACGGAAATGCTTCAGGAACTCGGGTGGGAATCTCTAGAGGAAAGGAGACGTTCTTTTCGTGAATCGCTATTGAGGAAATTTAGAGAACCAGCATTTGAGGCTGACTGCAGTACAATTTTACTGCCGCCAATGTACATTTCACGGAAAGACCACAAAAATGAGATAAGAGAGACTAGGGTTCGTGCAGAGGCATATAGACAGTCATTTTTCTCTCGTTCTGTTTGGGAGTGGAACAGGGAGAGAAGGTGCTAGTTGTGGTACGAAGTACCTCCGCTACGCACGGTATGGTGGATTGCGCAGTATGTATGTAGATGTAGATGGATATTTAACAAACTGAGGATAGAGGAAGATGAAATTGAAGGAATGATTTTGGACTTCACGGTATACAGTATTTTCATTAAGCTAAAGACGCTTGTAGGATGTGAAACCTTGGTCACCACCCATGGTGAATTACAGAAATTCAAGCGCCGGGACGGTGACGTGAGTGACTTAAAAATCTCGTACGCCGGTTACGGTGTGAGGTACCAGAAGGTGTGCAATCTGCCCTTCGAAATGCCGGACGATGAAGTGACACGATGCATCGGATTATATGGGGACGTGCTGACGGTGAACAGCGAGTTCTGGGAGGCGCGACACAAATACAAAGTCGACTAGGGAGTCAGGTCTGTGGTGATAGTGCTCAAGAAACACCTGGCATCTTTCGTAATGATTGGAGTACGGACGCAGGGGTGTGGTGCAGTACAATGGCCAGCCCCAGTCGTGCTCCATATGCAACTCTACGGAGGATATGCGAGCAGACTGCCCTAGAAGCAAGCGCCACGCACAAATGCCAAGCAACAGAATATTACTGCCAGCTGGGCCGGATTGTAACAGGCGAAGCTCCACGTGTAAACGAAGAGCCGTGGCCGCAGCGAAGACAGAGGCCAAGCCGCCTGCCCCTTCCCGTGCACCGGCCGCGGCCACCGCAGGTAGCGCGGGGGAGAAGCGCCTGCTGAGCTCCGACTCGGAGGGCGGAAGTACACCCCCAGCCCCCGCCTCCCGCAGCCGAGGGTAGCGGAGGTCGACGCCCCCGCCCACGAAACAGTTGTGGCCAGTCAGACGGCCGGACCAACACCATCTACAATAAATCACACCTTAAGGCAGATATCGATAGTTGACAATATGGCGGCAATCGTGGGGGAAACAAGCCAGCGTGCTTGTGTTTCCGCAACGTGTGTGTGTGTAATATTGTTAGTTAGTTGGTTACGTGTTCCATTGATCAATCCCACAGTACGGTAGCCGTTATGATGTGGAACGTGTCAAGAGCACAAGAAATGCACATATGAAACAAAAATTTTTAATATATATATGTTGTTGTTGTCTTCAGTCCTGAGACTGGTTTGATGCAGCTCTCCATGCTACTCTATCCTGTGCAACCTGCTTCATCTCCCTGTACCTACTGCAACCTACATCCTTCTGAATCTGCTTAGTGTACTTATCTCTCGGTCTCCCTCTACGATTTTTACCCTCCACGCTGCCCTCCAACGCTAAATTTGTGATCCCTTGATGCCTCAAAACATGTCCTACCAACCGATCCCTTCTTCTAGTCAAGTTGTGCCACAAACTTCTCTTCTCCCCAATCCTATTCAATACCTCCTCATTAGTTACGTGATCTATCCACCTTATCTTCAGTATTCTTCTGTAGCACCACATTTCGAAAGCTTCTATTCTCTTCTTGTCCAAACTAGTTATTGTCCATGTTTCACTTCCATACATGGCTACACTCCAAACAAATACTTTCAGAAACGACTTCCTGATACATAAATCTATATTCGATGTTAACAAATTTCTCTTCTTCAGAAACGCTTTCCTTGCCATCGCCAGTCTACATTTTATATCCTCTCTACTTCGACCATCATCAGTTATTTTACTTCCTAAATAGCAAAACTCCTTTACTACTTTAAGTGTCTCATTTCCTAATCTAATTCCCTCAGCATCACCCGATTTAATTTGACTACATTCCATTATCCTCGTTTTGCTTTTGTTGATGTTCATCTTATATCCTCATTTCAAGACACTGTCCATTCCGTTCAACTGCTCTTCCAAGTCTTTTGCCGTCTCTGACAGAATTACAATGTCATCGGCGAACCTCAAAGTTTTTACTTCTTCTCCATGAATTTTAATACCTACTCCAAATTATTCTTTTGTTTCCTTTACTGCTTGCTCAATATACAGATTGAATAACATTGGGGAGAGGCTACAACCCTGTCTCACTCCTTTCCCAACCACTGCTTCCCTTTCATGCCCCTCGACTTTTATGACTGCCATCTGGTTTCTGTACAAATTGTAAATAGCCTTTCGCTCCCTGTATTTTACCCCTGCCACCTTTAGAATTTGAAAAAGAGTATTCCAGTCAACATTGTCAAAAGCTTTCTCTAAGTCTACAAATGCTATAAACGTAGGTTTGCCTTTTCTTAATCTTTCTTCTAAGATAAGTCGTAAGGTCAGTATTGCCTCATGTGTTCCAACATTTCGACGGAATACAAACTGATCCTCCCCGAGGTTCGCATCTACCAGTTTTTCCATTCGTCTGTAAAGAATTCGCGTTAGTATTTTGCAGCTGTGACTTATTAAACTGATAGTTCGGTAATTTTCACATCTGTCAAGACCTGCTTTCTTTGGGATTGGAATTATTATATTCTTCTTGAAGTCTGAGGGTATTTCGCCTGTCTCATACATCTTGCTCACCATCTGGTAGAGTTTTGTCATGACTGGCTCTCCCAAGGCCGTCAGTAGTTCTAATGGAATGTTATCTACTCCGGGGGCCTTGTTTCGACTCAGGTCTTTCAGTGCTCTGTCAAACTCTTCACGCAGTATCGTATCTCCCATTTCGTCTTCATCTACATCCTCTTCCATTTCCATAATATTGTCCTCAAGTAGATCACCCTTGTATAAACCTTCTATATACTCCTTCCACCTTTCTGCCTTCCCTTCTTTGCTTAGAACTGAGTTGCCATCTGAGCTCTTGATATTCATACACGTGGTTCTCTTCTCTCCAAAGGTCTCTTCAATTTTCCTGTAGGCAGTATCTATCTTACCCCTAGTGAGATAAGCTTCTACATCCTTACATTTGTCCTCTAGCCATCCCTGTTTAGCCATTTTGCACTTCCTGTCGATCTCATTTTTGAGACGTCTGTATTCCTTTTTGCCTGCTTCATTTACTGCATTTTTATATTTTCTCCTTTCATCAATTAAATTCAATATTTCTTCTGTTACCCAAGGATTTCTAGCAGCCCTCGTCTTTTTACCTACTTTATCCTCTGCTGCCTTCACTACTTCATTCCTCAGAGCTACCCATTCTTCTTCTACAGTATTTCTTTCCCCTATTCCCGTCAATTGTCCCCTTATGCTCTCCCTGAAACTCTGTACAACCTCTGGTTCTTTCAGTTTATCCAGGTCCCATCTCCTTAATTTCCCACATTTTTGCAGTTTCTTCAATTTTAATCTACAGGTCATAACCAATAGATTGTGGTCCGAGTCCACATCTGCCCCTGGAAATGTCTTACAACTTAAAACCTGGTTCCTAAATCTCTGTCTTACCATTATATAATCTATTTGATACCTTTTAGTATCTCCAGGGTTCTTCCACGTATACAACCTTCTTTCATGATTCTTAAACCAAGTGTTAGCTATGATTAAGTTGTGCTCTGTGCAAAATTCTACTAGGCGGCTTCCTCTTTCGTTTCTTAGTCCCAATCCATATTCACCTACTATGTTTCCTTCTCTCCCTTTTCCTACTGCCGAATTCCAGTCACCCATTACTATTAAATTTTCGTCTCCCTTCACTATCTGAACAATTTCTTTTATTTCATCGTACATTTCTTCAATTTCTTCATCATCTGCAGAGCTAGTTGGCATATAAACTTGTACTACTGTAGTAGGTGTGGGCTTCGTATCTATCTTGGCCACAATAATGCGTTCACTATGCTGTTTGTAGTAGCTTACCCGCATTCCTATTTTCCTATTCATTATTAAACCTACTCCTGCATTACCCCTATTTGATTTTGTGTTTATAACCCTGTAGTCACCTGACCAGAAGTCTTGTTCCTCCTGCCACCGAACTTCACTAATTCCCACTATATCTAACTTTAACCTATCCATTTCTCTTTTTAAATTTTCTAACCTACCTGCCCGATTAAGGGATCTGACATTCCACGCTCCGATCCGTAGAACGCCAGTTTTCTTTCTCCTGATAACGACATCCTCCTGAGTAGTCCCCGCCCGGAGATCCGAATGGGGGACTATTTTACCTCCGGAATATTTTACCCAAGAGGATGCCATCATCATTTAATCATACAGTAAAGCTGCATGTCCTCGGGAAAAATTACGGCTGTAGTTTCCCCTTGCTTTCAGCCGTTCGCAGTACCAGCACAGCAAGGCCGTTTTGGTTAATGTTGCAAGGCCAGGTCAGTCAATCATCCAGACTGTTGCCCCTGCAACTACTGAAAAGGCTGCTGACCCTCTTCAGGAACCACACGTTTGTCTGGCCTCTCAACAGATACCCCTCCGTTGTGGTTGCACCTACGGTACGGCCATCTGTATCGCTGAGGCACGCAAGCCTCCCCACCAACGGCAAGGAGTTACTGAACAGACAAATGGAGCAAATATAAGAATGCAGTACATCAAGTAGCTGAAAGAAATACAATCTCAAAAACAAGACTGATAGAAAGTGCAAAATGGCTAAACTGGAACGGCTAGAGGACAAATGCAAGGCTGTAGAAGCATTTCCTATAGAAAATGAAAGAAGCCTCTGGAGAAAAGAGAAGTAACATATGAATACCAAAAGCACAGAATTCAAGCTAGTACTAAGCAAGGAAGGGAAGCTGAAACAGGACTGTGCAGAGGCCTACAAAAACTAACTTGAGGACAATGTTACAGAAAGTGAAGAGGAAGATGGGATGGGAGAGTAATACTGCACAAAGAAGTCAACAGAGTAAAGGCAGACCTAAGCCAAAACAAGGCCTCTGGAGTAGATGGTATTCCCTCCGGGTTGCTGAATTCCTAGGAGAAAGCCAGCCATGACATAACTACTTCAAGAAGACCATAATAATTACAGTTACAAACATAGCAGCTGCTCACCAGTGTGAATATCACTGAACCAACAATTTAGTAAGTCATGGCTGCAAAATACTGACAAATTATTTACAGAAGAATGGAAAAAAATGATATAAGTCCATCGGGATTATTACTGCCTCCAGAACTCAAACTGATCTTCCCTATGACATATCCTAGAAGACAGAGTGAAGAAAGGCAAACTTACATTGATAGCACATGTATACCTTGGGAAAGCTTTTGACATTGACTGGACCACATTCTTTGAAATTTTAAAGGCAGCAAGGATAAAATAGAGGGGTTGAAAGGTTATCTACAATTCATACAGAAAGCAGACTGCAGTTTTAAGTGTTGGAGGACATAAAGGGAAGCAGTGGTTGAAGTTCTGAGATGTGGTAGCAGCCTATCCCTGATGGTATTCAATACATACATTGAGCAAGCTGTGACAGAAACTATGGAGAAATTTAAAAATGGAATTAAGTTCAGGAAGAAGAAAAATGATCTTTCAAGTTTGCCAATGATGCAGCAAATTCTACATTTACACTCTGCAAACTACCATGAGGTTCCCATTGTACCAGTTTTTAGGGTTTCTTAATGTTCCATTCACGTATGGAGCACATGAAGAATGCGTGTTTGAATGCCTCTGTGCATACAGTATTTATTCTCATCCTATCATCATGATCCCCCCCCCCCCCATGAGTGATATATAGGGGGTTGTAGCATATTCCTAGAGTCATTTACAGCTGCTTCTTGAAATTCTGTTAACAGACATTCTCAGGATGATTTACATCTATTTTCAAGAGTCTTTCCATTAAGTTCCCTCAGTATCCCTATTTGTGCTGCCCTATTAGTCCTATATGGGATGGTTCCACACACTTCAGCAATATTCTAGGACGGGTCGCATGAGTGATCTGTAAGCAATATTCTTTGTAGATAGATTGCACTTCTCCAGTAAATTACTAAGAAAGCAAGTCTACCAACTGCTTTACTTATGACTAAGCCTGTGTGATAATTCCATTTTATTAACCCCTACAAAGAAACTTCCTAGCAAATTAAAACTGTGTGCCAGACTGAGACTCAAATTCGGGACCTTTCCCTTTCACGGGCAAGTGCTCTACCATCTGAGCTACCCAAGCACGACTCACACCCCGTCCTCACAGCTTTACTTCTGCCAGTACCTCATCTCCTACCTGTGAGGAATAGAAAAAAAGTACTTACATCACTGAAACTTTCTTTTTCAATGTAGTCTCCTTGCAGACCAGTGAATATCACAGGAACAACTTGTTGGGCTAGCGCTGACCTCTTGTGGTGATTCCGACAACTTTTGAAACCACCCTCATAAATTAGGAAATGGGGTAATGAAAGTACAGAATAAGATTCACTACTTGGGCAGAAAAATAAGTCATGACAGTCGAAGTGGGGAGGATGTTAAGTTCATACTGGCAATAGAAAGAAAAGCATTTCTGAGAAAGAGGCATAATTTCAACTTCAGTATTAGGAACTGTTTTCTGAAGCCATATCTTGAGCATAGCCTCATATGGAACTGAAATGAGGACAATAAGCATTTCAGTCGATAAGAGAAAAGCTTTTCGAGTGTGATACTATGGAAGAATGCTTAAGATTTGAGGTGTTGATTGAATAATAAATATATATATACCGGGTGATAAAAAAGTCAGTATAAATTTAAAAACTGAATACATCACGGAATAATGTAGATAGAGAGGTACAAATTGACACACATACTTGGAATGACATGGGGTTTTATTAGAACCAAAAAAATACAAAAGTTCAAAAAATGTCCTACAGATGGCGCTTCATCTGATCAGAATAGCAATATTTGGCATAACAAAGTAAGACAAAGCAAAGATGATGTTCTTTACACCATAATTCCTCAACAATAGCTGTAGTCGAGGAATAATGTTGTGAACAGCACTGTAAAGCATGTCCAGAGTTATTGTGAGCCATTGGCGTTGGATGTTGTCTTTCAGCATCCCTAGAGATGATGTCCGTCGATCACAATACATCTGCGACTTCAGTTAACCCCAAAGCCAATAATCGCACGGACTGAGGTCTGGGGACCTGGGAGGCCAAGCGTGACGAAAGTGGCGGCTGAGTACACGATCATCGCCAAACGACGCGCGCAAGAGATCTTTCACGCGTCTATCAATATGGGGTAGAGCGCCATCCTGCATAAACATCGTACGTTCCAGCAGGTGTTTATCAGGCAGGCTGGGGATGATGCGACGTTTTGCTGTCCAGTGCCATCTATCGGACATTTCGTGAACTTTTTTTGTTCTAATAAAACACCCATGTCATTGCAAGCATGTGTGTCAATTTTTACCTCTCTAGCTACATTATTCCGTGGTTTATTAAGTTTTCAAATTTATAGCGACTTTTTGATATTACAATACAGAGTTAAAGATAAATATTTCCATTCCTGTTGGTGACATTTTACTATATAAAGACTCTATTATGTTGACAGTGAAATTGCATATTGCTGTCTCAGTGGAACAGAATTTCTGAAACCCAAACTGTGATTTACTAAGTATCCCATTACTGTTGAGATGGCTAACCACTCTTGAGTACATTACTTTTTCGAAGATTTTTGAGAATGCTGTAAGCAAGGATACTGGCCGATAGTTATTGACATCTGTGGTGTCCCCCTTTTTGTAGAGAGGCCTCACAATGGCATATTTTAACCTGTCTGGGAAAATACCTTGAGTTAGTGATGCATTACATATGTCACTCAGAATATCAACTGTAATTGCTCCACATTGTTTTAATATCTTATTAGAGATGTCATGTACTCCAACAGACCATCTATTTTTCAGAGATTTAATAATTTTACTTATTTCACAAGAGATTGTTAGGTGAAACTTAATCTGCCTAAATTTTTTCAAAACTGGCTCTTTCACGTACTGCCTAGCTTTTTCTTTTGATCTGTTCTCACCAATTTTTTCTCCTACACTTAAGAAATGCTTGATAAATACATTAGCTACTTGCTTACTGTTGCTTAGGATGGTATCGTTCTCTTTAAGAGTAATACTACCTACCCCAGTGGTTAATTTTCCTGTGTCCCTTCTAACAACATTCCATATTGATTTTATTTTATTGCCAGAGTTGTTAATTTCTTCTGTAACATACATATTTCTTGATTTCCTTACAACTTTTCTGAGTATGTTGCAATAATTTTTATAAAGTAAAACTACTTCTGGATCTTTACTAGTTCTTGCTGTCTCACACAGTTTTCTTTCTCTTTCTGAAGACACTTTAATGCCTGTAGAAATCCAAGATTTCTTTGAAAAGTGTGTGGTGTTACACTTACTAATGTTTTTTTGGGAAACAATGTTCAAAGAGGGATATAAATTTATCAAGAAATATGTTGCACTTATCATTAGCATTTGGCCCATTATATTCATCTCTCCAATTAACATTTCTTAAGCTTTTTCTGAAGTGCTGTAGAGATACTGGGTTGAGCGACCTCACACTTTTACTTAATAGTTTCTGAACTGAACACCCTGTTAGGTTTTGTAAGTTAATCAGCTGTGCTTCATGGTCTGACAATCCATTTACCACAGGGAGAGCACGTGTTTGTTTTACATCCTCTTTTTGTACAAATACATTATCTATTAGCGTGCTACTGTCCTGAGCTATATGTGTAGGGAAATTGATCACTGATTCTAAGTTATATGTTGTTAATAACACTTCTAGTTAACTTTCCCTATCAGAATTACTTAGAAAGTATACATTGAAATCACCACAGACTAATAACTTCTTCTTTTTGTCTCACAGACAGCATAATAGGGAGTCAAACTTTTTATGAACAGCTCCCAGTCTCCTAACGGTGACCTATACACTGTTGCTAATATCAATGCTACATTATCTAGCTGAAGTTCACATGCACAAACCTCAAAGTGCTGATCAACACAAAATTTGCTTACTTCTACTGTTTTGCATTTGTACCCTCGTTTTATGAAAATGGCAACTCATCCTTTATCCATCCTAGATCTACAAGTGTAAGATGCTAAATTCTACCCACTTATACTGACATTATCCATGACCACAGTTACATAGTGTTCAGACAGACGGAGTATATCAATCTCATTCTTATTTTTGAGATCATCTAAACACACTAACAGCTTATCTACTTTATTTTTTATTCCGCTGATATTTTGATGAAGTATGTTGATACTGCCCTTAGCTTTACCCCTATTAACTGTATGTGAAGTTTCTTTTATTCTGTTTATCTTGATTTTCATCTCTCTGGACTTTGGCTTTAAGCTAAAAAACCTGTCTGCCTGGACCCATTAACCACAGGGATCACCCCTTGTGTGACTGTGGACCCCCTTACGGGGCCATGTGTGCTGCATCCCCACCTACCAATAGCATTTACTGGAACAACACTTATGTGAGATTTTTCCGGTGTCTGGGAGCATCCTGTTCAGCTCAGTGTTAACATGCCTTACAGCAGTGTTTACCCAGGGCACTGAAAGACCTCCACAAACCCCACATTTGTGTGCTCAGTTTCTGCTCCTATTTTATCCAGGTCACTCCTAATACTGTATCTTGGATTCATAGCCAGACTGTTTCCTGCTCCCCCAACTATAATTACCTGATCTTCCTTCTCAAAGTCCCTGCATAGCTGACCTAAGTTTTCTGTTACCTGGTTAAGGCTAGCACTTGGTTTCACAAAAATTTTGACCTGGTACCCTGCACCTAATTTCTCCTGAAGCTGCTGGCCCACAACCCTCCCATGACTGCTGCCTATAAGCAGAATTCTTCTTTTCCTATTCTGGTTTGATCCCGACCTGTCTTTTTTCTTTAAGCTAATATTCTGCTTCAACGTACTTTCAACTACATCTGGATGAGGCCCTTCCACCATTTCAGATAGCAAGCCAAACTAATTTACTAACTGTTCCCGTTTTTCGCCCATTGCTTGCTACCTTTTCCCAGTTCCCAGTCTCTTTTTCCTCCCGTAACCTACGTAATTCCAAGTTCGCGTTTTCTAATTCAGCCTTAAGGGCACAAATTTTTGTCTCCTGTTCTGCGATTTTTCTGTCCTTTCTACATAACCTACACTGCCATGGAAGAGCCTCATTTTCTACCCTGTTTCCTCGCCGCTACGTTCGCCCCAATGAAACCATAACTTACAGTCTACACAGAACACCCCCTCTTTCAAAATTCTACGTCAACCACCACATTTGTCACACGTGTTTTGATAGGCAAACTTAACACAAAAGCAGAGAATAAGTTGGCACAAGACCACAGTAGTTTCGTAACCTGTAGCCTGCTAATCCGTAAATAAACACTAATGTAAAGAAACTTTTAAACTTACTTCCGAAAGTTTTAACTACATAAACTCTGTATGACCGGCACGAATTAATTTGACTTCGAAACAATAACTCTAGTCAAAAGGGAAAATCTACAATCGCGCGAAATTTACACCTAAAAAACGAAAACAAAACTAGCGACTACCGGCCTTATACGAAATACTTCCTTTTCGATCTAAATACGGTCAGAAAAGCGAAACCTTAAATAGATAGCCTAGAGAAGAAGTATATACACTAGTCTAAAATTTAATATTAACTAAATTAGCTTTTATTTCACAATTAATCACTTAACTTAGCGAGAGCTTCGTATACGCGCATCTGCCTAGCTCCAGAGATGAAGATCTATATGTGACGTTCAAGAGATTATTATTGAAAGCATTTATTACTGTCTATTATTTATGCTTTATACTGTTAATGTCGTCAGAAGTGCTACGCTAGCATTTATTTTCTAGATTCTCTAGTAACTTCGTCATAATTTAGTATGTAAACTGTTCTTGCGAGGATCGTAGCTGTTGTGTACCAGGATGTAAATCCAATTACGGCAAAACAGCATTGAGGAACAAATGGATTAAACTAATTCGTAGAGATAATTTTGAAGTGAACGATAAAACTGTGGTATGCAATAAGCTTTTTGAATCTAAGTTTGTAGTTAGGGATGACATTTTTCCTGTGGAAAATAGTGAACCAATACCTGTGCCACGTAAAATACGAAAACTAATAAATGATGCAATTCCAACTATATCTCCTAATCAACCTTCCTATCACACAATACCAGTTTCTAAGGAAAGGAAGAATCCTGAAGATCATGTTCAACAGCTACTGGAACGTGATAAATGTAGTTTCAGTAATTGGTGCAAAACTAACAATATACCTGACTTTCAGCATTTTAAAAGCGAAGTGCAGAACAGGAATATTTCTCCATTTACAGTTTCATTAAAGGTTGACTACATGTCTTTTATTAAATTAAGGGATGATTCAGTCAGTGATGTGCCATTAGTTTGAGTGTGCTTCAGGGCATCAAGTTCCTTGGAAGTAAAAGTGTTTCACAAAAATGTGTGTTTACCTACAGAAACCTTGAAATCGATATTACAGTCCGGGGAGCAAGAGAACTTGAAATGTGACAAATGGACGAAATCTGACAATCTGGTGAGTCACCTAAAGGGTTTCACAGCTAGCTCTATTGGTACCATTGACAAGATTAGAGTTTTAGTCAATGTTCCCAAACAAGCAATGAAAGCTGGTAATGTTTTTGATGATGAAATAGCCCCGTAAAATAGAATTTGTTTTGGACCAATTACAAGTTGCAATAACAAAGCAAAGTGGATATTCTCCTGAGGTTTTGATATGAGCAGCAACAATTCGCTTTTCATTTCCCGGTGTCTACCATAACTTGTGTATTGTAATATACATAAACTTTTCCAGCTTCTGATTACCAGCACATATGCATCAGAATTTCTCAGACTTGAAAATCAAAGAGATGCAGTACTTGCTTTAGGAACTGAAATCTGTGAAAATGCCGTTAGTAACCTCAGTGATGTGTGCAAATGTGGCACTCCTTTGAACAATAACCAAGAAAAGTATTAAAGCGCTTTCAACTATTTTTATCAATAATCATACAAAACTCTTGAATGAAAGGAGTGTTTCAAAGGAAATTGCTCGAACACTACTGAAACAAAAAAGAGGAACTCATTAAGACATTGCAGCAAAAACAACAAAACGCAAAGTGACCAAGCTGAGCAGCAAATAAAGCCAACAGGTACTCAAAATCAAACCACTTGTAGCATATTACGTAATGAAAAAATGGTTCGATTGGCTCTGAGCACTATGGGACTTAACATCTGGGGTCATCAGTCCCCTAGAACTTAGAACTACTTCAACCTAACTAACCTAAGGACATCACACACATTCATGCCCGAGGCAGGGTTCGAACCTTCGACCGTAGCGGTCGCGCGGTTCCAGACTGTAGTGCCTAGAACCGCTCGGCCACACCGGCTGGCTACGCAATGAAAGTGACTAGAATTAACTACATGTTGTTTAATACAATTTCGAGCTTTATCTGCACCCTTCACTTATTATTGCTATGTTGTTGTTGTCTTCAGTCCTGAGACTGGTTTGATGCAGCTCTCCATGCTACTCTATCCTGTGCAAGCTGCTTCATCTCCCAGTACCTACTGCAACCTACATCCTTCTGAATCTGCTTAGTGTACTCATCTCTCGGTCTCCCTCTACGATTTTTACCCTCCACGCTGCCCTCCAATGCTAAATTTGTGATCCCTTGATGCCTCAAAACATGTCCTACCAACCGATCCCTTCTTCTAGTCAAGTTGTGCCACAAACTTCTCTTCTCCCCAATCCTATTCAATATCTCCTCATTAGTTACGTGATCTATCCACCTTATCTTCAGTATTCTTCTGTAGCACCACATTTCGAAAGCTTCTATTCTCTTCTTGTCCAAACTAGTTATCGTCCATGTTTCACTTCCATACATGGCTACACTCCAAACAAATACTTTCAGAAACGACTTCCTGATACATAAATCTATATTCGATGTTAACAAATTTCTCTTCTTCAGAAACGCTTTCCTTGCCATTGCCAGTCTACATTTTATATCCTCTCTACTTCGACCATCATCAGTTATTTTACTTCCTAAATAGCAAAACTCCTTTACTACTTTAAGTGTCTCATTTCCTAATCTAATTCCCTCAGCATCACCCGATTTAATTTGACTACATTCCATTATCCTCGTTTTGCTTTTGTTAATGTTCATCTTATATCCTCCTTTCAAGACACTGTCCATTCCGTTCAACTGCTCTTCCAAGTCCTTTGCCGTCTCTGACAGAATTACAATGTCATCGGCGAACCTCAAAGTTTTTACTTCGTCTCCATGAATTTTAATACCTAATCCAAATGTTTCTTTTGTTTCCTTTACTGCTTGCTCAATATACAGATTGAATAACATCGGGGAGAGGCTACAACCCTGTCTCACTCCTTTCCCAACCACTGCTTCCCTTTCATGCCCCTCGACTCTTATTACTGCCATCTTGTTTCTGTACAAATTATAAATAGCCTTTCGCTCCCTGTATTTTACCCCTGCCACCTTTAGAATTTGAAAAAGAGTATTCCAGTCAACATTGTCAAAAGCTTTCTCTAAGTCTACAAATGCTAGAAACGTAGGTTTGCCTTTTCTTAATCTTTCTTCTAAGATAAGTCGTAAGGTCAGTATTGCCTCACGTGTTCCAACATTTCGATGGAATCCAAACTGATCCTCCCCGAGGTCTGCATCTACCAGTTTTTCCATTCGTCTGTAAAGAATTCGCGTTAGTATTTTGCAGCCGTGGCTTATTAAACTGATAGTTCGGTAATTTTCACATCTGTCAGCACCAATGTAGCTTCTATTTTGTAAATTATTATTAGTGTCCAAAATTGCCATTTGCATGTGTTGTGTAGTAGTCTGTTTGGATTTGATTTTGAGATGCATCTCCACATTTTAGTTTGTCATAATACTTATTACCTAATTTGTGACATTAGTACAACATTTTATTAAAGTTTGAATATAGAAAAATACATAACAATACGACATTTCTTATGCAAGTTAGAATCTACTTCCCATTTAAAAAGTTTGTAAATAATTCGTATTAAGGTACCTCTGAAATACATGGCCAAGACTGCCGCCACTTTGGTTTCTGTGTTGTGGTGTGATATACTGTAGGTGGTCCTGGCAGGACCCAGCATCTTTACGCCGCACACCTACAGCCAGATGCGCGAGGCCAGCATTAAGAAATATGCCAGCAAAATAGCTCGCTTACTCAAAGAGTCTGACGACCAGACGAAAGAGACCAACACAGAGCGGCAAACGTCGAAAAAACCGAAACGAAAAGGCGTCAGGAGGAGCCCGGAAATCGCGGAACGGATGGACACATCTGATGCAGAAGCGTCGGGCGCACCACCGCCATAAACGAAGACGCCCACCAGCAAACCCGAGGACGTCGTCCTACGGCCGGACCGTTCGCATCGCACACCCAACCCGCCACCGCGAAGCTTCTGACGCCCCCACTTTAAATGGGCGCGAAAACAACGCATACGGTCCTCTCGTGTAACGTCAGTAAAATGAGCTCCTCAGTAGAATTAGACGCACTCTCAGAATTGTTGCAGCACACAACTGCAGACATAGTTCTCTTGCAAGAATTGGTAATGGCGCAAATAGCAGAGGTAGTGGGATACCAGGTTTTCAGCAACATCGAAATCGAAACCCGACGAGGGACCGCGATTATGGTCAGAGAAGAAAAAGAGAGAGGGCAAATAGAAGTAATGGTAGATGGTAGCGGCATCGCTGTAGAAATAGCAGGTAAGCTCTTCATAAACGTATATGCACCGTTGGGTACAGAGAACAAGAGGCGAGAAGTCAGTTCTTCAACGGACGCATTTGCGAACTCCTCCCACACAATAATACCAGCATTGTGGTAGGAGGAGAGGGTAATTGCGTAACTGCGCCAGAAGACCAGATCCTGGTACCGAATGTATGCGTGGAGCTGCAAGAGCTCATAAGGCGTCTATAACTTAACGACTCGTGGCACTGCTTAACAAAGAGAACACAGAGTTCACTTTCCACTACAACAGGGGGAAAAGCAGATTAAACAGGGTGTACGTGAGCAGAGAGTTGGCTGCCTCTGTATCACACGTAGATGTCTGCCCAATGATCTCTGATCACTGTGCATACGAGACCAAAATTCACCTGCAAAGAAGAAAGACCGCTGGTCACAAAGGCAGACGGACAATGAACATACAACGTTTCACAGACGAGAAACTAGGATCGGAAATCACAGAGACAATAGGAAAATCTGAAAGGCGACACTCGTACAGCTCCAGTATAGAGTGGTAGGTAGAACCTGCTAAGCCAGCAAGCACAAGAGTGGTAGATACATTGCGGAGAAAGCCTACTCGAAGAAAAGCACGGCAGACTTCTACGCACTCTGCCTAAAAGACGTGCTGAGCGGCCCTACAGACGACCTACAGTGCCCGACGCCTGTGAGAGGATTACAAGGACTTCTCCTCAACACGAAACGGCAACGAATGGAAGGTGTCATCGCTCGCAGCCAGACACACAGCGTCGTCGAGAATGAGCCTGCCACACTGCACCACTTAGTCAGGAAAAGGAAAAGGGCCAACAGCAAGGTTATCTCCGAACTCATCGATAACGATGGAAACAAGTTGTCCGCTAAGCGGGAAATCGTGGACCACGTGGAAAACCACTTTGAAAAACTCATCAGAAGCGAAGAGACGGACTACGCTGAAAAGGCAGACACCCTGCTGGAAACTCGTCGGATCCCGACCAATGAAGACCGGGCGCGTCAGAGCGAAAACGTTACGGAGGATGAGGTGAGAGCCATCCTCAAAGACAGTGCAAACGGCAGAGCACCAGGCGCCGACGGCATCCCAAAGAATTCTACAGCCAGCTCTGGGACCTAGAGGTAGGTCACCTCACAGAAATGGTAAACGAAATCCTCAGTGGGATAGCAGTACCAACCTCCTTTCTGGAAGGGACGGTAATCCTGCTCCCAAAAACACAGGCAGCGAAACACATCGAGGAGTTTAGGCCCATAACCCTGTTGAATAACATCACGACTGCGTTAAAAAAAATGAAGACGATTTGCTCTTGGCAAAAAAAATAAAAAATAATAATAATAAAATATTGACATGTTCCACATCCACGAGGATCTCGTCAGCATGGATCTATGGAACGAATAACTAATCTAATCTAGGACCACACTCCAAGCCGCCTGCGCATACAGAGACGTAGCTGCGGAACGACTGTAGCAATAATTTCTGTTGACTTTCACAAGGCTTTCGACAGGATCAGCCTACAAATGCTGACGAAACTCGGATTTGGACGAAAATATAACTAATCATAAGCAATTTTCCTAACGAAGGCGGCATCGGTAATAACCATGAATGGATGGACAACAAAAAGAAAACAACTAGGGAAGTCAGTAAGACAAGGCTGCCCGTTGCCCATGGGAGTTTTCGCGATTGCACTTAACCCACTGCCACGAAACTAGCTGCCAGCCCAAATGGATACGAAATCGGAGAATAGAAGGTCACATGCATGGCCTACGCCGACGATGTGGGAATTTTCGTGAACAACGAGCAGGAGATAGACGAAATAGAACCAATAATGAAAACGTTTCAAAACGTACCGGGAGCAAGGGTGAATCCCCATTGGCAATGGGAGTCCGACAACGGACAGGCAGTGGTAATGAATAATAGATACTCACAAAACACTAGGGATACAAATACAAAAATGCCCACTAAAGATGGCGGGACAAAACTGGCGAACAACCCTACATACAACACGAGGGCTCGCCAGGGCTCACTCGAACAGAGATCTGACGTTGGGACAAAAAGTCCAACTTATCAACACAACGATTCTGTCGAAAGCCTGGTACGTGGCACAGGTACTGTGTGCACCGACAGACATTGCACGAGCGATACAAGAGGCCATCTACTGCCTGCTGTAGAGGCGACGTGTTCGCTGAGGAAGGAAGAAGGAGGGCTGGGGTTGGTAGACGTACACAGAAAGTGTGTTGCGCTATTGCTCCATGAAGCAGATCTAATGGAGAACGAGATAGGGACACAGCATCACGACCTGCCTAATAAGTACCTACAGGCCACTATCAGAGAAAGCGCCGGTAGACACCCGCCACATCCCGTTCAACATGCGACACGTCAGGCGACTGATACTCGACAAGAGCTACGCACTAACCACCGTGGCTAACCCACAACTACGGTCGGTGAAACACACCTATGGCGCACTTCGAGGACAAACGTGCAAAACAAGAATCTAGACAAAATTTCGAGACGACGATTGCCCAGTCGTCTGGAAAAACATCTCAGAACGAGCAACATCGGAGCGCGCCAGATATGCGAGGTAAGCAGTAGTGCACAACACCGTACCGACCAACGAGCCGCTGGCTAAAACCCGTGTAAAAGAACTGCCCAACTGTGAAACCTGCAACGAAAGGGATGCCACAGAACACTGATTCCTATGCAGGGCAAGCAGCAATTTATGGGCGACAAGCAAAAGAATGATAGCCCACATACACAGAAGCGACTCTCAAATCATGTCAGTCGCCGTCCCTGATGCGAAACCTTGCCCAAGACCAAATCGCACGGCTACGATGTGGATACTCGCCATGACTGCACACGCAGTCATTGCCAAAAAACAATCAGACAGCGTGCAGTTCATCTCGGACATGTGGGAAAAACACAAGAAGGCAAAATTACACGCCAAATATCGCGAGACCTTCCACAACCTCTCACACCCTCGTCGCCTCCGCCGCCGACGCCATCCCACACCCCACAAGCACCTATAGTGATACGTGTCCCCCAAAGTGTTAAAAAGTGACAGAGAAAAGTGTTTTGACAAGTAAGAGTTTTCCCTGCAGTGCCAGCGTACCCCTTGCTTTCAGTGTTTCCACCTTCACTCGTGTGCAATGAATAGGTGTCCCGAACAGTGAGTACCTCAATATTATTACAGTCTAACGGTGAAACGAATGAGTGTCTACGTGCTAAAATATGCCTTTTCTTCCACCATGAATAGCTTCTACACTGTCCTCTCAGTCTCCTTTACTCTCGCTCACCATCTTTAATAAGCCAGCTCTAGTGTTTGTTCCTCGTTCAATCTGACAAAATGGCTTCAATAATTCGATCACATGGTAATAAAGTTTTTAACTTCTTTTGGTTTATCTTTTTGGTTTGTCTTTACGTTAAAATATTTACTCATGTCTGTTCTTTTTTAGTTTCTCTTTTGTTTACTAAATAACTGACGATGGTTGGTTCATTCTTTGCTGTTTTTGTCAAGACTTTGTTTTTATGAATTGTGTATATTCTACCAGCACGGTGTGTTTCACGGCACAATGTAACGTGTTTCGCCTTTTTGCTTCCCAACAGATTCAATAAGTAAATAGTTAAAATGCAATATGATTACAAATGCATAGAAAAAAGCACAATTTAAAATATAAATATAACCAAAGTAGTATTAAGCAAAAAGACTCTATTTCACCAATCTTTTGCGTAACATTGCTCGATATTGCGATCAATGTTTCCTTATAAGTTCCTTCAACGCAATGTATAATGTACTTTATCAAAGTCGGGACGGAAGGGGGCAGGTGCGAATGCACTGCGCAAATTACGCAAATATCTGGAAGCGCGCCGCGCGGCGTGGTTTTGGTGAGGAAGATCCCCTCTGCAGCAGGGGCGCCCTCCAGCAGGACACTGCCACACCCCGCCGCCCGGCCGCGCAAGCCCTGCGCCGGATAACAAGAACAAGGTGCGTTTCCCGCGAGTGTCGGAGGCCGCACGCACCAAGCTAATGACAGGCGGTGCAACGAGCAGCTGTGTTGTGTGTCCCACCTACGATCGGCAGTTGCCTACCTACTTGCTTTGCGTCAAAATGTGCCACCGAAAGCGGCGATTGCGTGTGTTGGGAGAAGAGGCGAATGCATGCGGGTACACTACAAGGACGCCAACGGCCATACCATGTTGAATACACCGGTTCTCGTCCGGTCACCGAAGTTAAGCAACGTCGGGCCCGGTTAGTACTTGGATGGGTGACCGCCTGGGAACACCGGGTGCTGTTGGCTCCCTCTCTCTTTTTAGATTGTACGTCACTACACCTGCCAGCCCTCTTTTCATACAAACTCTCAGGCGTGACAAAGATGCTTCCTCGAGCATTTTAAACTACTGCATTAAACGTAAGATACGAAATTACAGTAATAAATTCAGTTTGAGCAAGAATGCGCGAAGGAAGAGTACTAGAACACCTTGAAAGTAACGAAACACTGCGAATCGACAGATGTGCTCCTGAAGTGCGTCAGAGCCTACTGTTTTGTAAGAGCGACAAATTCCAAAAACTAACTAAATAAATAAAAAATTAAAAAAAAAATCAACTGTTCTCGCCCGATCACCGACGATAAGCAACAACTTTAGTATTCGGATCGGTGACCGCCTGGGAACTCTGGCTGTCTTCATTTTTTGCTTTTTTTTCGCTACCCCTGCCAGCCGTCTTTTCCAAAGTGTCTCTAGAAATAACAAGAGTATGAAGCGACAGGAATGTTCTGAAATACACCAGGGCTTGTACTTTTGTAGCAGTGTTCAACTGCAAATTTGTAAACAAAAATTTATCTTTCGCCGCTAGAGGAGATGGATGCTTTGTCGAACCGCCTGTCTCTCGTGTCCGTGTTCTCGCACCTTTCCACGGCACGGCGCTGCTCTAGTAGCTCCGAACTGCCGCACACGGCGCCTCAGACACGCCGGTTCGGCCCGCGCCCATCTCGCAGATGTTTCTCGTGCTTGTGCGGCCATATGACCGCGACCCGAGCGGCAGTCGAGCAAAGTCGGAACAAGTCGGGACGGAAGGGGAGGGGACAGGCGAGAATGCTCCGCGCGAATTACGCAAATATCTGGAATCGCGGCGTGTGTCGGGCAGGTGAGGAAGCTTCCGTCGGTCCAGCAGGACACTGCCACACCCCGCGCAGTCCCCCCGCCGCCCGGCCTCGCGCATGCCCTGCGCCGGATAACAAGAACAAGGTGCGTCTCCCGCGAGTGTCGGAGGCCGCACGCACCAAACGAATGACAGGCGGTGCAACGAGCAGCTGTGTTGTGCGTCCGACCCACGTGGCGGCGCGCCGCACTGCGCGTCGCCTTCGAGGTGGAAGGACGTGCTTCGCGTCAAATGTGCCACCGAAAAACGGCGATTGCGTGTGTTGGGAGGAGAGGCGAAGCCTTCTTCTGCTGTGCGGATACAGTATAAGGACGCCAACGGCCATACCATGTCGAATACACCGGTTCTCGTCCGATCACCGAAGTTAAGCAACATCGGGCCCGGTTAGTACTTGGCTGGCTGCCCGCCTGGCAACACCTCGTTGCTCGCGTGCAGTGTTTCCTCGTGCGACTGGGCCGGCGGCGCCTCGGCGTGTCGTCTGCTTACTTTGCCACGTGGCTATATTTCTGCTGAACCGTAAGTAATGGATATGATTTACGATGACAGTTTAGAGCGACAGAACAATGTTCAGTGCGAGTTTGATCGTTCTGTAGAGAAACCCTCGGCTTTTGAAATTCATCGTTGGTTAATTGAGGATTTGTTGTTGTCTACTAATGACGTACTCGGTATTCAGTTTGATACGTTCTTGAACTCAGTGTTTCTGAAACTCAAATCTTCCGATCTGTGTGACGCTGTTGTTTCGGTTAATGACGGAATTCGCAAATTTCGACATCTTAACGGAAATATTAGTAATGTCACTGTGTCTCATGCTGGTTTTGGTGTTCGTCAAATCCGGATCTTTAACCTCCCGTTTGAAATTCGCAACGACACTATTTCTCGCCACTTGCGGCCATATGGCACTGTATTATCTGTTGTGAAAGAGAAATGGTCGTCTGTGTATATTTTCCAAGTAGAGAACGCTGTGAGATGTGTAAAGATGGTGGTGGTGCGGCAGTACATTCCGTCTTTTGTTTTGATTAACGGTCACCGTGCGTTTGTTACGTACAGTGGCCAACCACAAACTTACTCGTTTTGCAATGGTGTAGGGCATTATCGTTAGGATTGTCCGAAGCGAAAACGATCTGTACAGCTTCCGCTTGAGGCCAATTTGCAAGGACCTAGTTTTGCTTCCGTCGCCGCTACGGTCTTAGATTCCGCCCCCCCCCCCCCCCCCGCCCCCCTGCGCGAAAGATATTAATCTTGCAGCCGCCGCGGAAGCAATGTATGTGTCTGCTGACGATACTGTCTCTGCTCTTGCGACTAACGGTCAGGAATGTTTGTCCGCGGTTTCGGATCACGTGCCTGGTGTTATTCAACCGGTTGTGGGTGCTGTTGTGTCGGAGACAGTATCTGATTCCGTTCCGAAGTCGGTAACCGATGTTGTTTCGCACCCTATTACTGAATCTGTTGCACCTACTGTGTCGCAGTCGGAACCCTCACCTTATGAGCCTGCACCCGTAGTTGTAACCCCTGATATTTCTGAGACTCTTCCTGTTGCGGAATCACGCGATGTTTTTGTGGAACCAAAACCGCAACGGGATGGAGCTCGTTCTCGGAGCTCCAGTAGGCAACGCTTCCGCAGTGCCAGTAGCTCCCCTTACGACAGGTTTACCGCGAGATGACCGTAGTCCGTCCCCGGTAGGGCGCTCCCCCGCCTCTCCTTGGGCGTCGCAACGCCGTGCCGCGCGGCGCGACCTAGACGCCGAGCTACGGCCGCCTCAGGCTTCCGGCTCCGGGCGTCCGCCGCCGCGTAAACAACAACAACAACAACCGCAGCGTGCCTCATCCCGCCACGCACAGTCAGCTGATCTGAATGTTGCTGCGCAGCAGCGTGGCGTTGCTGTTCGCCATCTGCGGACTGTGTTAAGTCAACCCGTCTCTGTAGACGTGTCTGTTTCAGCGCCCGACACAGTCTCGGCTGTGAGTACGGCACTTACGTCGACTAAACGGAAGGCTGAGGATGTACACCGACGACGCGCTGGTCCTTCTATTCACGACCGCGTGTCGGTGCCTTCTTCCGACGTGGAGATGCCCGTCAGGGATTCTGTGTCGGTCGCTTCTGACGTGACAGCTACTGCCACCCCTCTCCCCCTTCGAACCGTCGGAGTGGGCGAAGGATGTTGTGGAGGGTGAGGCGGCTTAAGTGTGTGTCCTGCGTGCCCCCTCCTCAGTCGTGCACATGCACATTCCGCGTTTTATGTGTGTTTTTACTTTTGTGTGTGTGTGTGTTTTTAATTGTGTGAGTATATGACTTACGATTTTAGCCAGTGGAATGTTGTCACTATTAATCTTAACAAGTTGAGTCACCCGTGTAAGATACTGGCTTTTAAGGAATTTTTACGTGATCACCCATTGCCATGTCGTCTTTTTACAAGAGGTGACGCTCGATGCACTTGTCTTTCTACACGATTTTAGTGATTTTACTGTTGTTGACAATGTTTTACCAGAGCACAGTACAGGAACTGCCATTTTAGTCCGTTCTGACCTTGCAATTTCCAATGTTGATATTTTACCTAATGGTAGTGCTTTTAGTTGCACTGTACTAGGAGTTGTATTTGTTAACGTCTATGCTCCGTCTGGGAACGATAAGCCGGCGAGGGCTGTTTTTTATGGGCAGGAGTTGTGTGCGCTGTTATACCGGAATGTGGATGCTTTAGTTGTAGGCGGCGATTTTAATTCCGTTTTAGATGCTGTCGATCAGGTGCCTCTTCCCAACATCTGTCGCGAGCTCAGCGATTTGGTCCATAGTTTTCAGCTTGTTGATTTGTGGCGTGTATTACATCCTGACGTTACGCACTTCACTTACTTTTATCCCACGGGGCACAGCCGCCTGGACAGAATTTACGTTTCTGCCCGTGTTTGCCGCACGGAAATGTTTCCCGAATTGTTTTCTGACCATTCAGGTTATCTTTGTCAGCTTTTATTGCCTACATTTTGTGATCCCAGACGAAAGAATCTGTGGAAATTTAATTGTGCTTTATTGAACGTCGACCATTTTGTGACGTGTTTTACCAATCTGTGGCATAAATCAATCGGGACTAAGCGAGGTGACCGTAGTGTGCTGGGGTGGTGGGTCGGGGAGGCCAAGCCGGTGATCAGGCGGTTTTTAGTGGATTTTAGCCGCGAGGCGGCTCGGTGGCGTCTCGCTATGGCCCGACTCCATCAGGCGTGCTTACAAGACCTCGCGCTGCGCGTGACGTCACAGCCTGCCCTGCTGCCCGCTTTTAAACAATTTCAGCTTAGCTTCTCGCTGATTTGCCTTCTGTTAGAGATGGTGTCGTCGTACGCAGCCAGCCTGCGGGGGTTGTGAATGGCGAACCTTTGCCGCTTTATCATGTGAACACGGAACGAAGGCGGCGCGCCCGTCTGCACATCAGTACCTGGAAAAAGTGCGGCGGTGAACGGACTGCTGTCCAACCCGACATTGAGCGGGATATTTTTGATCATTTTAGCTCTCTTTTCCGTACGCTGCATGATGACTGTGATGCGTTGCGGGATTTTTTACAAATTATTCGTCGTGCTTTAACTCGTACGGATAGGACGCATTTAAATGCCGCTTATGTACCTGAAGAACTGTACGATGCTATCCGACGCAGCCCTAAGTGTAAATCGCCTGGTCCCAACGGCATTCCTGCTGAATTTTATTTGAAGTTTTATGATCTTTTTCGTGATGTTTTTGTGGCTCTTTTAAATGAAATACGGGATGGTGCTTTATCCCTGCCGCGTTTGAGAAGGGGGTTGTGTCCTTCGTACTTAAATCGACTGCGACGCCCTGTATCGAACCTGTTCGGCCGATTACATTACTTAAAGCCGACTTCGAGTGTGAAGCGCTGTGTGGCTCAACGCCTTAAAGTTGTTTTACCGTCACCCCTCAGTGACTGTCAATCACGTGCGGTGCAAGGTCGAAACATTTTTGACGCCGTTCTCGCATATCGCGACTGTATCGGCTTTGTTAAGAGTGCGAGAATACCGACAGCTGCCATCTTATTGATTGACTTCAAAAATGCTTTCGATCGCGTTAGCCATGTATTCCTTCGCCAGGTTCTTATGCAGATGGGATTCGGTCTCAAGTTTACGACTGTGCAGAATGCGACGCCACGAGTTCGTGTCAATGGCCGCTTGACGCCAGCTTTCCTTATCGGGCGCTCGGTGTGGCAGGGGTGTCCCTCTTTCGATGGCCCTTTTTTCTTTAGCCTTAGATCCGTTGCTGCGGATTATCGGCCACGAATGCCGCGGCATTCAGACAGGCGCGGACCGCCTCATTTGCAAGGCATACGCCGACGAGCTTGGTGTTTATCTTGGCCATTCTGATGACGTTGACAGTTTATATGGCGCACTGCAACGCTTTGAAAAAGCCACAGGTGCCATTGTCAACCCTGCCAAGACTATTTGCCCCCTTACACCCCGCGCACGGACCTTACAGCGGAACTGGTTCTGTGGCCGCGAACAGCAAAAAGTCCTGGGCGTGCTCTGTTCTTCTCCCTCACAACGGGTGGAGGCGCTTAACTGGCGGTCCACACTGCTGAGATGTATGCGGCCCGCTCCTTGGCGCTTCGTGAGAAGGTGGCCTTGATCAACACCAACATTCTGGCTAGGGCGTGGTATCTTGCGCAGGTCCTTCCGCTGCCTCGGCAAATGGAACGTGCCCTCAAGCAGGCAGTGTATTGGTTTTGATGGAGGGGCGGTATCGTGTGACACCCGCACTTTGTCCGACGGACGGTGATTAGGGTCTCGTAGTTCTTCGCGCGAAATGCTCTGCTCTTTTCTGGAAACGGACCACCGTTGTTCTGGAGAGGGCCCCAACCAGTAACCAGTACCCACGCGGCGATCTTCAATATGTATCGTCCTCCATCTGTGGCGGCGCCGGTGAATGTCTCGCACATTCCCTTTTGCCTTAATTATGTGCGTCGCTACCATATGGAAAACAGCTACCTGGAGCTCTGTGACGTTCCCGGCCTTCGAGTCTGCGACATCGTCTCTGCTTTCCGTGGATCTACTGTGCGCTGTAAGTGGGAGTATCTGCTACCGTGGTATAATTGGGTCGCGGTATGGAAAAATCTTGCCAGCAATGTTCTTCCTCCCTCTGTACACGCCGTGTGGTACAAGGTTGTGCATCGTACTTTCCCTACGAATGCGAAGCTTCATTCCATTAACCTCATCTCGTCTGGAGCTTGTGAATTGTGTGCTGTGGAAGATACGCTTGAACACCGTTTTGTGTGTGGCCATTATTGCAGTGTTTGGAATACCGCCAGAGATATGATTCGCCTTATCGGGTGGATACGCGTTCTGTCTTGCCGACCGACGCCTTAATCCCTCAATGCGCCGCCTACCCGACTGCTAAGAAGAATGCCACGGTGTGGCTCCTGGGTCATACCGTTTTTGCATTATTTACCCTGAAATTGACAACCGATTTGGACTACCTTACCTACTTATGGACTCAGCATGAACAAACTGAAGCTATGCCTGGCTATCGTGCTAATTTCGCGAATTTTTTGAAGGTTGCCCTTGCTCATGCTTTTACCCGGATAGCGGTGGCTACTTAACATGTTTTGATATTTTGGTAACTTTTCTACTCTGATAGCTCAAGCTGTGTTTTCAAGGAACGAACATTTATAGAAATACGTGTATTCAGAGGACTTCTCTTTTTTTCTTATTTGTGTTATTTTTCGTTTCCGGTCTAGTTTACCTTCTCCTTGTTTCTGATTCTTTTTATGCTGTGGACATCGGCAATTTTCTTTTAGCAGAACTGACTTTCTCATGTAGTTCTCCCATGTGGCGGCAGTGATATTTTTAGTATTTTTCTGGTATTACCGCGCAATGCCTTTAATTTTCTCCTTTTCGTTTTACTTATCCATTTGATGGACTTTACTCCTCAGCTTTACTGATGTGGAACTTTCCCAGTAATAGTGCAACTGAGGAAGTGACTTATTTTTATCCACTGTAACCTTGTTTTTCTGGCGGAATCACTGTCTCCATTTAGAAGATTTAATGGATTATGGATTTTTTTTTTCTTTGCTCCTGCCGCTTTTTCCCGACGGACGTCGACAATCTAAAGGATACCAACGGGGGATACTGATTCTTTTTCGTCTGTTCGTCGTGGGACATATAGTCAATAGCACCTTTATAGCTCATGAAGCTCTCCAATAGAAGGCGTTTTGTGGAGAGCGACGAGGCCGGGCTATAAGGGGAGATGGGACGCCCGTAAAAAAAAAAGTGCTGTTGGCTCCCCTTCATTTTTTCCTTTTATACAGCCACCCCTGCCAGCCCTGTTTCCATACCACCTTTCCGAAGTGACAAAGATACTTCCTTAAGCATTTTAAACTACTGTAACGACCATAATGTACGATATTGCAGTAAATATCTCATTTTGAGAGAGAATGTGCTAACCAAGTTCGCCAGGAAGTCTTTGAAAACGACCAAAAAAACACCGGTTCTCGTCCGACCACCGAACATCGGGCCCGGTTAGTACTTGGATGGCTGCCCGACTGTCCACAACGAGCGCAGTAGTGTTTACGAGGTCAGCGTGACGGCGGCGTCTCATCTACATCTACATCTACATCTACATGACTACTCTGCAATTCACATTTAAGTGCTTGGCAGAGGGTTCATCGAACCACAATCATACTATCTCTCTACTATTCCACTCCCGAACAGCGAGCGGGAAAAACGAACACCTAAACCTTTCTGTTCGAGCTCTGATTTCTCTTATTTTATTTTGATGATCATTCCTACCTATGTAGGTTGGGCTCAACAAAATATTTTCGCATTCGGAAGAGAAAGTTGGTGACTGAAATTTCGTAAAAAGGTCTCGCCGCGACGAAAAACGTCTATGCTGTAATGACTTCCATCCCAACTCGTGTATCATATCTGCCACACTCTCTCCCCTATAACGCGATAATACAAAACGAGCTGCCCTTCTTTGCACCCTCTCGATGTCCTCCGTCAATCCCACCTGGTAAGGATCCCACACCGCGCAGCAATATTCTAACAGAGGACGAACGAGTGTAGTGTAAGCTGTCTCTTTAGTGGACTTGTTGCATCTTCTAAGTGTCCTGCCAATGAAACGCAACCTTTGGCTCGCCTTCCCGACAATATTATCTATGTGGTCCTTCCAACTGAAGTTGTTTGTAATTTTAACACCCAGGTACTTAGTTGAATTGACAGCCTTGAGAATTGTACTATTTATCGAGTAATCGAATTCCAACGGATTTCTTTTGGAACTCATGTGGATCATCTCACACTTTTCGTTATTTAGCGTCAACTGCCACCTGACACACCATACAGCAATCTTTTCTAAATCGCTTTGCAGCTGATACTGGTCTTCGGATGACCTTACTAGACGGTAAATTACAGCATCATCTGCGAACAACCTAAGAGAACTGCTCAGATTGTCACCCAGGTCATTTATATAGATCAGGAACAGTAGAGGTCCCAGGACGCTTCCCTGGGGAACACCTGATATCACTTCAGTTTTACTCGATGATTTGCCGTCTATTACTACGAACTGCGACCTTCCTGACAGGAAATCACGAATCCAGTCGCACAACTGAGACGATACCCCATAGCTCCGCAGCTTGATTAGAAGTCGCTTGTGAGGAACGGTGTCAAAAGCTTTCCGGAAATCTAGAAATACGGAATCAACTTGAGATCCCCTGTCGATAGCGGCCATTACTTCGTGCGAATAAAGAGCTAGCTGCGTTGCACAAGAGCGATGTTTTCTGAAGCCATGCTGATTACGTGTCAATAGATCGTTCCCTTCGAGGTGATTCATAATGTTTGAATACAGTATATGCTCCAAAACCCTACTGCAAACCGACGTCAATGATATAGGTCTGTAGTTAAATGGATTACTCCTACTACCCTTCTTGAACACTGGTGCGACCTGCGCAATTTTCCAATCTGTAGGTACAGATCTATCGGTGAGCGAGCGGTTGTATATGAGTGCTAAGTAGGGAGCTATAGTATCAGCGTAATCTGAAAGGAACCTAATCGGTATACAATCTGGACCTGAAGACTTGCCCGTATCAAGCGATTTGAGTTGCTTCGCAACCCCTAAGGTATCTACTTCTAAGAAACTCATGCTAGCAGATGTTCGTGTTTCAAATTCTGGAATATTCCATTCGTCTTCCCTGGTGAAGGAATTTCGGAAAACTGCGTTCAATAACTCCGCTTTAGCGGCGCAGTCGTCGATAACAGTACCATCGGCACTGCGCAGCGAAGGTATTGACTGCGTCTTGCCGCTTGTGTACTTTACATACGACCAGAATTTCTTCGGATTTTCTACCAAATTTCGAGACAATGTTTCGTTGTGGAACCTATTAAAGGCATCTCGCATCGAAGTACGTGCCAAATTTCGCGCGTCTGTAAATTTTAGCCCATCTTCAGGATTTCGCGTTCTTCTGAACTTCGCATGCTTTTTCCGTTGCCTCTGCAACAGCGTTCGGACCTTTTTTGTGTACCACGGGGGATCCGTTCCATCTCTTACCAATTTATGAGGTATGAATATCTCAATTGCTGTTGCTACTATATCTTTGAATTTGAGCCACATCTCGTCTACATTCGCATAGTCAGTTCGGAAGGAATGGAAATTGTCTTTTAGGAAGGCTTCTAGTGGTACTTTATCAGCTTTTTTAAATAAAATTATTTTGCGTTTGTTTCTGATGGATTTGGAAGAAATGGTATTGAGCCTAGCTACAATGACCTTGTGATCACTAATCCCTGTATCAGTCATGATGCTCTCTATCAGCTCTGGATTGTTTGTGGCCAAGAGGTCAAGTGTGTTTTCGCAACCATTTACAATTCGCGTGGGTTCGTGGACTAACTGCTCTAAATAATTTTCGGAGAATGCATTTAGGACAATCTCGGAAGACGTTTTGTGCCTACCACCGGTTTTGAACAAGTATTTTTGCCAACATACCGAGGGTAGGTTGAAGTCCCCACCAACTATAACCGTATGAGTGGGGTATTTATTTGTTACGAGACTCAAACTTTCTCTGAACTGTTCCGCAACTGTATCATCGGAGTCTGGGGGTCGGTAGAAGGAGCCAATTATTAACTTAATTCGGCTGTTAAGTATAACCTCCACCCACACCAATTCGCACAGAGTATCTACTTCGACTTCACTACAAGATAAACCACTACTGACAGACACCAACACTCCACCACCAATTCTGCCTAATCTATCTTTCCTGAACACCGTCTGAGACTTCGTAAAAATTTCTGCAGAACTTATTTCAGGCTTTAGCCAGCTTTCTGTACCTATAACGATATCCGCTTCTGTGCTTTCTATTAGCGCTTGAAGCTCAGGGACTTTTCCAGCGCAACTACAACAGTTTACAACTATAATTCCGACTGTTCCTTGATCCAAGCACGTCCTGTAATTGCCAAGCACCCTTTGACATTGCAGCCCATCCCGCACTTTCCCGAGGCCTTCTAACCTAAAAAACCGCCCAGTCCACGCCACACAGCCTCCGCTACCCGTGTAGCCGCCAGCTGAGTGTAGTGAACTCCTGACCTATTCAGCGGAACCCGAAACCCCACCACCCTATGGCGCAAGTCAAGGAATCTGCAGCCAATACGGTCGCAAAACCGTCTGAGCCTCTGATTCAGACCCTCCACCCGGCTCTGCACCAAAGGTCCGCAGTCGGTTCTGTCAACGATGCTGCAGATGGTGAGCTCTGCCTTCATCTCGTAAGCAAGACCGGCAGCCTTCACCAAATCAGATAGCCGCTGGAATCCAGAGAGAATTTCCTCAGATCCAAAGCGACACACGTCATTAGTGCCGACATGTGCCACCACCTGCAGCTGGCTGCACCCTGTGCTCTTCATGGCATCCGGAAGGACCCTTTCCACATCAGGAATGACTCCTCCCGGAATGCACACGGAGTGCACACTGGATTTCTTCCCCTCCTTAGCCGCCATATCCCTAAGGGGCCCCATTACGCGCCTAACATTGGAGCTCCCAACTACCAGTAAGCCCAACCTCTGCGATTGCCCGGACCTTGAAGGCTGAGAATGATCCTCTGAAACAGGGCAGGCAGCTGCATCTGGCTCAGCCAGAGACAGTGCCTGAAACCGGTTTGTCAGACGCACCGGGGAGGCTTTCTGGTCAGCTTCCGGGGACGCCTTTCGCTGCCTGCCACGCCTTGGAACGACCTCCCAATCAACCACAGGCGAGGGCTCAGCTCCACTGCGGGCAGCAACCGGGGCAACCACAGCGGCAGACCGACGTTCGTCTGCTTCTTTCTCCTTGTGAACGTGATCTTCTGACTTGTAAGTACCATGACTTCAATGTATGATGGCAGTGAGGAAAGCCAAAACAATGTTTAGTGCGAATTTGATAGTTCCGTCGGGAAACCGTCAGCTTTCGAAATACATGACATTCTCGGGGTTCAGTTTGACACTTTTATCAACTCCGTCTTTTTGAAACTGAAAACTCCCGAAATGTGTGATACCGTTGTCAAAGTCATAGATGGTGTTAGAAAATTTCATCATGACGGTAGAATTAGTAACGTGACTGATCCCATGATGGGTTTGGCATTCGGCATATTCATGTGTTCAATTTGCCATTTGAAATACAGAATGAGACATCTCGTCTTTTCTATCTGTTATTAAAGAAAAGTGGTCATCCGCGCACGTTTTACAGGTTGATAATTGTGTGCGGAGCGTTAAGATTGTTGTACTGCATCTCCCGTCCTTTTGTGTTAGTTTTATAACCTATACCGGACAGCGTCAGACATGTGCCACGTGAGGACACTTTAAAAGGGCCTAGTTTTGCTTCCATTGCTGCGACAGTTTTGCGTACCGCCCCCCCCCCCCCCTCCCCCCGCACACGCCGCATATGCCAGTTACTGAACAACCGGTAGTGGACGATGTATTACCCAGGCCATTGGCCGCATCCTATCGGCAGAAACTGTTCCACAGACTGTGACAGAAAACCGCCTCCCCAGCGGCTGTTCCTATTGCCGTATGAGAATCTGCTTTTCCCGCTACTGCTGTTGTCGTTGAACGTGAAGCTTCTGCCAAACCTAAAACGCGCAGGGAACGGAATACTTCTCGGACTGCCGGCACGCCTCGTTTACGTGGTACTAGTAGTTCGGCTTCTTTCAACACGCGTGGCTCCTCAGGTAAAGATAGCAGTCCATCTCTGTCAGTGCGTCTCTGTCCCTCCCCTCAAAAGCCACCTGTCAGGCAGCCCACATCACAACAGGCCGCGCGGAATAGCGTAGACCAGGGGTGGGCAGTTTTGGCTCGGGGCCCTCATTATAGACACAGAGATTGGCGGAGGGCCGCACCTTATGAACTTTTCACTTCGTGTGCAGTATTCCCACAATTTTTATGAAGATGCAAGTTTTCTTTATTTCTAATCACATATCACACACAGAGTTGCAATTTCGGGTGTAGCAGTGAAAGCGTTAACAAGCATTGATTAGTTAGCTTTACATTTCATAAAAGGTATCATAAAAATCATTAGATATAAATGAAAGTCAAAAGCAAAGGGGTATAAGTATACTTCTTACAATTTTGATAAGGCTAAAGTCACTTGTACCTCTCTCCTTCTGACATCCTCAAATAAGATCGTTGTGTTCAATTTCATTTATTTTGCTAATTTAATATCATCTCCAAGTACATTAAATTTTAAAACAAATTTAATGGGACAAATGCATCCTATCACAATTTTTCGCAGTTTATTTGAAATCAGGTGTCAGACTGCTAGTTGAAATTCTCATCACAGCCTGCAAATTACTGTCTGTTAAACAGCTTCGGTATTTGCTCTTCTTGATTTTCAAGCAAGAAAAACTTTGCTCACAAATATACGTCGATCCACATATGGAGCAAATTTTGCCTGCAAATTTCTTGATATATGGAAATTTTTATTATTATTACTATTTTGAGCTTTTCTCATTACAGAGGTTTATCTCCAACATAATAATTTACTTGGAAATTACAATACAAACAATAAACGTTCTTAAACTATATTCTCAAAATATTTCTCCGGGTGTTTCGATCTTGTGTGTCTTCTTCCTCTGCACCCATTCTTCTCATTGTGTGCTGTACATTTTGGAGCCAGGTGGTCATAGGGCGTCTTCTTCTTCTCCCCTCCGGTTCCCACTCCAGTATCAATTTTGGTATTCTGGTTTTCTCCATCCATCGTAAATGCCCGTACCACTGTAATTTCTTCCTATCCATTACGTCATATATTCTTTCTTTTATTTCCATTCTCCTTATTACTTCGGTGTTCCTTATCTTTTCTATCCTGGAGATTCTTGCCGATCTTCTCCAAAAGTCCATCTCTAGAGCTTGTAATTTTTTAATGTGCTTCATGTTAAGTGTCCAGGTCTCCGTTACATACAGAACCACACTCTCTAATATGGATTTGTATATTAATTTTTTAGTTCTGCTCATTACATTCCTGCTCCATAAGACTGAGTCAAGCATCCCAATGACCCTCAATTCTTTTATTGATTTCTGATTCTGATTTTCCCTCGATTTCTAAAATGGATCCCAAATAACAGAAAGTGTTTATCTTTTTGATTTTCATTTCTTTAATGTATAGCTCTTCTCAATCATTAGTCAAGTATTCTGTTTTTTTTTTTTTTTTTTTTTTTTTTTGTAATTAATCTTCAAACCCCAAGTTTTGTATGCTATTGCTAGTTGATTGCACATATAGTTAGCATCCTCTCCATCTTGTGCTACGACTACTTGATCATCAGCAAACAATAAATGATGTAGGTAAACTCTCTTATTTCTAATCCCATACTATTACATTTACGAGACCATGTTCTAAGGCTAATATCTATATAGATTTAAAATAATGATGGTGACATTGGACAGCCCTGTAAAAGGCCTTTGCTTGTTCTAAATTTCTGTGTAAGTTTATTACCAACTTTCATTTGGCAAATGTTATCTTTATACATCTGTTGTATTATTTTAATCAAAGAAGGGTTTATGTTTGCCATACGTAGTGCTCTCCAAAGTAATTTTCTTGGAACAGTATCATACGCTTTTTCTAGATCTATGAAAATTAATCCTTTATTTTTTGATTTTTTCCTATGTTTCTCCGAAATCTGTTGTAATGTGAAAATATGGTCTACACATGATCACCCAGCCGTGAATCCAGATTGTTCTTCTTGGGTTCTAAAATCTTTTTCCAGTTTGTTTTTAATTACTTTCGCAAAAATTCTCATTAATGTGTTTGTAACACAAATTCATCGATAGTTTGAACAAATTTTGCGATCCCCTTTCTTAAATATTGTATTAATGTAACCTAGCTTCATCTCGTTGGGTATTGACTCTCCATATATCATTTTGTTGAAGATCTGTGTTATCAGTTTCACAATTTTGTCACCACCATATTTCAGACACTACATACTGATATTGCCTGGTCCCGGTGATTTACCATTCTTTCCTGTTCTCAACGCCTGAAGTACTTCACTTTCTAAAATCTGGATCTCATCATCATGATGTCCTTTATCTTCCCCTGTTCCTTCTTCTAGATATTCTTCTCTGTCCTCATTTAATAATTTTCGGAAATACTCTTCCCATTCCTTTTGTGTTATCAGTTGGAGATTAGTTTTGCTTTTTGTATCCTGTCGAAGCCCTTTCAATACTGACCATGTTTCTTTTGCTCTCCCAAATCCTAATTTGATATTCACCTTGGCACATGTTCTTCCCCATTTTTCAGCTGACAAATATTTATATAAATCAACTAAAGTTACAGCACTAAACATTTGTCACTGCTTGATCTGCCTACATGTCAATCAGTTAAAGTTGCAGCTCCTGTTGTGCAGTGTCAGAATCAGCAGTGATGGGATACGATAAAACATTAAATTGAGGCTCAATTTTCTTAAAATCCTGAAATCTTGTAGTAAGCTCAGCCTCTAAACTCTGAAGATAATCCTTAATCTTAGCTGAAAGACTTCCTGGTACTTTGGTTCCCTAGTAAAGGGAATTTGCCTCATTTGCTTGCCTTGCAAACACACCTAGTTTTGTTTTAAATGCTTTGACATGTGTCCACATTTCGTGACAAACAATCACTTTCCCTGCAATGTCACATCCAGCTCATCAGGTTTTCAAAATTAGCTGCAAACACCATCTCAAATCTCCACTCTTCACACCCTATTTTTGCAACAAAATCATGAGATATCACCTTAGTGTCCAGAAATAAAATAATTTCATCCTGTAGTGGTCAGACTCTTTTTAATACTTTGCCCAAGCTCAACCACCTCACACTGTTGTGGTAAATTACATATTCATGTTCTGCTCCCACCTTCTCAAGAAAAGATTTGAACTGTCTGTGATTGAGTTCCCTTGCTCTGATTGTGTTCACAACACCAACAACAGGCTCTACCACATGCTTTAAGTCTAGTGCAGTCTTGCAGAGTCTTTCCTGATGTAAAACACAATGAAAATCCAAAATATCACTTTCTGTGTCTTGGGCTGGTAACTTGTTTTTTAGAAGTTTCACCATACCTATATTTTTTCCCACGGAAAGCTCTGTCCCCATCTGTTGCAATGCTTACAATTTTGTTCCAGGATAAGCCACTTGTTTCTACACAATTAACACATTCTAACAAGTCCTGACCAGTGGTTCTATCTTTCATGGATACTATACCAAGTAATTCTTCAGTTATGACGAAATTTTCGTTAATTCCACGGATAAAGATGAGTACTTGTGGAGTGTCTTCAATATCTCTGCTTTCGTCCATTGCCAGTGAAAACCAAACAAAATCTTCGCTCACAGTCATTAGCTGGTCTGCAAGTTCGACACTAATTAAATGAATGCCCCGCGCTATAGTCCTCCTTGACAACGAAATGCCCTCAAATTTGGTTTCAACCTCAGGACGCAATACACTTGCACATTCTACCATGCTCTGTTTAATAAACGCGCCATCCAAAAAAGGTTTGTTTCGTTTAGCAAGGTTATAGGCGACCGTGGAGATTTCTTCTGTAGCACTATTTTGAAGCGGTGTTTGCTTCGTAAATAACGCTTGTTGCTTTTTCAAGCGTTTCACGAACTCCGTTGCTTTTATTTTTCGTTCCTCATCTGAAAGTTTTCAGCCAAAGTCACTGTTTTGTTTCGTGAAGTCGTTTCAGATTGTACTCCTTGAATGCGGCAACTGTATCATGACATAGTAAGCATGCGGCTTTATTTCCTGCATCAATAAAGAAATATTTGGTCGTCCAGTGTTCACTAAACCCACGGCACTTATCACCGACTTTGCGCTGCTTCTTAGGAGTCATGATTGCACTGAAGTACTGCTGCAGAGACAAAAAACAAGTAAACCAACCGAAAAAGAAGAAAATTGCTCTTAACGTCGTACTATTCACTCGGCGCGGGGGAAATACAGCGCTGCCATCAGCCATCGCGTGGAGCATAAATTTGCGCCAGTACCAGGATGCACGGTGCTTTTTTCCGTGCCCGTGGTGGCTGATGGTAGTGCTCTCATAATCCATCGCGCCCACATGCAGCTAGGTTGGTTGCGTGACTGTAGACACACCAGTCGGTAGTACGCACTACCAAGTAGCGCAGACGCTCGCGATTTTTTTAGTCGCTCGGGGAAGGGAAATTTTATTTTTCTTATGTCTTGGCGGGCCACACACAACCCCTCCGCGGGCCACATGTGGCCCGAGGGTCACTATTTGCCCACCCCTGGCGTAGACCTTGACCACCGACCGTCTCAGGGTGCGGATAGCAGGCCGCTTCCCGCATTCAGCCGGAAGGCAGTGTCACTACTGCAGCTCAAAAACAAGACATCACGGTTCAACATCGAAAAGACGTACTGAGTCAACCGAACTGTGATACAGATTCCGGCATGGCGGTGGATCCACCTCTGTCTCTAGCATCGTCCCACTTCCCGACAAAACGGAAAGTCGAAACTTCGCACCACCTTGTTGCTCCTCCTTCCACCCACGATTTGGTGCCAGTTTCATCTTCGGATGTAGAGATGCCCGTCTTGGAGGTCTCGGCCACGGAGTGTGGTGTAACGGTTTCTGGGGCCACGCCGCTCCAGCCCCCCACTCAGAGTGAACCTTGTACTGCTCGGCGGACGTAGAGGAAGGTGACAGACCTTAGTGGGACTTACTGTGAGTCCTCCCTCCTCCCAGCAACTTGGTATGATTTTTCGTGTTTTGTTCGTTTCACTATTTCTGTGTTATTTGCTTTTAAGTGTCTTATGTGCATATCGTTTACGAATGTTTCGACTGTTAATCTTAACAACATGCGCAATCCGTAGAAGGCAAAGCTTTGTAAAACTTTTTTATATGATAACTTTCATGTCGGTTTTTTTTTACAAGAGGTCACTTGTGCTGCACGATTTTACCTATTTTATTGTGATCGACAATATTGTGCCCGATCAGGGCAGGAAGTGCAATTGTAGTGAGTTCTGACTCAGACATAACGAATGTTGACATTTTACCAAACGGTCGTGCTGTGGCTTTTACTATTTTTGGAATTGTTTGTCAATGTATGTTCTCCATCAGGGAACACCAAACCTTCCAGAGCTGAATTTTATGGAAGGGACTTGCCAGCTTTTATATAGGAATGTAGATACTTTAATCGTCGGAGGTGATATTGTGTTTTGGATGACAGAGATCAGGAGCCACGTCCGAATAAACGTCAAGAACTGGGAACTTCGGTCATTAGCTTTAAACTCCTCGATACGTGGCGTGCTTTAAATCCAGACGTTACGTGCTGCACCTATTTTTATCGAACGGGACCTAGCCGCCTCGGCAGGATTTACGTGTCTACACATCTCTCTGCCCGCGTCTGTCGGACTGAAGTAATTCCTGTAACTTTTTCCGGCCACTTTAGTTATTCCTCTAGGATTCTATTGCCTCGTTTGTGTGTTCATCGACGTACCAGTGTGTGGAACTTTCAAAATGGTTCAAATGGCTCTAAGCACTATGGGACTTAACATCTGAGGTCATGAATCCACTAGACGTAGAACTACTTAAACCTAACTAACCTAAGGACATCACGCACATCCATACCAGAGGCAGGATTCGAACCTGCGACTGTAGCAGCAGCGCGGTTCTGGTCTGAAGCGCCTAGAACCGCTTGTCACAGCGGCCGCCTGTGGAAGTTTAATTGTAGTTTATTAAATGACGAACATTTTGTGACTCGTTTTACCCGTATATGGAAAAGGTTGGTGCGGACTAGAAACGTTGATAGTAGCGGAATTGCGTGGTGGGTCGAGATAGCCAAGCCGGCCATCCGCAAGCTTTTAATCGACTACTGCCGAGAGTCGGCACGCTGGCGTCGGGCGGCGACTCGCTTCCAGCAGGCGTGTTTACAGGACCTGGCGTTACGGGTGACGTCACAGCCCGAGCTGTTGCCCACTCTGAAACAGTTCCAAGCTAAACTTTTACACGAAATGCGTGCACTTAGTGATGGAGTGACCATTCGCACCCAACCTGTGGGAACTGGTAATGGAGAACCTTTGTCCCTCATTTAAACAGGGAACGCAAAAGGCGAGAACGTTTGAGTATTAACATTTGGCAGATGCGAAACGGCAGCAGGACTTCTGTACAGTCAGACATCGAACCTGATATTTTTGAGCATTTCAATTCGGTTTCTGTGCTGTTGAGGTGGATGCAGAAGCATTGCGATATGTTTTTTTACAGTCTGTATCACATGTGTTAACTCGCAAAGAAATAATTTAAATGACGCCTTTCCGTCAGACGAAGTGCTCGACGCTGTTGGACGGAGCCCCAAGGGGAAAATCTCCAGGGCCCGATGGGATTCCCGCGGAATTTTACTTGAAATGTTTTAATCTTTTTAGTGATATTTTAGTGGATCTAGCTACTGATATTCAAAATGGTGTGATTATACCTACTGCCTTTGTGGAGGAGGTTGTGAAGCCCGTCCCCAAATCGAAAGCTACACCACATATTGACGCTGTCCGGCCGATAAACTTTATTAAATGCCGATTACAAGATCGTGACGCGCTGCGTAGCCCAGCGACTTAATGTTTTACCGGCAGTTCTCAATGACCATCAAACGTGTGCGATGGAGATGGAACATTTTTGACTCTATCCTCGCTCACAGAGACTGTATTGGTTACGTGAAAAGTGCGCGGCGATAATATTGGCTTTAAAAACGCTTTTGAACGCTTCGGTCATGTCTACATGCGTCAGATCTTGATGCGCATGGGGTTTGGACTGAAATTTACTGAACTGGTGGCGCATTGGTTACAAAATGCGACGTCCCATATATGTGTTATTGGACGCCTCACTCCTGCTTTCCGGGTTGGGTCGCTCGGTGCGGGTCTTTGCCATTGCATTGGATCCCCTGCTCCGGTATATCGGCCAGAAATGTCGTGGAATTCAGATGGAGGCTGCCAGATTAATATTCAATGTATACGCTGATGGCCTTGGCGTTTTTATTGAACATTCGGACGATGTTGACAAGTTGCATGGTGTGCTGCAAAACTTCCAACGATCTACAGTAGTAGTAGTAGAGGGGTTTTGAGCGCACGACCGCAAGTTCTTCAGCGCCCGTTCAGTAACTTAGGGAGGCGGGTGTCAAGAAAAATCCCAGAACAGGAACATAAAACTAAACAGAAAACATGGGTAACAATCGTTGAAAAACATGGGCTCACCCACACCAAAGCGTGGGATGAAGCAGAGCGTCATCAGTAAAACATTGACAACACAGGAAGAAAATGATAGAAGAAGCTAAAACAATGTAGCAGATGAAAGTGCAATTAACACAAGTAAGACAGTAGTGTGTTTACATTTTGCAGCATGCATTGCAGCTGTTGCGGTTATAAAGCTAAGTACTGACAAACGTATTTGTGCTCTATAATACAGTTATTAAATTTGTTTTCAGCGGTGTTGGGTGCCGTTTGTGGCGAAATAACGACTTAATAAACTTTTGTAATTGTTCGCTCGCTGTGTTTTTTAGAGTTTTCCGTGCGTCGAAGTCGTTTAGTAAATTTCGTGCTTTAGTTTCCAACTGACGTGCATTATTGTTTATAGTGAAATATTTCAGTAAAATTTTCATTCAGTGTTTTAACTTCGCTTAGTGTTCCAGTGGCCGTTTGAATTTTTTGGTTTTAGCTAATAATTTTGTGAAATTTTGTTGGTATTGGTATTCGCTGTGGTGTAGTAGTATTAATACGAGTAGTAGCTTTCTTAATAGGCAGAGAACTTCGAGACCATTATTGTTAGTTCTTCAATAGTTCTACTGGTGTAGCTGAACTTTGGTAATGTAGACATACAGTTTTTTCAGTAACTGAAAAATTTTACCACGAGTGAGGAGTGTGGGCTCTGTCGTAGGTTTGTGAGTAGTAGGTTACGGTGTGGGATTTGTTCAAAGTATTTTCATCAGGGGGAACGCAGTGGGGAAGCCAGTGGTCATTTTAGGGAGATCCTCTCCTGGGAATGCAGAATCTGTAGTAGAAATAAGTTGACAGAGGAGCAGGAGCGTAAGATCTGTGCCCTTCAGGTGCAGTTACAATGTGCAAAGGAGGAACTATGTAGGTTGAGGAGGGTGAAGGGTGGTGGGGAATGGGAACTGGCAGTTGGCAAGAAGGTAGCTAGGAAGAGGAGGTACTCAGACAGTTTTACTTTGCGTACATGGAATAGATATGACCAACTGTCAGAGTTGAGTGGACAGGAGCCTCGTGTAGCCGTAGATGTGGGAAACATGCAGCAGTCCTCAGCAATTAGGAAGCTTAGGTTTATTCGCAAAGTGTAGCAGAAAGAAGAAGGTTCTGCTGCTAGGTAGTTCTCACGGTAGAGGTGTGGGCCAGTAGTTGCAGGAAGTGTTGGGAATGAGTACCAGGTCACCAGCATTGTGAAGCCTAGAGCAGGGTTGGCTCAGGAGTCTGACAGCATAGGGGAGTTATGTACGAATTTCACGAAGGAGGATCAGGTAGTGATAGTGGGTGGAGCAGGGACCAGTCTCGACAGGGACGGGGAATATGATGTCAGTGGTGACTTGGTTAAGACAGCTACTCAAACTGGTGGTACTAATGTGCATTTCGTGCAACTGTTTCAGTGTCATTATCGACCTTACCGTAATGCGGCTGTTAGGCGCGTTAACGTGGGGCTGCGGAGGCCGCTGATGGCTGAGGGCATGGGCCACATCTCAGTGGCGCCAGTTGGGTCTATCAGTAGATCGGATTTCACTAGGCATGGTCTGCACCTCAATAGGTATGGGAAGGGGATTCTGGCTAAGCTTATAGGTAACAGTGTAGTAGGGGGTGGTGGTGTCACTCATGAAAAAATACCTGTAGTAGTTGTCAGAGGTGCACCTTTTTTAGAATAGTCAGCTGATAGGTATACCTGCATAAAGGAAGTCCCTCTAACTAAGGGCTCACCTTCCGAGGATGTAATATTTCCAAGTAGAGAAGGAATTAGCATATTTCATCAAAGTAGTAGAGGTATTAGAGATGAAGTTAGTGCACTGCTTATAGATGTTGACTACGAAATTATTGGTATATCAGAGAACCAATTAAATAATTTGACAATTCAGAGGCTTCCTTTACCAGGCTACAAATTAGCTGGCTGTTTCTCAAAGAGTTCCTTGTGGGGTGGGGCAGTGACCCTGTACGTAAAAAAACAGTATTCCATTTGAATCCATAGACGTATCACGACACTGCACTGAGCAGATATTTGAATGTTGTGCAGCAGTATTTGAATTTATTGAAACTAAACTTCTAACTGTTGTTGTTTATAGGTCCCCTAACTCCAACTTCAGAGCATTTCTGCTCAAGCTAGAGAGGGTTCTTGATTTACTTTGTAGGAAGAACCAGAAACTAGTTATATGTAGTGACTTCAGTATAAATTTTACATATGATGGTGCAAGGGAAAGGATGTTAGTAGATCTCCTAAATTCATATGATCTGATGCAAACAGTGTTTTTTCCATTAAGTTGCAGGGAACAGTAGCACAGCCATAGACAACATTTTTATTCATTCTTCATTACTAGATGGGCATACTGTTAGTAAAAGCATGAATGGCCTTTCAGACCATGATGCAGAAATTTTAACACTAACAGGCTTTTGTACTCAAACAAATGTCATACTTAATTACAAATTATGTAGGAAAGTTAATACAACACAATAGATTTTTTAAAAACTTGTCAAGAAACAAAAGTGGCAAGATTTCTATAGTGCCAATAATGTAGATGATAAAGACAATGCTTTCCATAATACATTTCTCATGCTTTTTGGGTGTTGCTTTCCATTAGAATATTCAAACAGGGTACTCGCAGTATTGCCCCCCCACCCCCCCTGCGGGTCCGGGGGTTAGAATAGGCCCGAGGTATTCCTGCCTGTCGTAAGAGGCGACTAAAAGGAGTCCCCCCCCTCAAGGGGGTAGTTAGCGCCTGCGTCCGGAGACGGACGGTTCCACGACCTATATTTGCGGTCATTTTGGTTTGTTCACTTCTTTTGGTTTCTTCCTTCCTTTGGTTGGTTCCTTTCTTTGTTCTTCTCCATCTCACTGTCTTACTTACTCTTTCCCTTGCCTCCTCCTCCTTGCCTCCTCCTCCTTGCCTTCTCTGGTCTCCGCCTCGGCGTTTGAGACAGTCTGTCCTTCCTTTCCCTCTCTCCTTTCTTTTTCCTCATCTTCCTTCCTCCCTGAAGGCCGACCCACGCGTTCGCACGCGTAGCCGGTGACGGGGTAACGCGTAATTCCCCGCCCTGAGTAGACAAGTAAGGCACGCACGTACCCCCTGGTAAAGGCCAGGCCCAGGGAGGGGTGATTGCGTGAGCTGACACCTTCCGACCATGCCGTATGGTCCCTCCGTCCATTTCTCGGGAGGTGTGACCTGAGGTGTGAACAATCACCTAAGGCGGGAGTGCCCTCTGAGAGGGTCCCCACAAGGAAGGAGCGCGCCATCGGAGACGCTGGCAATCATGGTGGATTCCTACGCAATGGATTTCTCTCGACTTCTGCCCACAAACAGATACTTGACCAGCCACCAATGACAAAAGTACTACCGCCTGCCCCACAGTTCCTCGTAGTTTCTCGATCTGAGGACAGAAAGGATTTTTCCTCTGTCAACCCTTTCGTTATCCAGAAGGGCGTAGATGCCATAGCCGGATCGGTCAAGTCTTGTACCAGATTGCGTAATGGTACCTTGTTTCTAGAAACTGAGAGCGCCTTTGAGGCACAAAAACTGCTTCAGGCCACACTCCTGTACACATTCCCTGTCCGTGTGGAGGCTCACCGCACTTTAAATTCGTCTCGTGGTGTGGTATATACTAGATCACTCGACGGATTGACAGACGAGGAGATTCGGTCTTTCCTCGCTGAAAAGGGCGTGACGACTGTCCATAGGGTCATGAAAAAGGTCAACAATGACCTTGTACCGACCCGGACACTTTTCTTGACCTTTGATAGTGTTCAGCTGCCGTCGCGCATCAAAGCGGGCTACGAGGTTATTTCTGTTCGCCCCTATGTCCCGACACCTACGAGTTTTAATCACACTCGCCAGTCTTGTTCCAATGCGGCTAAATGTGTGACTTGTGGCAGGGATGCCCATGAGGGTGACTGTCCACCTCCGTCTCCTCGTTGTGTGAACTGTCGCGGTGACCATGCAGCGTCCTATCGCGACTGTCCCGTCTACAAGGAAGAACGCTGTATACAGGAAATTCGGGTCAAAGAGAAAATGTCCACGTCGGCTGCTCGCAAGCTATTTGCTAGTAGGAAGCCCATGCTGCTCCCAGCGGGGAAATCCAGTACTGTCCTCGCCTCTCCTCGGACTACCAGGGAGGTGGCGACGCAGACATGCGATCTGACCTTCAGCACTACGGTCGTCCGTTCGGCCAGTGCTACAGTGCTAAGATCGCCCGGTCGACGTCTCCTCTTCCTCCCGTCACCCCTCCGACACAAGCACCTTTATCAGCTTCTGCCAGGACGAAGACCCAGAAGTTAGATGCACGGGCCTTCAAGAAGGAACCGTCTCGCGCAGACCTCCTACGTACCTCGAACTCTCAGCCATCGACCAGTACTTCCACAAAACGACCTTCCAAGAAGGCTCATAGGAAGCACAGTTCTCCTTCCCCGCCACGGCGTATTTCTCCTCCTGCGCCCCCCAGCGGTTGCCGCCCCAGGCCGTCATCCGTTTCGCCTGGCCGCACCGCTGGTAGCCGAACATCTGGCCGTTCACCAGCGGAGGAAGCTCCCCCTCCCGGCCATCTTCACAAGATGGCCGATGAACCTATAGAACAAATTGACGATGACTCTCCGCCTCCTGCTAGCGGCGGCAGTGCTCGCTCGAAGCCGGGCCCTCAGCGGCCTTCGAGATGACCCCTTCTTGCATCTTCATCTTCTCACGATGGCACTTATTCACTGGAATATTCGCAGCATTCGCTCCAACCGAGAGGACTTGAAATTGCTGCTCCGCTCGCACCGTCCGCTCGTCGTAGCCCTCCAGGAAACGAAGCTACGCCCATGCGATCAAATTGCCTTGGCACACTACACCTATGAGCGTTTTGATTTACCCCTTGTGGCAGGTATTCCGGCTCATGGAGGGGTTATGTTGCTGGTCCGGGATGATATCTACTATGATCCCATCACATTGCACACCGGCCTGCAGGCAGTTGCCGCCCGCATTACTCTCCCCACTTTTACATTTTCCATCTGTACCTTTTACACTCCATCGTCGTCTGCCGTTACCAGGGCAGACATGCTGCAAATTATTGCTCAGCTCCCTGCACCATTTTTGTTAACTGGAGACTTCAATGCTCACCATCCTCTTTGGGGCTCTCCAGCATCCTGTCAGAGGGTCTCCCTGTTAGCAGACGTTTTCAACCAGCTCAATCTTGTCTGCCTCAATACTGGCGCCCCTACTTTCCTTTCAGACACCTCTCACACCTATTCCCATTTAGACCTCTCTGTAAGTACTACCCAACTTGCACGCCGGTTTGAGTGGTATGCGCTTTCTGATACATATTCGAGCGACCACTTCCCGTGTGTTATCCATCTCCTGCATCGTACCCTCTCTCCGTGCTCAACTAGTTGGAACATCTCCAAAGCAGACTGGGGGCTCTTCACTTCCAGGGCGACCTTTCAGGATCAAACCTTCACAAGCTGCGATAGTCAGGCCTCACACCTCACGGAAGTCATTCTCACTGCTGCTGAATATTCCATCCCTCACACTACTTCTTCTCCACGCCGCGTACCGGTCCCCTGGTGGACCGCAGCATGTGGAGACGCCTTACGTGTTCGTCGACGTGCTTTACGCACCTTTAAACGCCACCCTACAGTGGCGAATTGTATCAATTATAAACGATTACGTGCGCAGTGTCGTCGTATTTTTAAAGAAAGCAAGAAAGCCAGCTGGGCTGCTTTCACAAGCACCTTCAACAGTTTTACTCCTTCTGTTGTCTGGGGTAGCCTGCGCCGGCTATCTGACACTAAGGTCCACTCACCAGTTTCTGGCTTGACGGTCGCGAATGACGTCCTTGTGGCCCCTGAGGATGTCTCCAATGCCTTCGACCGATTTTTCGCAGAGGTTTCGAGCTCCATTCATTATCCCTCTGCCTTCCTCCTCCGAAAACAGACAGAGGAGGCTCGGCCACCTAACTTCCACTCCTCGAATCGTGAAAGTTACAATGCCCCATTCACCATGCGCGAACTCGAAAATGCACTTGCCCGGTCACGGTCCTACGCTCCAGGGCCTTATTCTACTCATATTCAGATGCTGAAGAACATTTCTCCTGCGGGTAAAGGTTTCCTTCTTCGTACTTACAATCGCATCTAGATTGAGGGACATGTTCCCGCTTGCTGGCGCGAGTCTATTGTTGTACAGATTCCTAAGCCGGCGAAGGACAAGCACTTGCCTTCCAGTTATCGACCCATCTCGCTTACCAGCTGTGTCTGTAAGGTAATGGAGCGAATGGTTAACTCTCGTTTGGTTTGGCTCCTCGAATCTCGACGCCTACTTACCAATGTACATTGTGGATTTCGTAGGCGCCGCTCTGCTGTTGACCATCTGGTTACCTTGTCGACCTTCGTTATGAATAACTTCTTGCGGAAGCGCCCGACCGCGGCTGTGTTCTTTGATTTGGAGAAGGCTTACGACACATGTTGGAAGGCGGGCATTCTCAGCACCATGCACACATGGGACCTTCGCGGTCGCCTACCTCTTTTTATTCGTTCATTTTTAATGGATCGACAGTTCAGGGTACGTGTGGGTTCTGTCCTGTCAGACACCTTTCGCCAGGAGAATGGGGTGCCACAGGGCTGCTTTTTGAGCGTCGCTCTCTTCGCCATAGCGATCAATCCAATAAGAATTGCCTCCCAGGTGATGTATCAGGCTCCCTTTTCGTAGGCGATTTTACCATCTATTGGAGCGCGCAGCGTACATGTTTCCTGGAGTGCTGTCTTCAGCGTTCTCTTGACCGTCTTTACTCCTGGAGTGTCGCCAATGGCTCCAGTTTTTCTGCCGAGAAGACGGTCTGTATTAACTTCTGGCGCTACAAAGAGTTTCTCCCACCGTCCTTAAGACTCGGTCCCGTTGCTCTCCCATTCGTGGAGACAACAAAATTTTTAAGTCTTACATTTGACAGGAAACTTAGTTGGTCTCCACATGTCATATTTGGCTGATCGTTGTAGCCGTTCTCTAAATGTCCTCCGTGTTCTCAGTGGCACGTCGTGGGGAGCGGATCGAACCGTCCTACTTCGCCTATATCGGTCGATCGTCCGCTCAAAGCTGGATTATGGGAGCTTTGTATACTCCTCTGCACGGCCGTCCATCTTACGCCGCCTCAACTCCATACAACATAGAGGTTTACGTCTTGCGATCGGAGCGTTTTATACTAGTCCCGTCGAGAGTCTTCATGCTGAAGCCGGTGAACTGCCACTCACCTACCAGCCCGATATATTGCTTTGTCGTTACGCCTGTCGGCTACTGTCAATGCCCGACCACCCATCGTATCGTTCCTTTTTTGACGACTCTCTCAACCGTCAATACGGGTTGTATGTCTTTGCCCTGCTACCCCCTGGAGTTCGCTTTCGTCGCCTCTTTCAACACCTTGATTTTTCACTCCCTGCAACCTTTAGAGTGGGCGAGAGCCACACGCCACCTTGGCTCCAGGCTCAGGTTCGCGTTCACCTTGATCTCAGCTCGCTCCCAAAGGAAGTTACCCCCGGTTCGGTATACCACTCCCGTTTTGTCGAACTTCGTTCGAAGTTCATTAATATGACCTTCATGTATACAGATGGCTCTAAGACCAATGACGGGGTCGGGTGTTCTTTTATTGTCGGGGCACAAAGTTTCAAATACCGGCTACATGTCCATTGTTCGGTCTTCACAGCTGAGCTTTTTGCGCTCTACCAAGCTGTTCTTTACGTCTGCCGCCACCGACATTCTGCTTATGTCATTTTCTCCGATTCTCTGAGCGCCATCCAGAGCCTCAGTGATCCGTATCCGGTTCACCCTTTCGTGCACCGGATCCAACGCTGTCTTCAGCAGCTGGTGGACGACGGGTCTCCGGTTACCTTTATGTGGGTCCTGGCCATGTCGGTATCCCTGGGAACGAAGCTGCAGATGCCGCAGCCAAGGCTGCGGTCCTCCAGCCTCGGACGTCTTGTGTCCCTTCGTCAGACTGTAGCAGGGTCATTTGTCGGCGCATTTTATCGCTGTGGCATGCCGATTGGGCTGCACTTACGAACAACAAGCTTCGGGCGTTGAAACCTCTTCCCGCGGCTTGGACGTCCTCCTCACGTCTTTCTCGGCGGAAGGAGGTAGTTTTGGCCCGGCTACGAATTGGACACTGCCGGTTCAGCCATCGCCATCTGCTGACGGCTGTGCCGGCGCCGTTCTGTCCATGTGGGCAATTGCTGACGGTCCGCCACATTTTAACGTCCTGTCCGGATTTTACGACACTGCGTCTTGATCTTGGCCTGCCATGTGTTCTGGGTGCCATTTTAGCGGATGACCCAGGAGCTACTGCTCGCGTTCTTCGTTTCATCAACTTGACACACCTGTCTAAGGACGTTTGATTATGCTGTTGTTTTTTGATCCTCTGCCTGTTAATACGTCTTTTATAGTATTGTCCCTTTTAGTTGCTGTTTTAACCTTGTGCCTCGCGGTGCATTCCTAACTTAGTCAGGGCGCTAATGACCATTGTAGTTGTGCGCCCTACAACCACAAAAAAAGCATTAATGGACAGCCCGGGTGACTGAGTAGCGGGATAAAGATGTCATGTAGAACAAAACGGGAATTATATCAAAATGTTATAAGTAGTCACAATGAAGCTACAGTAGCTCATTACAAACAGTATTGTAAGGTGCCTAAAAATGTTATCAGTAAAGCAAAGAGTATGTGGTACGCAAATATAATAGCTAATGCACATGATAAAATTAAAACCATATGGTCAGTTGTGAAGGAAGTGTCGGGTCAGCAGCACAAAGTCGATGATATAAAGCCACTTTGCAGTAAAAATATTTCAGTTACTGATAAATTTGTACATATATACAGTATTTAACAATAATTTTCTGAGCATTGCTGGTGAATTAAATAAAAATTTAGTTTCTACAGGAAATCATATAACTTTCTTGGCAAATGCCTTTTCGAGATTGATGTCTGAAATACTCCTGTGATAGACAAGAGGGAGACTGAGTCAATAATTAAATCGCTGAAGACTAAGGACTCTCATGGTTATGATGGAGTGCCTAGCAGAATATTAAAGTACTGTGCTGCACATGTTAGCCCTGTATTTAGCCATATTTGTAATTTTTCCTTTAGAAATGGTCAGTTTCCTGAGCGATTAAAGTACTCAGTAGAAAAGCCGCTTTATAAAAAAGGAGAAAGAGATAATGTTGTGGGGCGGCGAAGAAGTTGTCGAATGAGTTGTTTGAATGTTCATTTCACGTAACAGACTATTGCCGATGCAACATATGTGGGACGGCGAAGAAGTCGTTGTTTAATGTTGAATGAAAGTTGAACATTGCCACCTTAAATCACGCGAGCCTGGCAACTAATTTGGTGGCCAGTCAGAAAGCGAAGGGAAACTTACTGACCTTAGTTCCCAGTCTGCACGGCCACATTCCTGTACAGCCCAGCTAAACGAAAAATATCCATAGTTCTTCACGGGATTAGGGCTGCTTCAATAAAATTTAAAGTTCCAAACAAGATTTTATTATCTTAAAGGCTCACACAAATTACTCGAAACTTCTGAAAATGCTAAAGACATTAAATATTGTTAATTCAGCCAATCGTTTAATAGTTCAGAGGCGACTTCTACAGCAAGTTCCTCCCGAATAGTTCATTACTCTAACTAACGGTGCTCTATTAATAGTTCGCAATAATGTTAAAAAAAAAAAAGATTAATGCTCGCCTTAAAAGTGGAGTTAGTCACCACTTGCCACGCGGAATTATACTTCACACGGACGGCACAATAACAGTTTGTTACCGAAGTCTAAACGATCCAGGACGGTGTACAGTCCTCGCGATTTTCAATGTCCGTTTACATTGCTAAGTACGCGCATGTCACAGCCCGCTATGACGTCACCCGAGGCGAGGCGCGATCGAACGTTAAGCTCGCGTGGACTAGGCGTTGGTCTAATGCGGAGTGAGCTTCCTACTGCCTCTGCCGCTCTTTTTATATAGCTCCGGCGCGTACCGCCAAGAGAGCATCTGTTCTTTCCGTTCCTATGCAGATGCCTGCAGCCTCCAAATGATCGCTATCTCAGGCACATAATCTTAAATATCACATTTAATAATAGCTTTACAAACTTCTCAATTTTTGTATACATACATCTGAGCAGTACAGAAGCACGTAGAAAATCTCAGCCCGCTAAAATTAAAACTTTACTCTCTAGAATTTTTACAATGGAACTAACGGTAGATGGTTACCTCTGAACCATAGCTTTATCAAGACTTGTATCAGCTGTTAATTATGCTACAAGACTAAAACTTGGTGTAGCTTTGTTAATTGTCCTATCTGATCATTGGTCTTAAAGAATTTGTTTTATCATTAAAATTGAAAGTACTTAATCTATAATGCTTATGTACATTTTACTCACAAAAGTAGTTTTTACTAAATTACTAAAAAAACTAGAAGAGGTAACTGATTGTGGTATTTCCATTATTATTATTAGGGTGAACTGAAGCATCCTACCAATTTTCAATATTGTAGCTCTATTATTTCGCGCCTCTGATTTTTTCCGAAAAACGCGGATTCTGGAGTCAATTTTAGTTTTATGGTTTTGGAAACCAGCACCACTCATTAATGACTTCTTACTGCACCTTCTCACCAAATTTTGGCTTCCTAGCGTCATTATTTAGCGCCTCCTATTTTTCTTTCAAAACGTGAATTTTACGTAAACTACTAATTTTATAACATTAAGATTTGTTACCTGAAACATTATTACATAGAACTATACTTTAACAAAGTTTTACACACAAATCTTAATTTTTACTTTTATGTTAAATGTGGTGCAATACTATATGCAGGCGCGTTACGATGACGTGACGCTACTAGCAGTGAACTAGGGTAAGTCCCGTGCACTCGCTCGCCTCTGTATCTTATACATGATACAGCGCTTGCTTTGCTTCAATGTAGATAATTTAGACCTATTTCTATGCCATCAGTGTTTGCAAGAGTTATTGAAAAGGCTATGTATGTAAGGCTAATGGATCATTTTATATCACACGATTTGCCTCAAATGTACAGTTCGGCTTTAGAAGTCGTTTAACAACTGAAAATGCTATGTTCTCTTTTATCTGTGTTGTACTGGATGGGTTAAACAAAAGGTTTCGAACGCTTTGCATATTTTTTGATTTAACTAAGGTATTTGATTGTGTTGATCACAAAATATTGCTCCAGAAGTTGTCTAACATTCTGCGTGGTGTCTGTCTGTTCTAAGTCGTGTCTCTCTACCACTTTCGCTCAACGACGCTCTGAGCGTGTTTTTTAGGGAATTGACTAGTTTGAACCTGGGACCTGTTGCTGGTAAGGAGACGCCAGATCACACATGACATGTAGAATTCAGAAGAGTTCAGTGAGACTAGCGATGATATAACCAAATACTTCATGATTTCAGCGTCAGCTCCACTGCACTCCCTGTAAAAGAATCTTAATACTAACTAAATTTAGTGGAAGGGGTTCAAAGCTTTCCTATTTTTAGTTAGCTGGAAAAATAACGTCGAAAAAGCAGTTAAGTTTACCACTGGAAATTTTATTCTACTCACAAAACATTGTTTATAAATTGCGCTATTGATAAAAGGAAATATTTTAATACAGGATGATAAAAACCGTTTTAAACAAAAATGTGAACGAATATTCCCTGAGTGGGTTTCCAAGTTCTACAATGGATCGAAGGATGACCTATGCCATATCACATCTATAATCTATGTTTAAATTAAGTTTCACAAAAGAGAAAATTATCAAAATGGTCTACAGTGACCCTCAATTATCTTTAATTACTTATCTAACTTGTCGTAAATTACAGCGGCTGATTTGGCTTCTCAATAATTATGTAACAGACAAATCATTGCATTTCCGATTTTAACTTACGTAGCAAATGTGAATACCATGAGCTTTAATTGACGATCGACACTAGTATTACGTAAAAAGGGGATGTAACAGATGAGACTTCTGCAGTTCTGAATGAAGCCTTATGTGCTCAAAAATGCGGAATCGCGTGCGTTCATTACCTTATCGGTGTTCGTCAGGGGGCGGCGGCCGGCGCAGCTCCATGCATCTCGCCGTCTCGAAAGCAACTCTATTCTAACTTCTCGTTACTACAATTTACCGAAGTTGGTCTAAAAAAACTGTGTTCATCTGACCAATCAGGATCTCAATGTTAACCTTAAGCTCCGCCTACAAAAATTCTGTCTATCCAATGATAAACGTTATACTTTCCGTGGTGGGGCAATGTTTTTAAAGTTTGCAACGTAACAGAGACACGAAAAAGTCTCACGCTAAAACTTGCAGCTGGTGTGGCCCTTTTAGTGTTGTTGTAAGATCTGTACTGTTCTTCTGGAGGGCTGCATCTTTTAACATGGGCTGGGGGGTGGTCCTGGTGGTTGGGTGGTACGTGGGTGTCCGTCCCTTATCGTAGGTCCTTCTAGCTTAACACGGTTCTGCTCTCGGCTTCTGTTCTCTTTTCTTCCCTCAGAACTGCGTCCGTTTCCCGTTGGGAAAATAAGACATGCATTTAGGCGTTCTTGTGTTAGTCTGTGGTATTCCATTTGCTCACTCGTTGATCGTATTACTTAGGTTAATTCAATGTCAGGATTTATTCGGAGCTATGTGACATACTGCCGGATTTGCTTATCATGTCAGGGTTTTCATGGAAGGTGTTGGATTTGCCTGACACCTTACAGTTGGACCATTACACAATACGGGGAGTAGCTCACAACTGGTTCACATCTTAGTTCAGCAACAGGCAGCAAAAGATCATTATTTACAATGTTGATACCGAGTATGATGTGGGGTCTGAGTGGGGTACTGTCAAATGGGGCTGGGGGTGCCCCAGGGATCAGTGTTGGGGCCACTCCTGTTCCTTATTTATATAAATGATATGCCCTCTAGTATTATGGGTAACTCTAAAATATTTCTGTTTGCTGATGACACTAGCTTGGTGGTAAAGGATGTTGTGTGCAACATTGGCTCGGTTTCGACTAGTTCAGTACATGACCTCAGTTCATGGCCTGTAGGAAATAAACTTACGCTAAATCACAATAAGACTCGGTTTTTACAGTTTCTAACACACAGTTCAACAAAACCTGACGTTTTAATTTCACAGAACGGGCATATGATTAGTGAAACTGAACAGTTCATATTTCTAGGTGTTGGGATAGACAGTAAGCTGTTGTAGAAAGCCGACGTTCAGAATCTTGTTCAAAGACTTAATACTGCAATTTTTACTATTCGAAGTGTATCAGAAGTGAGTGATAGCTCGACACGAAAATTAGTCCACTTTGCTTATTTTCATTCACTGTTTCGTATAGTATTATATTTTGGGGTAACTCTTCCCATTCTAACAGGATATTTTTGGCTCAGAAGTGGACGGTTCGCGTAATAAGTGGTGTATTTCACGAACCTCTTGTCGACCTCTGTTCATGAATCTGGATATTCTGACATTGGCCTCTCAATACGTATATTCCTTATTGTCGTTTCTTGTTACCAATATTAGTTTATTCCCACGAATAAGCAACTTTCACTCGGTTGATACTCTCCAGAAATCAAACCTGCATTTGGATCGGACATCCTTAACTCTTGTGCAAAAAGGTGCGTAGTAAACTGCTGCATCCATTTTCAACAAGCTGCCACACGAATTAAAAAATCTCAGCAGTAATCCACGCGCTTTCAAATCGAAACTGAAGAGTTTCCCCGTGGGTCACTCCTTCTATTCTGTCGAGGAGTTCCTTGAGAAAATAAGCTGATTTTTATTGTGTTGCTGATAGCGTTCACTTAAACATATTCACCGGTATCAGATACGCGCCGTTGCGAAGATCTACGCGGTTCGTAATTTGGCCCTTCGAAATGAGGTGAACCTAATTAATGTCGACATGCTGGCCAGGGCGTGGTATCCTGCGCAGGTTCTCCCGGTGGCTAAGCAGTTGGGGCGCGCTATTAAACAGGTTTTTGTGGTGGGGGCATATTTTTAAAGCGTCGCATGCCATCTGTACATCGGGCCTGCGCGACAGGGGGTTGGGGCTCGTCCATTTTCCGGCCAATTGTGCTTCTCCTTTCTGGAAGCGGACTACCACTGTTATGAAGAAGGTGCCCTGTAGTCCCACCGGCAGTATTCAGTCGATACCGTCCTCACTCCGAGACGGCGCCTGTCACTGTGTTACACGTCCCATTCTTCCTAACCTACGTACGTCGCTATTATCTGGACAATATCTACCTGACGCTTGGCGACATCACCACCGACACACTTCACGCTGTTTGCAGTGCTTTTCGCGGGTCTCCTGTTCGCTGCCAGCAGGAGTGTCGATTGCCACACTGTGACTGGCTGGCACTCTGGCAAAACCTCGCCAACGAAGTTCTCCCTGCTTCTGTGCACGCAGTGTGGTATAAGGTCGTGCACCGTACCTTCCCCGCCAACTCCAAACGGCACTCCATCAATCTTATCCAGTCAGCTGCGTGTGACTTGTGCACTGCACAAGATACTTTTGAACACCGCTTTGAGTGTGAACACTTTCGTCGCGTCTGGGATGTCGCCAGAGACACGACCCGTTTTATTCATAGTGGACACTCGTGCTGTTACAGTGGCTCATGTTTTAATTAGACAGTCGGCCGTATCCCCAATGACCAAGCGGAGTGCCACGGTATGGAGTTTTGGCCACACAGTCTTTGAGATTTTTTTTCCTAAAGTTGCGTACCGATTTGGACTTTATTACCTATCTATCGACTCAACAGAGTCACCCAAACTTTATGAAACTATCGACAAATATCTGCTAACTTTTTGGGGAGATTGCACTCGCGCGTTCATTTGCACGACTGTCAGCAGCTCCGTAGCGTGGACATTCTATTCTAATTCCTTCTATCACCCATAAACGAAAAGAAGAAAAAAAAAACGTAGATTCAAATATAACTTCATCAACGTTTCTTTCTTCAACGACTATTCACAAAAATAAAAAACGAACCAAAAAAATGTATTTCAGTGTATTTCATGGATGTCACTGTCAATAATCGTCTTTGGCTTGTGAGCCAGTATTTACCAGTTACTCTCGCTTTGAAGCATGACGAGCTTATTGATCAATGATTTAGTTTTGTTGCAGTGATTCTTTGTATTTTCCTTTCCACTACCGCGAAGTGCTCTATTTTTCGTCACGAACATGTGCTCAAATTCAAATCGGATTTCTGCCGGTGAGGCACTCTATAACTGTGTTGGAGGCAACTCAAGTAGCGCTCTTTTCTGTTGCGGAAGGAAGATGAAAATTTTTTAGAAAAAGGTGCTGTAGGCTCCCAATCGCCACGCGGGATTAGCCGAGCGGTCTGTGGCGCTGCAGTAACGGACTGTGCTGCTGGTCCCGGCGGAGGTTCGAGTCCTGCCTCGGGCATGGGTGTGTGTGTTTGTCCATAGCACAATTTAGGTTAAGTAGTGTGCAAGCTTAGGGACTGATGATCTTAGCAGTTAAGTCCCGTAAGATTTCACACACACTCGTACAATTGAAGCTCCCCTTCCTTAAAAAAAAAAAAATGCTGTTGGCTCCCCCTTCACTTTTCCTTTTTACGTCGCTACCCCTACCAGCCCTCTTTTCATACGAACATTCGCGTGTGACAAAGATGCTTCCACAAGAATTTTGCAAGACTGTATTAAACGTAAGATGCGGAATTACAGTAACGAACTCAGTTTGAGGAAGAATGCGCCAAGAAAAACTGCGAGGAATTCCTTGAAAATAACGGAACACTACGAATCGACAGATGTTCTGAATTACGCCAGGGCCCAGTGTTTTGTAGCAGTGCTAAATTCCACAAAAAAGAAAGGAATCGCCCGTTCTCGTCCGATCACCAAAGATAAGGATCAACGCTAGTACCCGAATGGGTGACCGCCTGGGAACTCTGGCTGTCTTCATTCCTTGCTTTCTTGTCGCTACCTCTGCCAGCCCTCTCTTCATGCTGCCTTCTGATGTGACAAAGGTGATTCCATAACTATTTTAAATTAGTGTAATAAACACAAGATGTGTTATGATATTAATGAACTCAGTTTGAAGAAGAGAATGCCCAGCAGTATTTCCAAAATGTCTCTGAAAGTAACAAAACAGTATGAATTGACAGATAAGCTCTGAAATACGTCAGGGCATACAGTGTAAAACTGCAAATTTGTAAACAGACATTTATCTTTCGTCGCTAGAAGAGATGGATGGTCTGGCGAACCTCCTGAGTCTCTGTCCCTGTTTTCGCACCTTCCCACGGCGCGGCGCTACCCTACTACCTTCGAACGGTCGCAAACGGCTTCCCGGGACGCCGGTTAGGCTCACACCCGTTTCGCAGATGTTTCTCGTGCTTGTGCTGTCATATGAACCACGACCCAGTCGGTAGCGAGCGGCAGTCGAGCAAAGTCGGGACAAGTCGGGACGGAAGGGGAGGGGACAGGCGAGCGAATTACGCAAATATCTGGAATCGCGGCGTGTGTCGGGCAGGTGAGGAAGCTTCCGTCGGTCCAGCAGGACACTGCCACACCCCGCGCAGTCCCCCCGCCGCCCGGCCGCGCGCATGCCCTGCGCCGGATAACAAGAACAAGGTGCGTCTCCCGCGAGTGTCGGAGGCCGCACGCACCAAACGAATGACAGGCGGTGCAACGAGCAGCTGTGTTGTGCGTCCGACCCACGTGGCGGCGCGTCGCCTTCGAGGTGGAAGGACGTGCTTTGCGTCAAATGTGCCACCGAAAACAGCGATTGCGTGTGTTAGGAGGAGAGGCGAAGCCTTTTTCTGCCGTGCAGCTACAGTATAAGGACGCCAACGGCCATACCATGTTGAATACACCGGTTCTCGTCCGATCACCGAAGTTAAGCAACATCGAGCCCGGTTAGTACTTGACTGTCTGTCGCCCTGGCAAAGACGTCCGCGATACCAACAAATATGCACAAGCCTATCACGATAAGTGACAACGTGATGGACGTTGCACAAATTGACGAAAAAGCCGTCATCCGAGAAAATTCCCTTAACGCGCCACTGCGTAATGCCGTGGCACTTCACGGTTACGTAACAAATGAATCGGTTGTAGCTAACATCCATCCAGAGCCGCGAAACCGTGATGATACTACATCTGATATAATCCCAGACATCATGCAAAATTCAGCTAGTGGACGCAATTTTGCTGCTTCCTCACAATCACGTGTTACGCGTAAAGACCCTAGGCCATCCCGTAGTCGGACATCTACGATCAATTCCCCAACCAAAGCTTCAAAAATAAAACATCGACGCGGCCGCGGAAACGAATATTCGGGTTGAACCTCTAAATCCGACCAACTATCCCGGTGGCAGTCGTCCCTGTTGCATCGCCCGAAACACAACAACACCGGCGCGAGGCAACTGTTCCGTGTCAAAGGGTATTCCTCAACAGTTTCGCTCTGCCTGAGGCTGATGAGCGTCCGCGCTCACTGTCGGATTACTCAGTCCAGCTGCAGCGTCTAAGCCGGCATCAAAGCGTGTACACTTTTGTTTTGTGTGGTCAGTTATCGGACGTATATTGTTCGTAATGGCGGCTAACGAACCTACACCTGGAGCTTCCAATGTGAAAAGGAGCAGGAAAAGAGCTAAAGTGACAAAGGAACAGTTACTTAGTGTACTAGACGACAGTGATTTTCTGCGTAGCGAGGACGAGGCATACCACGGAGATTGTCATTTAGAGGCTGCAGAAGAATTGCAGAGTGATGATAGCGTGGAAGCACAGCTTTCGAACGTGTTTCGTGATAATTCCGAATCAGACGATACGGATGACGACGACTGTATGGAAATCGACGACGAAATGGAGCATTAGCTGTCACACGGAGATAACCCAGGTGAGTCCTGGCATAAATAACCACATAATGTACAGCATCACCCACTTACGAAGGAAGACGTTTTGCAGATTCATCCTGCTGGCAATTCTCCTATGGATTTCTTCAGATTATTGGTAACAGACGAAGTGTTATAACTTGTAGTTGACGAAACGAACGATAACGCAGTCAACATATCGCTTAGCTAAAATACAAAAGAGGGATCTAGGATTTATAAATGGAAACATCTAAGTATAGGCGAATTACTAGTTTTCCTGGGTGTTTCGTTACATATGGGTAACGTTAAATATCCGCGATTAGATGACTACTGTAAGAAAGAACCGGTTTGAGACTAGAGGAATAGCGATGAGTATAAGCAAAGACAGGTATCAGATCATATTACGCTCTCTGCATTTTGCAAAAAATACACTTCCAGGAAACCCGAAACCAGACCACCGTTTATACTAGATACAATCTGCGTTGAATCATTTTAACACGAGAATGTCTGAACTGTATTACCCGGGAAGAGATTGAGCAATAGATGAATCAATGATTCTTTGGAGGGGAAGATTATTATTTAGACAATACATAAAAAGCAAACGTAATAAATATGGCATTAAGTATACATAGAAGAAAAATTTTTCCTGAATGCAGTGGATTTGTTGCTTGTTTGAATTGTATTTTTTGTTACATTATCAACAAATCACGAACATTTGAATGACGTCTGTGACCCCTATAGGTGTCAGACAACAAACAGACTTTGAAACATGACCACGATACAGTCGAAGCCTATTTGAAGTAATGCATCTAAGCTGTCATCATTAAGTCAGTATAGAACATGATCCTACAGACCTTACGAGTACTTGACGTCAGCCTGTAGCTGAAGCGTGCTTAAGAGCGTCGGCTACGAGCGGTACCTGCCTTTTCGGAGTGTTACCGGCCCGCATTCGCACGTTGCCGGGACGCACAGCAGAGTTGCGCGCCTGCACCGGTGCCGCAGCGACAGTGCTAACAAACAAGAGTAAGAACTCAGCGTACAGCCGCTGATAACCGAGGCCGTACTATCAGCGCCAATTAAAAGAAAGGCAGTCCACGTCATGAAAGACGACATTCATGTAGAGACCATGCCATACAAGTCGACTCACCACTGATACCACCCACCCACCCACACACATGCTGATGGAAACCAACATTGATCCTCATCGCTCAGGTCAACAATCCGGAACTGACTGGACCGAAGACGTTTGAGTTCGAACAGGGTTTGAAATTAGTGGCAAATATTCGTCACATAATACCAGCCCCAGTTTTGCTTATAAGAAAATCTCCGATTCAAAGCGCACGCAGGATGAAATTATCGCGAATTGTATTGCTTTTGCCTTAGTTAACGTTTCTCTGTTTCTTTCTCCACTTCCACTGTCTGTCTGTCATACACAAATAAAACCTTTTTATAGTCTTACTTTAAATATAAACCGAATTTCCGTTATTCACAAAGTTTTATCCCTTATGGACTCTGCGGAAACTTCAGAAAGTTACCGCAAACATCTTCAATAATATATATGGATATGTTATTCAAAATATTAACAATAACACAAAACGCGCCACCGCGATTTCATACAAGATTTCCCTAGAACCAGACAATGTCCAAACGTCGCCACATGGACGTGCAATTGCGTGTAATATACAAGCGATGAGCTTTATCAATAATAACGCCCCTTCAGGAAAAGACGATCGCGCGCAGCATGTTTCAATCACTAAGTCGTTCCTCTCTTTCGTATTACCCGTCCCATAGTTCTCAGAAGCTACTTTGTGTAACATTCATCCGACCAACACCCCACAGCCACTAAATGTCCTGATCTAGTGAAGCTGGTAGATGCCAAACATATGCGAGACGCGTGGCGCCGCCTCCACCCACATACAACGCAATATACGCACAAAAATAAGAGTGGGGCAAGCAGAATAGATCGCATATGTGTCTCAAAAGATTACAAACAATCTAAATGGCGTAGACATCATCCCTGTCGCGTTTAGCTACCATTGCGGTTTTGTCTTTGCTATACACCTGCAGCGTGCAATGTCACACCTACTCCCAGTACGGCAAGAAAGGAAGAATGAATTGATTGTTGGTGTTAATAACGATCATCCTCCTGTGCATTACTACAGATGACGTGTCACTGAGTACATTTGTTCTGTGCATGCAGCACACGTGAGGCGCCTAGTTGTTTTGACTGCACTGTGTGGAATACGAAGGTTCTGTTGCAGCTCACTAACCTGCTGTCTTAAAGTTGATGTCCCCAGCACAGAAAGCAGCATGCAGGTCGTAGGTTCTGTATCTTGAAGCTAAAACTGATTTCTAGCGAGATTCTGCTCTGAAATAATGTATCACTTCTTTGGGATGTCACTCGCGTATTTTAATATAGCAACACGAGAAGACTACATGATCTTAATACAACAACTTCTGATACAGCAAAGTACATGATCAAACACAATGTTTGCGAAAATGTATCCTCTACACTATTTGTGGCACGTGTCTGTGCCTCATGACTACCGGAGTGAATCTTTTAATACTGAATACTGGCAAACACATCCTGCCACAGACAACAAGTCTGCTCTTCTCCACTGCCTAATCGAAAGTGATGAACAGTCCGAAAAACTTCGCGCGCCATAGCAGAAAAGGTGTGACCTGAACGCTTCCGAAGTGCTTCGTCTGTAATTTCGTCAAGCTTTTGTTTTTGATTTAAATTGTTTTTAATAATTCTAAAAAGACTGATAGTCAGCTGTTGAGAGATATATATTAAAAAGTGAAGTCATTCCAATGAGTAATTTAACTAATAATAATAACTATACTTTAACGTTTTGGCGCCCTTGCTCCGAGCACAGCAGCCAATCACAGAACAGCATCATTATGAAGGCGGTCTTTCTCACGGGAATGGTACCGAATCTAACATCTGTTACAGGTACCTCACACCACATTTCGTCATCTGTATACTTCTTGCATCTCCACTGCTCTGGGAACTGCTGCTTGGAGCCTAATATAATGGCTGACTGAGGCAGAAATATTACACATCTCCTTCCTTCTGAGTTTTCCAAATATTTGGCTGTTCTCGAAGACAACACACAGTTTTGGAAATATATAAATAAACTGAACCAAATTTTGATAGAGCTGTAAACTAATAGGTAATCTCTCAAGAGCCAAGCTATCACAATATCCCTACTTTGATATGTACACATAAACATGGAGATGGCTTTTACATATTTTCCCTGTTATTTTTAGTAAACTCTTCCAAAGTCTGAGAATAAGAAAATTATATGACGACTGCAATAAATTCAAAACAGTAACACCCTACACCACAAACATTATCAACATGAAGTTACATCTACTGATCACACAAAAATTTCAACAAGAAGTCAACATTTTACAAACAGCATATCATAGTATAATTACACAAAACATACGAGAAATACGAGAATTATCAAAGGTAATCACATTAAACAGAATAAAAATCAGCTCATAGCTGTCTTTCAAATTCACCAACGAAAGTTATGAAGTTACCTAAACATATAGCACCTCAAAAATGATTATGTATTATCGGCTCATTTCCGTCCTTTAAGATACACAAAGAAAATTACACTGTCAGATAAATTTTATATATCTCATTGCCGTCTTTTGAATGACACTTTACTAATGTAATGTTGATGCATTAATTTGTTCTGAAAGCGGTGCTGATATTCAAGACAATAAAAGCGGGTTAAAAGCTGTGAACTATCTGGGGAAGATAACCTTGCATTACTAAGCAACTGTTTATCAGGTATCCAGTCTAGCTTACCAAATTCCCAACAAGAGTAACACTAATTATAATCTTTCAGTAGTCTTCTTACGATAACTGGTGATATATGAATGAAAAGACAATTTAAATAAAAGGAAATAAATCAGTTTATATTAGGACATTTATTTTAACATTGATCATTGTCCCGTTAAAATTTCAGCATATTAAACTTGATTCATAACTAAACTGGTGCCTTATTTAGGATTGTGAAAATGTGAGTTAGTAATCTTACGGAACACATCAAATATGGAGCCCAGATTGGGAGACTGCATTCATAAAATAACGCACGAAGAACGTTGAAACATATGCAAGAGGAAATTAACCACAATCAACCGATTCATTTTTCACCCAATGCAATCCTGTCGGTCACGAAATTACCACACACTGGTATACTAAATTCATACTAACTTTCTGTGAAATCTTCCCGAAAAGAATAGTTGAGTGTGCTACTTTGATGATTACACTACATACTTCACACCACACGTGGTTTGAACATAAAAGTTGCTACATTGAAAAATATGGTCAAGACGAGACGTTATAATCTCACGCACATTCGCATTTAAGATTGATGATCTTAGTTACAGATCATCTACACGTGGTTCCACTTTATTCACAAAGTAGTGACAAAGCAACTACTGGAAGATATTCTGAACTTCACACTCGAATTATCCTGCGTAGCAATTTAAGATAACATTAGATATTTTAGATCTAAACCTGAAATAAAGGTGATTAAATTTTCAGTTAGACTCGACTTAAGAAATCCATTGTCCTACGGACTTAGCTGAGACGCGCTTAGCCGGACATCTTACCTCTTCAGGCGCTCGCCGCAGACAGACTGACCTGGGCCCCTACCGAAGGTGCTTAACAGATACAAACGGAAGTGACCAGAGAGGCAGCTTCCTATACCAACATGGCAAGGGACGGACAGGACCATACTAAGAATAGAAACCTCTCTGCTTTTAGAAAGTGTAGCTACCTGTTCCGACGTTGGTCCTACTGTGCTCTAGCAGACAGGCTTGTCAGCTACCATCAAGAATGCAGTTAGGAATACATTTGCTCATTCATCCTCTCACACAGAAGGGAAGGGGGATGACAGTATCTTACCATATACAGTATATAAAAGAAAGCGAATGTAGTTTTCGTATAAGACTGTGTGACATGAATTACATATAAACTGTGTTTTAAAGTGTAGTAGTGTGACAGATCGTTCTCGATTATGTGTATGCTCAGTCTCCCAGATAGTCAGAAACACCACAGTAAATTTAGAAGTGGAATGTATACCGTAAAGGACAATAGATTTAAAAAATTAACATGAAAGGAATGCAACAGAGACCTTTCATAACCCCAACACTCCGGGAAAAGACTGTCCAAGGAATTTTCTGGCCATGCTAGGACATTCCCAAACAGGCTTCTCACACCCAACTTAAACAGAAATGTGAAGAAAAGGCAAAAGGTCACCAGCTACTTGCTGAAACACAATAATTTCTACAAATTTCAACACATCTTTAGAATCTTCCAATTTCAAAGAGAGAAATAAAACCATCTGTGACATCTATTTAAAAGATAGTGTAGACCTAATTCGGCCATCAAGTAAAGACAATGGTCCCTGTGTCATTAATATGAAAACAATTTCTGGTTGTTACCCTTATGGAGTTCACCAGTATTTGCTCATTGCAAGAGCTTACTGATCACAGGAAAATTTGACTGTTTATTAACAAGTGAACTTTATGAAAATAGCAAAGGCGCCACAGCAATTTAAAAAAACATGAAAATAACATCAGTATTATAAAGCAGAAAATTACAATGCAGAATCCTCAAAAGCAAAAAAAAAAATAAGAGAAGAAACATGTTTTACAAAATGGTTATCGCAAAAAATTCTTTATCTTATAAAACTAATAATTTTGTGGAATTAAAATAACTTTGTGGCACTAATTTAATCACTCTACTATATTTCAGTTAGTTATCAAACAGTGATCACTGTGTCGTTATACTGAAACTACAATCAATTACGTGATTGTTACCCTTATGGGGTTCCTCACTATAAATATGCCCCTTGCAAAGGCTAACCGATCAGTCTAATGAGAATGAACAGCTGTCTGACTGATAAACGAAGCAATGCCACAGGAAACAAAATATCACAAATCTAATACATCACACAAAAACAAACACTGAGAAATAAAACAGCTCTGAAAGTACAGTAGTCAACATCCAAAAACAAAAAACAAAAACGCCAATAATTAAAACTACAAAATAAAGGAGTCAATGTCTAAAAAAAACAATAAATAGAACACCTGCAGAATACACAAATCAGTCTAATAAAAAAACACCAATAAATCGAACCCCTGCAAAATCATTGGTCAAAGTTTCTCTGAAGGACTAAGAAAGTAGTTCCACTGTTCCTTGGCACAATAAAAAGGGGGGGGGGGGTGTTCGTCGCCGTAGCTGTCAGTAGGAATTTTTGTCCATCTGTTGCGTGCAATCCCGCCGTCTCTGCCCTCTCATGAAGTTTCTCTTGGTGGCCCGTGTCACCTACATCTCGATTTGGTTCCATGTTTGTGTTGTCAAATGCGTGCGGTATCCTCGTTTGACACGCCAGGTTCATATTCCTGGGCAAGGATGACACTTAATGGCTCTTCTTTGTGCCACCCTTAGCTACCAGAGAATATCGAACTATGATTTACTGTCGCTTGACGGTGGGCATCCGTCAGGAAATGTTGATAGGCGTCGTTGAAGTCTGCCATTTTCTCTGGACACTACCTGTCAAAAGGCCCCACGCCCCTTTATCCCCTGTCTTCTGTCGTTTCACCGCGGCCGTCTCGTCACGGTCGCGTGCGTGTGGTGCATTGCCAGCAGATGGATTTCCGCGCGGTGGACCGCTCGCCCATCTCAGGTCATCGCCACCACAGGCTCGCACTGGTGCGGCCGGCCATTAGCTCTGGGTGCAAGGGAAAGTGTTTGCCGCGCACCCTTCTTTTGTTATCGAGCGCGCTCCAGAAGTGGCCGGGCTGACAGTGTGTCCTGCTGGGAAATCCACCTGTTTACAACTAGTCCTCCTCGCTGCTCCCGCTGTCTCGTAAGAGTTTAGCCGGTTCGCTTTCACGTTCTCAACTGCATTCACAGAAATAGTTAATCATAGTTATGTGATTACAAAATGTCATACATAATATCACTTAGTATTGTCTTCACAATTTTTAAGAACAAAAGTGAGAATTTTTTTAAATAAAAGTTACGTGAATCGACAATATAAAAATAAAAGTTAAATGACTTGACAGTATAAAAATAAAAATTAAATGAACTGACAATATAATATCTAAATCCACATCACTAATGTGGTATGCTTCAAACTTAAACAATTCAAACGCTACCTGTTAATTCACTAAAATGAATAGGATTATGCCTTGTTCAAGTATGGGTCAGGACAGCATAGGGTTCTCATGTTATTTACACACACACACACACACACACACACACACACACACACACACACACACACACACACCTGTTGTCTATTCTACAAACTAACTACCCATAAACATGAATTACTCAAAATTTTACTTCAATCCACTACTAGTTAATCCAACCAGCTACTTCAACACAGTGTATATACCACTACAACATTCTCCTAATTCGTCCTCTTCTTGACGCTCGCAGCATATGTCTTGTCACATGATAAATATGGAGAAACTTCCCTTAAACATACATAGTAAAAAGAACAAAGGTTATTTACACGCAAAAACATTTATACCAGTTGACACACCTGATCAGAGACTCGCAATTACACATAATCATATGTCTATACATAAAACAGTAAGACAATTTCATCTAAAATTATGTCCTCACAAGAATTAATCACACAGATGACTCTGAGAAGGGTAAAAATATTTTCATCATACAGGTTACACTACATTTTCTTACCCATTTTGCTCCAATTTCATTCCTTCTTTAAGTTACCTTTCTCCTCCAAATGAGTTATTTCGCCTGTCGTGGTTATTCTGGATTCATTTCTCATGAATGGCAGAATTGTGGTCTCCTCTATTCTGTAAAACAGTTTCATCTTAACATCTTATTGAACTTACAATTGACACACCAGATCCGAATCCTCCTGTAGTTTAAATGACAAATGTTTTGCTTCATCCGTATTACAATAACCCAAGCATTCCTTCGGTCCCATAATCAAAATTATTTAATCTTTCTCTACCTTCAAGCGGGAAATTTCTTCAGTTCAACTCATATAGGCTGCAGTGCATCCCACACCAGCGAAAACAGTAAGCTGTAATGCTCACAGCATCAGCAAAACACATAAACGTCGCTTTTCTAGGGCAAGTACACTACTGGCCATTAAAATTGTTACTCCAAGAAGAAATGCAAATGATAAACGGGTATTCATTGGACAAATATATTGTACTAGAACTGACATATGATTACATTTACGCGCAGTTTGGGTGCATAGATCCTGAGAAATCAGTACCCAGAACAACCACCTCTGACCGTAATAACAGCCTTGAAACGCCTGGGCATTGAGTCAAACAGAGCTTGGATGGCTTGTACAGGTACAGCTGTCCATGCAGCTTCAACACGATACCACAGTTCACCAAGAGTAGTGACTGGCGTATTGTGACGAGCCAGTTGCTCGGCCACCATTGACCAGACGTTGTCAACTGGTGAGACAGCTGGAGAATGTGCTGGCCAGGGCAGCAGTCGAACATTTTCTGTATCCAGAAAGGCTCGTACAAGACCTGCAACATGTAGTTGTGCATTATCCTGCTGAAATGTAGTGTTTTACAGGGATCGAATGAAGGGTAGTACCACGGGTCGTAACACGTGAAATGTAACGTCCACTGTTCAAACTGCCGTCAGTGCGAATAGGAGGTGACCGACACGTGTAACCAATGGTACCCCATACCATCACGAAGGGTGATAGCCAGTATGGCGATGACGAATACGCGCTCCCGCGTTCTCCGCGATGTCGCCAAACACGGATGCGACCATCATGATGCTGTAAACACAACCTGGATTCATCCGAAAAAATGACGTTTTGCCATTCGTGCACCCAGGTTCGACGTTGAGTACACCATCGCAGGTGCTCCTGTCTCTGATGCAGCGTCAACGGTAACCGGAGCCATGGTCTACGAGCTGATAGTCCATGCTGCTGCAAACATCGTCGAACTGTTCGTGCAGATGGTTGATGTCTTGCAAACGCCCCATCTGTTGACTCAGGGATCGAGACGTGGCTGCACCATCCGTTACAGCCATGTGGATAAGATGCCTGTCATCTCGACTGCTAGTGATAAGAGGCCGTTAGGATCCAGCACGGCGTTCCATATTACCCTCCGGAACCCACAGATTCCATATTCTGCTAACAGTCATTGGATCTCGACCAACGCGAGCAGCAATGTCGCGATGCGATAAACCTCAATCGCGATAGGCTACAATCCGACCTTTAGCAAAGTCGGAAACGTGATGGTACGCATTTCTCCTCCTTACACGAGGCATCACAACAACGTTTCACCAGGCAACGCCGGTCAACTGCTGTTTGTCTATGAGAAATCGGTTGGAAACTTTCCTCATGTCAGCACGTTGTAGGCGTCACCACCGGCGCCAACCTTGTGTGAATGCTCTAAAAAGCTAATCATTTGCATATCACAGCATCTTCTTCCTGTCGGTTAAATTTCGCGTCTGTTGCACGTCATCTTCGTGGTGTAGCAATTTTAAGGGGCAGTAGTGTATTAACGCAGAATAATTTCTCAGGCTCTGGCTCAACATCAATCAAGACTACAGAAAGGATCCATATTTCTGTCCCATTCTCCATTTGCTGGAAAAACTGCTCGTATTTGACTACCACAATAATAATTGAGGGCCACGTAAATTACACAAACCACAATTCCTCTTTCACCTTGAAGGAAATCAATATACTGACGAAATCCACAGACAGCACTTTACATACTCAGGTATAAAAAACAAAAAAGACATATATCATCAATATTCACATATCATCGCATATTGGAAAGCCAACGGTTAAACAATCGTATTATTGCATCGTGTTTTCAAGATTCTAAACTTACTCATTCCTTTCTCAGAGTTATATCTTAAAATATTCATACAGCACGCATGCTATAGTAAGAGATCCTCATTTATACTGACAGATATAGAATAGTAATAGATAGGTAGTAGCACTAAAAGCAGAAAATCGGAAACAAGGCTACCAACAGCTGGGACCTGGGTTTGCCATATCCATAATACCCACAGATGACATATTCCCCTGAGTTTTGCATTAATTCAACACAAATCTTGCTTCTCTCAGGAGTGACACTCTTCAATTTACACAAAAAAAACCACAAACAGCCTTTCACTCGTCCACAAAGAAACCCTTTATCTTCACATTTGAACCAACCTAAATCCTAATTGCACAAGGGAAGGAAAAAACCACAATCATCACTTCAATCAATCACATAGAAACATCTTTATCATTATTTTTACCAACATATTATTCAAAATGCGTATGTCACAAATGCAAACTAATCAATTCTTTCTCTTCACAGTCCTCTCTACTCCTCACTGTCCTTTCTACTGAACGTATGGTTTTACGTTTGACACATGGCGTCGCACTTTTGATTTCTTCGATCGAAGAGTTTCAACTTCTATTGCTTTTTCATGCGGAATCTTCCTTATCCGATATGGGCCGTTTCTTGCACACACCTGACCGTTTGTTGGACAGCTTGTGTGATCTGATATGAACTTTTTGTCCTACATGAAACACTGTTTTTCTCACGTTTTTCTTATACGCCTTGACTCTGGCTTCTGCTGCACGCTTGATGTTGCGGAAAGCTAAGTCAACAGTTGCGTTCCGGCGTAGTCTCGGCTCTAGAGGCCAAGGCACCACCTCTTTGATTTTGCTCGGGGGCTCCTTGTATTTTTAGCACAGTTATTGGCGGAAGCTTTGTTGACGTATTAGCAACTCATGAATTATTCTTTTAGGTGTATGTCCCACGATCGGTCGTCACGACATAATTTTCCTAATTCACGCATAATACGCTCACTGGGGTTCGAGATGGGTGAAATTATATATATATATATATATATAAACTCCTCTCCTTCGAAGCATCCGCTGCCAGTATTGCGATCTAAATTGTGGTCCATCCGAGATAACCCTTTTCACACGCCCAACTTCATGCAGAAACTGCTTTGCAAATGCAGTTGCCACTGCCCTTCCTGTGGCTAGCATCAGCGGAGTGACACACAAACTTGGAGGTTAGCTCCAGCGCTACGAAAACATATGCAAAACCTGCTTTAGATCATATTAGTGGCCCAAATAGATCCACGGCCGCGAGGTCACAAAGTTTGCTTGGTATTATCGGGTGCAATGATGCAGCATACGCACTGTGGCCGCCTTTGCTCGCTGACAAGGTCCGCACACTCAAAGTACACAACGAATACGCCGTACCATGGTATTAAAATAGCATGTCTCCTTCAGTTTTTCACAACATTTCTGTGCTCCGAAGTGACCATAACTTAAATGTATGTACCATATAATTTTGTTTACGAGTTCCTCCGGAATCACCAACACCCATCTGGAGTCGTCCGGGGCTCGTTTCTTGAATAGTATTCTATTGCGCACTAAGTAGTACTGGCGTATTCCTACAATCTCCTTGTCCTCCCACTTCTTTATATCTTCCAACACTGCGTCCTTATCCTGTTCGTCCACTATACTCCCTAAAGAGGCGGTAACAAAGTTCTCGAACGCTACATTCTGTAAGTATAGGATGCTAAAATTATTTTCACCGAGTTCCCCTTCTTCTGTGTGAACCAAACCTTTAGGAATGCGCTATAAAGCGCCAGCAATTACATTTTTCTGTCCGGGAATGTATTCTACAATGAAATTATATTCCTGTAGGTATAGTTCCCAGCGTCCTAGTCTCCCATGCGTGATTTTTGTGCTCATAAGAAATTGGAGTGCACGATGGTCAGTGTACACCCTATTGGTCCTCCCAAATAGGAAATACCTAAATTTTGAGAATGCCCAAACTATCGCGAGTTGTTAGAGTTCTGTCACTGAATAATTTTTTTCACATCGAGAGAGCACCCTGCGCCGAAACGAGATTGTTTTCCAATTTGTAATATCATCTCCTTCCGTTTGAAACAGTACCGCACCTAATCCTGACAAGGAACTGTCCGTCATTAAACATAATTCTTGTGTCAGGTCGGGATCCACGAGGATGGGTGCCTCTACAAATGCCTTTTTCAATTGATAAAATTTATCCTGTGCCTCTTGATCCCAGACCCACAAAGCGTTCATCCCACATAGACGGGGTGTACCAAGTAAACGAAAATTTATAAATCGCTTATAAAAATTACACAGGCCTAAGAATGCTCGCAACTGTTTATTTGTCGGCATTGCACACTTCCCCATTCGCTGCAGTTTTCTCCGGGTCAGTTTGTATTCCATTTGCTGAGACAATATGGCCTAAGAATTTTATGTTTTCTCGTATTAACTGTGACTTATCTAAGTTGACTGTTACACCTGCCTTCTCAAAAACATCCAGTAGTCTGTTCAGAACGTCATTATGGACCTCCCACGACTTTTCCGCAATTAATATGTCGTCCACGTAAATTGTCACTCGCTGTTTCAAATCATCAGGTAAAATGCTATTTAAACCCCGTATAAAAGCAGCTGATGAGACGTTTAGTCCGAACGGGAGACGCCGGAATTGGAAACAATTTCCGTAACACAGGAACGCTGTATACAATCTGCAAGATGGGTGTAGCACAATTTGCCAAAAACTCGGAGGTCGACAGATGATAGTACCTTTACCCCGTGGAAACGTTGTAAGAGTTCCTCAAGGCTCTCAGTCCTGTCCGTTTCTGACATAATAATTGTGTTTATCTGTCTCGAGCTTAGTACCAAACGGACCGAGTTGTCGCGTTTTGGTACGACAAGCAAGAGTGAGTTGTACGAGCTTACTGCCCGCTCAATTATTCCTTGTTCTAACATCTTGTTTATTTCCTTCTCCACCTGGGCTTTATACGTCACGCGAACAGGGTCTGGTCTAACAGAAAATTTCTGATGTTCACGTACTCTGAATTGGTAAATAAAACCCTTAATCGCCCCCAGAGTCTCAGAAAATACCCGTTCATGATTCCTAAGTAGGTACTCTTTCTCAGTGCATCAGCAAAACCAACATCTTTCCCTTGCTCACCAGACGTAGAGCACACTTACATAGTTGACGAGTAGCTCCAGTCTGAGTTGCGACTAGGTTTGAGCTTGAAAGTTTAGGCAACTAATTTCTGACTCTGCACGTAATATGCATTCATCAAATAATAGATTAATTGGCTGATCCCCAACTTGAACTGTCAGTACTCCTCCACCCATCTCAATTACTGAATGGTGGGCATTCATGAAGTCATTTCCTAAAATCATTGCCACATTCAGCATTGGGAGCACAAAGAAGTTGTACTCAAACTCTCTTTCCTGGCAGGTAAAATTAAGCCGAGTCTGCCTTCGGATTTCTACGCTCTTACCGGAGATTGCGCCCTTCACCTTTATTCCTCGCACTTGAAAAACGGGCCAAGTCCCAGTTCCTTCGCATTTTTGAAATGCTGCCTCGCTCACTATCGAGAAAGGGCTTCCAGTGTCAATGACACACTTAAAACATATTTCGTTTACTGCAACTGTCACGACTGGATTTATTCCCGAAATTTTAGCAGCCGTAGTTTCTTGCAACAAATCCTCTCTAATATCTTCCCCCTCTATATACCCCATGTAATCATTTGCCATGTCGCTCATTTGTTCCGACTGGGCACCTTCAGCGCTGATCGTTCGTCATTGCCGGTTTTGTTCATTTCCATTTGCTGGATTATGTCTAGGGTTAGCCGGCCGAATTTCAACATCATGTGGTGCTCCGCCTACAGGCCCATTCCCACCGTGTTCACCGTAATATCGATTCTGGTTGCCGTAACTGTTGCGTTCACGATCTTGTCCACGCCCTCGATCATTTCCGTTGTTCCACCTGTGCTCGCGACTGTTACCCCAGTTTCTATACGGACGGTCCCGATTATTGTTCCGTTCGCGTCGCGACGACCAGTCACGCCGTTGATTAGTACTACGGCCACGACTGCGATCGAGCTGCTGTGCCCCTAATAACTTTGTGCCTGATTAGGCGGGCATTCTGCTGTATTGTATTCCAACTCTTGGAGAAGTGTCTTAACCGTTTCCACGCCCTCTTTGCATCGTCCCGCAAGAATGACGTGGCGCAGATGCATCGGCAATTTGGTGATGCATATCCTAAATAGTTCCCCAGGCCCGTATGGGTCGTATAGAAATTGATTCGCCTGCAGCATGTGGTCGAATAGGCGTGCTGGGCTGCCGAAACCAGACTGGTTCAAATTTGCCAGCATAATTATGCCATGCTTGACCCTATCTTGGGCCGCTCCCGACCAATAGGCGGACAGAAAGGCTTGTCGAAACTCCCGAGTGGAGCTTCAGTGTCGCGCTGCCGACCTCATGCGAATCGCCGGTTTGCCTTCCAAATAGCCACACATATATTCTATCTTATGTGAACTTGCCCTGTCGGGGTCATGCTCGTGGATGTATTCCTTTTTGCGAATTTCGAAATATCTCAAATTTTCTTACCATAAGGAAATGTTTGAAATCAAATCCTCGCATTTCCTCCAGGCGAGGCCCTTGAATCTTTCTATTTTTCTCATGTCTGTCCCTCAAAATACATTCTTCCCTGTCGTCAAAATCTCCCTCGTGGCCGGAGTCCCTCTCTGCACTGTTCGTACGGCTATTTTTAGTGCTATTGGCGAGTTCGGAATCGCACCCCATGCGGCTTTCCATATGCGCCACGCGTTCTTGCAATTCGCCTGTTACAGCTTTGTGCCGCCTGTTCACTTCGAACTGTCCCTTCTGAAATCTAAGAACAGAACGCTCTTCTTTGGACTTCTTTGGTCTCTGCGACCGCTACCGGTGTAGTATTGTTATCGCTCTCCGTCACCTTCATCGTGCCTACGATGTCCACTAATGCCACAATCTTATCAAGTAATTGTCTGTTGTCCTCCACCCCAGTCTGCTTCAGTTGTTCTACTTGCTATTGGAGTGCGTGAATCGCTTGACTGTTGTCCGCTACTGTGTTGCTAATGGACGCGGGACAATGCGTTTCCGCCTCCTGGACCCTCGAGAGTACCTGCTGGTGTTCCCTTAGGCATTGTTCTCTCAGCGCTTGGAAATCCTAAGTAGCTGTTCCTCGCTCTCTTTCGATTCCGCATCACGACTCCTCTTGCCCTGTTCTAAAGCTTGCAGACGATCATCGATTTGTTCAAATGTACGGCCTAATTCTTTCATAATATCACTTTTTATTTCACTTGCCAGATAGTTTATTCTTTGTGAGGTATCATCGACACTCTGCATCGTCTTGTCAACTTTGTCTGCTGGATTAGTTTTTCGTCTATTTGTTCGCCTAGCTTTCGGATCATTTTTTTCAGATTTCTGCGTCATTTGTTCGCCTAGCTCTCGGATCCATTTTTCGGATGATTCTTTTTGTTCTCAGAACGATTCTTCTGATTTCTCTGCGTTTTCTTTATTTTTACGCAATAAGGCTTTTATGAGATCTGCTAAATCAATTTGGTTAGTTGGAGGCAAATTAATTTCTGGCCCTGCTGTAAGCCCGTTCTTCCTGTTTTGCATTTCCTTTGAAGTATTCCCCATTGCATTTTCGGAACCGTCCGACGCGTTAATAATAGAAATCAAATTATCCCCTTGGTCCATGTTGCTTAAGTTGTTGGACCGCCTCCTTTTAGCTTAGTTACGTGTCTGCGTTAGATCAATTTATATCCGGTATGCAACACACTAATGACAATAAATGCCTCTCCCAAAAATTACGACAGTTACACGAAAGGTAACCCACCCCGTACGCACTTTTTCACACGCAAAACAAATTTATATCTTTGATCGAAGTCAGTGCAATTTACAAGCAAGAAAAACCACACACATACAAAACACACAAATATAGAGAACAAAACAATAGAAAAAACACAACGCCGTGAATCTTTTGAAAGACTGCTCAGAACCAACGCAGAAGTTGTTTGAGCGCTGCAGGGGGAAAAAATAAGATTATACAACGCTCGCAATCTAACGTTTCAGAGATTCGAGTCTAGCGGAATCGCAGAACAGGGTCGCCATGTGTAATGTTGATGCATTAATTTGTTCTGAAAGCGGTGCTGATATTCAAGACAGTAAAAGGGGGTTAAAAGCTGTGAGCTATCTGGCGAAGATAACCTTGCATTACTGAGCAACTGTTTATCAGGTATCCAGTCTAGCTTACCAAATTCCCAACCAGAGTAACACTAATTATAATCTTTCAGTAGTCATCTTACGATAACCGGTGATATGTGAATGAAAAGACAGTTTAAATAAAAAGAAATAAATCGGTTTATATTTGGACGGTTATTTTAACATTGATCATTGTTCCGCTAAATTTCAGCGTATTAAACTTGATTCATAACTAAACTGGTGTCTTATTTAGGATTATGAAAATGAAAATGTGAGTTTGTAATCTTACGGAACACATCAAATATGGAGCCAAGATTGGGAGACTGCATACTACACTGCATTCATAAAATAACGCACGAAGAACGTTGAAACACATGCAAGATGAAATTAACCACAACCAACCGATTCAATTTTCACCCAAAGAAGTTACGTTCGTAGCAGAATCCTGCCCGTCACGAAATTTTCGCACATTGGTATACTAAATTCATACTAACTTTCAGTGAAATCTTCCCGAAAAGAATAGCTGAGTGTGATACTTTGATGATTACACTACATACTTCATATGGTCAACTTGGTTTACACAAAGAGTGTAACTCCACAATAATTTTGATAATTAAAATAAATTACATCGATACACAAATTACAAAAGAAAATCCTCGAACTGGTTACTATCGTCTTACTATTAATCTGATGGGTCAAACAGTTGTATAAGCACGTGGTACTGGTCTCACAAAGTACACCCCATGTGGGTTTGAACATAAAGAAAAGTTGCTATATTGAAAAATATTGTCAAGATGAGACGTTATAATGTCATGCACATTCCCATTTAAGATTGATGTTCTTAGTTAGTTACAGATCATCCACACGTGATTTCACTTTATTCACAAAGTAGTGACAAAGCAACTACTGGAAGATATTCTGAACTTCACATTCGAATTACCCTCCGTAGCAATTTAAGATAACATTAGATATTTTAGATCTAAACCTGAAATAAAGGTGATTAAATTTTCAGTTCGACTCAACTTAAAAATCCATTGTCCTACGGACTTAGCTGAGACGCGCTTAGCCGGACATCTTACCTCTTCAGGCGCTCGTCGCAGACAGACTGACCTGGGCCTCTACCGAAGGTGCTTAACAGATACAAGCGGAAGTGACCAGAGAGGCAGCTTCCTATACCAACATGGCAAGGGATGGACAGGACCATACTAAGAATAGAAACCTCTCTGTTTTCAGAAAGTGTAGCTACCTGTTCCGACGCTGGTCCTACTGTTCTCTAGCAGACAGGCTTGTCAGCTACCATCAAGCATCATTCATCCTCTCACACAGAAGGGAAGGGGGATGACAGTATCTTATCATATACAGTATATAAAAGAAATCGAATGTAGGTTCCGTATGAGACTGTGTGACATGGTTTACATATAAACTGTGTTTTAAAGTGTAAGAGTGACAGATCGTTCTTGATTATGTGTAAAAGTAACACGTTCCACTGCTCAGTCTCATCCCAGATAGTCAGAAACACCACAGTAAATTTAGAAGTGGAATGTATACCGTAAATGACAACAGTTTTAAAAAATTAACATGGAGGGAATCCAACAGAAACCTTTCACTAACTTTGTCAAACTGACGTCCACGTTAGAAATACAAAGAATGAAAAGAAAGAAGTGCAATTCACTATTTGACGTACACTTTGAAATAGCAGTTCTCTCTTACCATTACGGGAACAACAGCAACCTGAGATTCCGTTGTCCATGCCATGGTCTTACATAGAGTAGTTCAGTCTCAGTTGGTGCTGGGTTTGGCAAGTGACTGTCCATTCTCAGTCTCCAACGCCATCGTACGGGACCGGTACAATTCAAGTAACAATACAAAGTGCCTTACATTTGATTTCTAATAGAACTTAAATAAACCCTGAAATAAACTTTTGATTATAGCACACAAAGAATATGTACCTAAATAGACACAAAAAGTAAACATTAATCTTTGTTTACATGCAGTGCCATTGTTTGTAAACAGTGACTGCTAACGTATGGCTAGGGCGTTGCCCGTAGCAACGTAAGGTCAGTGTCCATTCACAACATGTGACGTATTCGCCGATTCATTCATTCATACAGACGACAGCTGGTGTCGTGCGCTTTAAATCTAGCAGACGGCGCTGCGCCGTATAACTGTTTCGTTACGCAGACTTATTTGACTGCTACACCTCTCATATTCTTTAATGTTATATCAACCTTTTGTTAGTACAGTCTCATTTTAGTTGTTACTTCAACAGTTTCTTAATCATTAATAGGAACACAGTTGCGATTCACATATATTGAGAGGACATTTCAGAATAAATCTCTTAAAGAAAATTTCGGCTACCAAAAAAGTTGCGTCACTCAACAATAAGAGTTACCATACCTTTCTCTTATTATAAATCTTGTTACTACTTACACAGTCAGTGGAACCGTTTTCATGTGTACACATCTGTAATAATTTCATAACATTATAGCGTCAATATTCGTGTATTAAGCATTACGTAACATCATTTCGTAGGGGCTGACTGAACTGTTCGTAACTAGCGTTTTACTCTTCATACTTCATATTATAAACCAGTGAACTACTCTCAATACCTTATGTGATGAGGCCTTATCTTTAAATCGTAAATGTTTTGTCTGTGTCCCTTGAGATTTTCGTGTTAGTGTTGTCTTGCTCATGTCAATAATAATACGTCTATTCCCTTGTACTTCATAGCCAGTTGGCGGAAACCATTTCGCCAATGAATACCTCCTGAAATACGGGCCGACTCACATGTCGCCTTAAACCTCCACTTCCTCACACTACATTATAATGGGCCGACTTACACGTCGCCGAATAATTCTACTTTCCTCCCTTCTTATCTACAATTGGCCGACTTCCCTGTTGCCTAAAAATAATACTCCTCCACAACATAAATCTCTTTGGCAGGACCATCCCTTGCCTGTAAACGCATACTCAATTACCTCAGCGGAAACTACGTCGCTGGCAATTCATACTTAAGAATATATTATTTACCTCCATAAAGATTAACACAATCTTTGCACTAGTAATCTCCTGACCTCGTTTTCTGTCACCAAATCCTATTCTTTCGTAATTTTCGTCATATTCACTTACCTGGTTTGGAGTCGCCTTTTTCTTCTGCGACTGCTAGCATATCTTCAGAAAACTTACTCTATTTCATGTCTAATATAATTAAAGCCCATGTTTCATTTATCTGCTACTTTTGTCAGATTTTTCAAACATAATGTGTAATATCATTCTTGTTGGTTCTTTCAAATTCAAAAATGAATCGTTCCACTGTGTAGTTTGTGATAGATGTTTAAAATATCATTTAAAGCTATTGTGGTGTTTCTTAATGCAACGTAATGCCGTGTTCTCTTGCTTGTGCATCTGTAATCATATGTTTTCGTGTTATAAAACTTACTGTTGACCTATATTCCGTCAATTCCTGTTTTTCACCCCTGCCTGCTGGGTTACTATGCTGTCAATAATTGGGTTTGTTGTCACAGTTCATGTAAAACTTTTATCATAGCTGTGGATAGAGAAGAATGTTAAAGAAGACGGAATACATCTCAGAATGAAAGAAGAGGAAGAACGTACAGCATGAAAGGAAATGAAGTAATGCTGTTAGTTAACTCGGATACCTCGTAGTCATCTACATAGCAATGAAAGAACGCTATTGCCCCCTGAGGGTGACTAATGTTCAAAGTATTTTTTCATGTCTACAATACTGTAGAGTCCTTAACTTACTCCCGTTTTTGTGTTAGCTACTTTCACAGCATTGAGATATGGTATCGTAATTATTTTGTATGGCCCTTCATACAGTTCATGAAATTTCTTAATTTCTGAGTTTATCTTTTTGTCTTGATCAATACCAATTCGTCAATTCGATATTTATTAGCTTTGTCTTTTATGAGCTTTCTCTTTAATCCTGCTTAGAGCTAGGTCCCTTTTTTCAGTAATTGAGAGGTCATCTCTCGGTGGAAAACTTACCTGCTGTTCAATAATACTAGGTACTGTCTATCCTGTCAATAGTTCCTGAGGAGGTATTTCTGTGGTAAAGTGAGGCAACTCATTTATAACTGTCTCTAACTCCTCCACGTAATCTACCCACGTGTGATGCTTTTTAGACAGTAAACCCTAAACAGTCTTTATTTCCCTCATCATCCGTTCACTCATATTTTACTGGCGATGGTATTTGGATATATAAATAGGCTTTATGTCGAGATCACGCAACATATTTTTCCAACACTCTGCTGTAAATTGTGAGCCATAATCACTAATTATCCTATCTGGCTTTCCGACCTTTATTACATAATCATTCCTGATTTTGTCTGAGACTGACTTACCTGTTGCTCTTCTTAGTGTATACAGTTTTACGGTTTTGATAACACGTCCAACACAACAAACAAATATTTATAACCTCCTTTTGAAGTGGGGAGGGCTCCATAGAGATCGACGCATACCTTTTCTAACACCTTTGTAGGGATCATACTATGCATCTCTGTTTTGTTACTAGCATTTGGTGCTTTAGTTTTCTGACACACACCACAGGACCTAAGGATTTTGTATGCCCTCTTTTCTAAGTTATTAAAGTAACAACTTTCCTTAACTTTGTCTGCATATTTTTTAGCACCAAAATGAGCTTACGCAAAATGTATAAACCAAACAAGTCTCTCAATCTCATGCTCTGGCCAATAGATTTTCCACTGTTGTTTCTGTGGATCAGCCCTACGGTACAATATTCCCTTGTGTATGATATAGTATTTTCTCACTTTGTCACTAGTTTTCCTACTCTACACTGCTTTGGTCATTTTTATTGCCATTTCTATTCTGTCCCCTTCTCAAATTTTTCCGTATATCCTTTATTTTTTCTTCATGCTTTACCTTTAAGTACAGTATGGAAACCTCTTTCTGCCCTGAATCATTAAAACCTGTTTTATCTATAACCAAGGGCGATCTGGATAATGCATCTGCTACCGTATTATTTTCCCCTGGTAGGTACTCTATTGAAAAATCATATTTTTGCAGCACTAAAGCCCATCGTGTTAGCCGATTATGACTTAGCCTACAACCCATCAGAAATCACAGTGCCTTATGGTCTGTGAACACTTTAAATTTCCTTCCCATGACATAATATCTGAATTTCCTAAACGCGCATACTACTGCTAGCGCCTCTTTTTGCCGTTACAGGATATCTTCTCTCCCATTTGTTGAGTACACGACTAACAAATCCAACAGACTTTCTTTCTACAGTGTCCCCATTTTCTACAAATTGACAATGATGAGCCCCAAGCCCGAATTCTGAGCTGTCAGTGAAAATACAAAAAGGTACATTTAAATCAGAAGACCAAAGAATAGCTTTACATAACTCATCCTACATCTACATCTACATGACTACTCTGCAATTCACATTTAAGTGCTTGCCAGAGGGTTCATCGAACCACAATCATACTATCTCTCTACTATTTCACTCCCGAACAGCGAGCGGGAAAAACGAACACCTAAACCTTTCTGTTCGAGCTCTGATTTCTCTTATTTTATTTTGATGATCATTCCTACCTATGTAGGTTGGGCTCAACAAAATATTTTCGCATTCGGAAGAGAAAGTTGGTGACTGAAATTTCATAAAAAGGTCTCGCCGCGACGAAAAACGTCTATGCTGTAATGACTTCCATCCCAACTCGTGTATCATATCTGCCACACTCTCTCCCCTATAACGTGATAATACAAAACGAGCTGCCCTTTTTTGCACCCTTTCGATGTCCTCCGTCAATCCCACCTGGTAAGGATCCCACACCGCGCAGCAATATTCTAACAGAGGACGAACGAGTGTAGTGTAAGCTGTCTCTTTAGTGGACTTGTTGCATCTTCTAAGTGTCCTGCCAATGAAACGCAACCTTTGGGTCGCCTTCCCGACAATATTATCTATGTGGTCCTTCCAACTGAAGTTGTTCGTAATTTTAACACCCAGGTACTTAGTTGAATTGACAGCCTTGAGAATTGTACTATTTATCGAGTAATCGAATTCCAATGGATTTCTTTTGGAACTCATGTGGATCATCTCACACTTTTCGTTATTTAGCGTCAACTGCCACCTGACACACCATACAGCAATCTTTTCTAAATCGCTTTGCAGCTGATACTGGTCTTCGGATGACCTTACTAGACGGTAAATTACAGCATCATCTGCGAACAGTCTAAGAGAACTGCTCAGATTGTCACCCAGGTCATTTATATAGATCAGGAACAGTAGAGGTCCCAGGACGCTTCCCTGGGGAACACCTGATATCACTTCAGTTTTACTCGATGATTTGCCGTCTATTACTACGAACTGCGACCTTCCTGACAGGAAATCACGAATCCACTCGCACAACTGAGAGGATACTCCATAGCTCCGCAGCTTGATTAGAAGTCGCTTATGAGGAACGGTGTCAAAAGCTTTCCGGAAATCTAGAAATACGGAATCAACTTGAGATCCCCTGTCGATAGCGGCCATTACTTCGTGCGAATAAAGAGCTAGCTGCGTTGCACAAGAGCGATGTTTTCTGAAGCCATGCTGATTACGTGTCAATAGATCGTTCCCTTCGAGGTGATTCATAATATTTGAATACAGTATATGCTCCAAAACCCTACTGCAAACCGACGTCAATGATATAGGTCTGTAGTTAAATGGATTACTCCTACTACCCTTCTTGAACACTGGTGCGACCTGCGCAATTTTCCAATCTGTAGGTACAGATCTATCGGTGAGCGAGCGGTTGTATATGAGTGCTAAGTAGGGAGCTATAGTATCAGCGTAATCTGAAAGGAACCTAATCGGTATACAATCTGGACCTGAAGACTTACCCGTATCAAGCGATTTGAGTTGCTTCACAACCCCTAAGGTATCTACTTCTAAGAAACTCATGCTAGCAGATGTTCGTGTTTCAAATTCTGGAATATTCCATTCGTCTTCCCTGGTGAAGGAATTTCGGAAAACTGCGTTCAATAACTCCGCTTTAGCGGAGTGTTTGAAATTCTTGCTCACAACCTTTTGTCCAAATCCATGTGGCATATTTCTTAGTCAGTTCTAGTAAAGTCTTCGCATTAACTGTTTGATTCTTCGCAAAATTTCTGGGTCTGGTTTGATGCCTTCAGCAGATATTACATGCCCTAAAAATTTGATCTCTCTCTTTCTGAAGTTGGACTTCTCCAGGTTTGCGCTCATATTGTTCCTCTCAAATTTTGATAGAAACCTGTTTTAAATTGCCATTGTGTTCCTTCCAACTTTCTGCAGCAATCAAAATGTCATCAATGTATACTGTAATTTTGTCCAACAACTGCTCACAGGAACCTTGTCTAACATATATATAAAAGCAGAAGTAGATATTTTTAGACCAAAAGGTAACACTCTACATTGGTAGCTTCGTCCACCATAAACAAATGCAGTGTATTTTCTACCATTTTCAACTAGCAGAACCTGCCAAAAGCTCGCGGTCAAGTCAATACTTGTTAATATCTTGACGCCATCAAACTTCTGTACACGCTCCTCCAGTACCTCAGGCCTATCCATTTGTGGTAAAATTACTTCATTTAGTGCTCTGGCATCTAATGTTATGCGCACCGATCTATCTCTGGGACAATGACAAGAGGGCTGCAATAATTACTCTGAGAGCGCTCAATAATCCTCCACTCTAACATTTTCTTCTTTTCTTTATCTACTGCTTCCGTTTTTGCAAGTGGAGTGGAATAAGGCTTAAATCTGAATGGATCATGCGGCTTTACCTGGAACCATATTCGTAATCTTTCATGCACCCAGGTTTCTTTGAGAAAGCTTTTCGATGTTGCAACAATACTTCCTCCAGCTCATATGCCTCTTCTTCGTTTAACCCTCCAATATTTGCGACCTTTTCCCGGGTTCTGACCTCTGTGTCTACCTCTTCATTTGATGTCACTCCCACAAACAAACACATACTCTCTTCTGGTTCTATGTTCCAATACATTTGTTCCCTTGTAATCTGTAGTCTAGCGTCATTACAGTTACTTTGTGTGGCCTCATTTTCCTCGAACTTAAATTCTTGTTTCTCCTGGTCTTCGTTTATCCTCATTACACCTTTTGCAAAATCTAGCATCACTCTATTAACAATTAACCAATCTGTTCCCAAAATTAAATTGACACAGAGCCCAGAAACTACCATTGCATTCACTGAAAACTTCCGAGCTTGCATTGTAAACTCTAATAAAATGTTTCTTTGTATCTTTACTTCTAGACCCACATGCAGTAACTACTTTGCTCCCTTGAACTGATAACTCTGGAACATCAGTATATTTCTTTATCTTTTCATACAAATTACTTGAGGTAGCACTGATCTCACTACCAGAATCTAATATCGTAACTGTTTTCATGTTCTGTATTTCAATTTCTATAGCCGTTTGGTAAACCTCCTTTATTTACTGCCTATCTTGGTCCACGAGTGCATTTTTTATCTCATCCCTTTCGTCATAGCCCAAGAATCTTACTAATGGTCCATTACATTCTGCCGTTCGCGACTGGACCAGGTCCGAACCACCCACTAGTTTTCCGGGTCCTCCTGATACCTGTCTCTTTCAGGAGCATGATCCATCACATTATTATGATATTCTCTATTTCTACCCTAATATCCTCCCCTGTTGATACCTCTCTGCAAGGACTAAGACTGTAACGAGGTGGCCTATTTCCCTCTCGATTGCGACACTCGCTACCTCTGTCTGTACCTCTGCTCCGGCTTGACTCACGGTCATTACGGCGGTCTGCTCGCCACCTGTTCCTTCTCCAGCCCTCCTGCACTTGCTTGCTGCCAGACAACGCAACTGGCTGCTCAAGGACATGCAGTAGGTTATTGACATCGATTTTGTTTACATTGATTAACTTCTCTTGTAAAGACAGTGGAAATTTAAGTATGATTATTTCTACTAGGTCACATTCTCTTACGGGTCAGTTAAGTGTTGGTTCTTTTCCCAACAGTGTTGAAAAAACTCTTTATAGCTATTGTAACCACTACTATCAACATTCCTTCCCTCAAAAATTTTACTCCTGACGCTGTTTTTTGTGCTAGTTGACCAGTATTCATTTAAGAATGCTTGTACAAATTGCTTGTATGTAGTACATGTGTTAATGACCCCTGTTCCGCATGATATTAAGTCTCCTTGAAATCTGCTTGCCACAGCTTTTATTTCTTGTTGTTCTGTTAGGTTTTAAGGAAGTGTACCCTCGAACTGTTGAATAAAGTTAACTTGATGTATGTTACCTCTACTAGAGAAAGAATGGTAAAAAATAGTGGGATTTGCTACATCACTAACATGCACACACTTTATCCTTGCTTTTATCTGGAAGTCGATTCACTACTTCACTAATTTCTCTCAATTCACCTTGAAACTCACCTGTGATACCTTTACAATGAGCACCTATTTGTGAAACCTTACGACTAAGTACTTGCTGGTTTTCTTTGATGTTTTCTAACTCACTTAACTGCTGGCGTTATGTTTACCACTACATTCTTTAGCAGCCTTGACTTGCCCCTTTATTACTTGACTAACATTACTATTTATTGTTGATATTACACAATCCTGAGACTCCATATCATCACTTAGCTTTTTAACTTTACTATCAAACTTCTGATTTATTTCAAGCTTACATAACTCTAATTTCTTACTCCATTCTTTTGTTTCTGTATCTATTTTACTGGAACAAGCTTCAGTTTTAGCTTCAAGTTTTGATACTCTTTGTTCTAAAGCCTTAAAATTGCTATTGATTTGAGTTATTCCTGCATATGCTTTCTCTATTTTCTTTCCTAATTCCTCTTTAGTTTCTTTTTGTCCATTATCTAGTTTCTTTTCAGTTTCTTTTTGCCCTGCTATTATTACCTCATTTTGCTGTTTTAAAAGTAATTTTTGCTCTGCTATAAATGATTGCAACTTTGACATTATAGATTGATTTTGATCTTGCTCGACTCCTTTATCCTGACTATTACTCTTAGTTGGCAAGGTGTCAGCAGAATCAGTTCCGTGAGTTAATCTACCTGACTCCACTGTCGGCTCATTTGTAATGTCGACGTCAGATGCTGTGTGTCTGACGTCATCCAAATTTATCACGTCATTGTGGTCAGGAGCGACAATATCTACGTTCTCAGTGCAATCATTTAACATAGAATCAACATTTTCATAAACATTATTAATCTCATAATTATCTGAACTTTGCAACTGATCTGCTAAAGCATCTACAATGTTATTTCTTTGCAAGTCTTGTGGCTGATCTGAAGGATCATTGCCGTCAATATTTACTTGATCTCTTTCCCTACTCCTAAGAAGATATCTCTTTTCCCTTTTGTCAGACATTTTATACTTTATAAAACTTATAAATTTTTGCCAAATATGTTTCAATGAATCAATTTTAGACTACACTTTAAGATTTTACAACTAATGAACTGTCAGTTACATAGATTAAACTGTTGTGCCACAGTAACACTCACTCTTAGATGCTATTCTGTGAGCTGCCGTCGAGAAGTTCCTTTTCTGCTCCCGCTGCTGAAGCCGGCATGACGTACTGCTTTCCGGACTACTGAAACACCCAGTTCAGCAACGCTGCTATAGCTGTCTCTCGGCGGTGCTGCTGGCTGCCAAGGCCGAGGTGAACTGCGCCCGCTCACACTGTTACCGCAGCCTCCCCGCGTTGCGTTGCGTCGCCTCATAGTACGACGAAAACTTCTCGATGAAATAACATAATCCCATGGACAGCGCACACTTATTTGGTTCTTGGTTCTTTGACTATTGTACATGAATACATCCAGTTTCACTCTCAACAAACGTTATGTTCTAAAAAAAAAAAAAAAAAAAAAAAAAAAAGGTCTGTGGCATCAATAATTAAAGTTCAAATACAGTTCTAAGACATTTAACACAGTTCAGTCGTAATTTAGTAGCAAATTAGTCACTTTCGATGTTACGAATTTTTACTAAAATTTTTCACAGTTCTCGCTAATAACCAAGCCTCATACCTCCAAAGCACTCAAACATAGAAGATTTTCCCCACCAGGGATGCCATGTACGGCAAGAAAGGAAGACTGAATCGATTGTTGGTGTCAATAACGATCATCCTCCTTTACCTCCTCTGCATTACTACAGATGACGTGTCACTGAGTACATTTGTTGTGTGCATGCAATACACGTTAGACGCCTAGTTGTTCCCACTGCACAGTGTGGAATACCAAGGTTCTGTTGCAGTTCACTAACCTGCTGTCTTAAAGTTGATGTCCCCAGCGCAGAAAACAGCACGCAGGTCTTAGGTTCTGTATCTTTAGGCTGAAACTGATTTCTAGCGAGGTTCTGCTCTGAAATCATGTATCACTTCTTTGGGATACCACTCGCGTATTTTAATATAGCCACACGAGAAGACTACATGATCTCAATACAACAACTTCTGATACTGCAAAGTACATGATAAATCACAATGTTTACGAAAATGTATCTTTTATACTATTTGTGGCAAGTGTCTGTGCCTCATGACTACCGGAGTGAGTCTTTTAATACTGAATACTGGAAAACACATCCAGCCACTGACAACAAGTCTGTTCTTCTCGACTGCCTAATCCAAAATGATGAACAGTCCGAAACACTTTGCGCGCCATAGCAGAAAAGGTGTGACCTGAACGCTTCCGAAGTGCTTCGTCTGTAATTTCGTCAAGCTTTTGTTTTTGATTTAAATTGTTTTTAATAATTCTAAAAAGACTGATAGTCAGCTGTTGAGAGATATATATTAAAAAGTGAAGTCATTCCAATGAGTAATTTAACTAATAATAATAACTATACTTTAACGTTTTGGCGCCCTTGCTCCGAGCACAGCAGCCAATCACAGAACAGCATCATTATGCAGGCGGTCTTTCTCACGGGAATGCTACCGAATCTAACATCTGTCACAGGTACCTCACACCACATTTCGTCATCTGTATACTTCTTGCATCTCCACTGTTCTGGGAACTGCTGCTTGAAGCCTAATATGGTGGCTGACAAAGCCAGAAATATTACACCAGGTTGTGGAAACTTAATACCAGCAGATATATTGCGCCGACAGGCTTCCGTTCGAAAATGCAATCAGTGTGGCAGAATTGCCTGAAGAAATAGAAAAATTACGCAACAACACTCGAGTGATGGACTACCTACGCAAAGCCGCAAATTAGGATGGTTGCTCAATATTATAGCCAGGAGGTATCCTTCTGGACGCAGCGCACATCAATAACAGTGTTTTGTAGTCCGACGTGTGAGCGTTGTGGTACAAAGTTGTCAATAACACACTGCCCACCAATCAGCGTTTAGCCGATATTCAGCTTCTCGCCTCCCCCAACTGTGACAGGTGTGCCGTGCCTGACACCAGAGAACACCGCCTGCAATGTCATGCTGTTTCCGACGTGTGGAGGACTTGCCAGTCGATGATGGCTCTCCTCACTCGAACTACGCAGTCAATCATCTTTGTTGACAGTCTCACTGTACCGGACTTTAAATATTTTCCACGTGCAAAACACAACACTGTTGTGTGGTTATTGGGCCATACTGTCTACGCCCTCACTGATCGGCAAATTCATGAAGGACTCGTTTATCTGACCTACGTTTGGCAACAATATTTACAGACCAAAAAGAGTGAAAAACATAGTAAGCATTTTGCTGATTTGTTACCAGCTGCACTGCATCATGCTTATGTGAAACTACTCTGCTCTTAATTTTTCCTGTGAAGATGTGTGCGAGCTCCTTCCATTTGCATCAATTGTCCCTTTAGCCTCGTAATAGATATTCGATTATTCGCACCCTGATCTCATTCTTGAGTCCTACATATTGTTCTAGCAGAGATAATTCTTGATATATAGTTAGCGTCAGATGATGAAATAGAATCTCTCCTTGCATGGGTGTATGTCGATTATATCTACCGATTTATATTACTGACCATTAAAATTGATACACCAAGAAGAAATGCAGATGATTAACTGGTATTCATTAGACAAATACAGGGTGTTACAAAAAGGTACGGCCAAACTTTCAGGAAACATTCCTCACACAAAAATAAAGAAAAGATTATACACTCCTGGAAATGGAAAAAAGAACACATTGACACCGGTGTGTCAGACCCACCATACTTGCTCCGGACACTGCGAGAGGGCTGTACAAGCAATGATCACACGCACGGCACAGCGGACACACCAGGAACCGCGGTGTTGGCCGTCGAATGGCGCTAGCTGCGCAGCATTTGTGCACCGCCGCCGTCAGTGTCAGCCAGTTTGCCGTGGCATACGGAGCTCCATCGCAGTCTTTAACACTGGTAGCATGCCGCGACAGCGTGGACGTGAACCGTACGTGCAGTTGACGGACTTTGAGCGAGGGTGTATAGTGGGCATGCGGGAGGCCGGGTGGACGTACCGCCGAATTGCTCAACGCGTGGGGCGTGAGGTCTCCACAGTACATCGATGTTGTCGCCAGTGGTCGGCGGAAGGTGCACGTGCCCGTCGACCTGGGACCGGACCGCATCGACGCACGGATGCACGCCAAGACCGTAGGATCCTACGCAGTGCCGTAGGGGACCGCACCGCCACTTCCCAGCAAATTAGGGACACTGTTGCTCCTGGGGTATCGGCAAGGACCATTCGTAACCGTCTCCATGAAGCTGGGCTACGGTCCCGCACACCGTTAGGCCGTCTTCTGCTCACGCCCCAACATCGTGCAGCCCGCCTCCAGTGGTGTCGCGACAGGCGTGAATGGAGGGACGAATGGAGACGTGTCGTCTTCAGCGATGAGAGTCGCTTCTGCCTTGGTGCCAATGATGGTCGTATGCGTGTTTGGCGCCGTGCAGGTGAGCGCCACAATCAGGACTGCATACGACCGAGGCACACAGGGCCAACACCCGGCATCATGGTGTGGGGAGCGATCTCCTACACTGGCCGTACACCTCTGGTGATCGTCGAGGGGACACTGAATAGAGCACGGTACATCCAAACCGTCATCGAACCCATCGTTCTACCATTCCTAGACCGGCAAGGGAACTTGCTGTTCCAACAGGACAATGCACGTCCGCATGTATCCCGTGCCACCCAACGTGCTCTAGAAGGTGTAACTCAACTACCCTGGCCAGCAAGATCTCCGGATCTGTCCCCCATTGAGCATGTTTGGGACTGGATGAAGCGTCGTCTCACGCGGTCTGTACGTCCAGCACGAACGCTGGTCCAACTGAGGCGCCAGGTGGAAATGGCATGGCAAGCCGTTCCACAGGACTACATCCAGCATCTCTACGATCGTCTCCATGGGAGAATAGCAGCCTGCATTGCTGCGAAAGGTGGATATACACTGTACTAGTGCCGACATTGTGCATGCTCTGTTGCCTGTGTCTATGTGCCTGTGGTTCTGTCAGTGTGATCATGTGATGTATCTGACCCCAGGAATGTGTCAATAAAGTTTCCCCTTCCTGGGACAATGAATTCACGGTGTTCTTATTTCAATTTCCAGGAGTGTATGTGGACATGTGTCCGGAAACGCTTAATTTCCATGTTAGAGATCATTTTAGTTTCGTCAGTATGTACTCCAAAGTGATCAAATTGTAAATTTTCACAATCAACATGTCAGGGCTGACGAGAATCCGCACGTAATTGTGCAATCACGTCAACAACACAGATTTTCTCTGAACGTTTGGGCAGGCATTGTTGGTGATGTCTTCATTGGGCCCCATGTTCTTCGACCTAAGCTCAATGGAGCACGTTATGATGATTTCATACGGAATACTCTACCTTTGCTGCTAGAGCATGTGCGTTTACAAGTACGACACAACATGTGGTACATGCACGTTGGAGCTCCTGCACATTTCAGTCGAAGTGTTCGTACGCTTCTCAACGACAGATTCGGTGACCGATGGATTGGTAGAGGCGGACCAATTCCATAGCCTCCACGCTCTCCTGACCTCAACCCTTTCGACTTTCATTTATGGGGGCATTTGAAAGCTTTTGTCTACGCAACCCCGGTACCAAATGTAGAGACTCTTCGTGCTCGTGTTGTGGACGGCTGTGATGCGTCATTCTCCAGGGCTGTATCAGCACATCGGGAATTCCACGCACCGGAGGGTGGATGTATGTGTTCTCGCTAACGGAATACATTTTGAACATTTCCCATATCAAAGTGTTTGAAGTCACGCTGGTACGTTCTGTTGCTGTGTGTTTCCATTCCATGATTAATGTGATTTGAAGAGAAGTAATAAAATGAAAGTAAGCGTTTCCGGACACATGTCCACATAACATACTTTCTTTCTTTGTGTGTGATGAATGTTTCCTGAACGTTTGGGCGTACCTTTTTGTAACACCCTGTATGTTATACTAGAACTGACATATTATTACATTTTCGCGCAGTTTGGGTGCATAGATCCTGAGAAATCAGTACCCACAACCACCACCTCTGGCCGTAATAATTGCGTTGATACGCCTGGGCATTGAGTCAAACAGAGCTTGGATGGCGTGTACACTACAGCTAGCTGCCCATGCACCTTCAACACGATACCACAGTTCATCAAGAGTAGTGACTGGAGTATTGTGACGAGCCAGTTGCTCGGCCACCATTGGCCAGACGTTTTCAATTGCTGAGAGATTTGGAGAATGTGCTGGCCAGGTCAGCAGTCGAACATTTTCTGTATCCAGAAAGGCCCGTACAGGACCTGCAACATGCGGTCGTGCATTATCCTGCTGAAATGTAGGGCTTGGCAGGGATCGAATGAAGGGGAGAGCCACAGGTCGTAACACATCTGAAATGTAACGTCCACTGTTCAAAGTGCCGTCAATGCGAATAAGAGGTGAGCGAGACGTGTAACAAATGGCACCCCATACCATCACGTTGGGTGATACGCCAGTATGGCGATGACGAATACACGCTTTTAATGTGCGTTCACCGCGATGTCGCCAAACACGGATGTGACCATCGTGATGCCTTAAACAGAACCTGGATTCATACGAAAAAAAAATGTTTTGCGCACTCAGATTCGTCGTGGAGTACACCATCGCAGGCGCTCCTGCCTGTGATATAGCAAGGTACCCGCAGCCATGGTCTCCGAGCTGATAGTCCATGCTGCTGGAAACATCTTCGAACTGTTCGTGCAGACGGTTGTTGTCTTGCAGACGTCCCCATCTGTTGACTCAGGGTTGGCCGGAGTGGCGAAAGGTTCTAGGCGCTACAGTCTGGAACCGCGCGATCGCTGCAGTCGTAGGTTCGAATCCTGCCTCGTGCATGGATGTGTGTCATGTAATTAGGTTAGTTACGTTTAAGTATTTCTGAGTTCTAGGGCACTGATAACCTCAGAAGTTAAGTCACATAGTGCTCAGAGCCATTTGAGCCATTTTTTTGTTGGCTCAGGGATCGAGATGTGGCTGCACGATCCGTTACAGCCATGCGGATAAGATGCCTGTCATCTCGACTGCTAGTGATACGAGGCCGTCGGGATCCAGCACGGAGTTCCATATTACCCTCCTGAACCCACCGATTCCATATTCTGCTAACAGTCATTAGATCTCGACCAACGCAAAGTAGCAATGTCTCCATACGATAAACCGCAATCGTGATTTATCAAAGCCGGAAACGTGATGGTACGCATTTCTCCTCCTTACACGAGGCATCACAACAACGTTTCACTAGGCAACGTCGGTCAACTGCTGTTTGTGTACGAGAAATCGGTTGGAAACTTCTCTCATGTTAGCACGTTGTAGGTGTTGCCACCTGCGCCAACCTTGTGTGAATGCTCTGAAAAGCTAAATATTTGAATGCCACAGTATCTTCTTCCTGTATGTTAAATTTCGCGTCTGTAGCACGGCATCTTCGTGGTATAGCAATTTTAATGACCAGTAGTATATATGGAAAATACAGGGTGATTCAAAAAGAATACCAGGAATTTAAAACTCTGCAACGACAAAAGGCAGAGCTAAGCACTATCTGTCGGCGAATTAAGGGAGCTATAAAGTTTCATTTAGTTGTACATTTGTTCGCTTGAGGCGCTGTTGACTAGGCGTCAGCGTCAGTTGATGCTAAGACGGCGACCGCTCAACAGAAAGCTTTTTGTGTTATTGAGTACGGCAGAAGTGAATCGACGACAGTTGTTCAGCGTGCATTTTGAACGAAGTATGGTGTTAAACCTCTTGATAGGTGGTGTATTAAACGTTGGTATAAACAGTTTACAGAGAAGGGGTGTTTGTGCAAAGGGGAAAGTTCTGGACGGTCGAGAACGAGTGGTGACAATGTAGCACGCATCCAGCAAGCATTTGTTCGCAGCCCAGGAAAATCGACTCGCAGAGCGCTGCAAATTCCACAATCAACTGTATGGAGAGTCCTACGAAAAAGGTTAGTTATGAAACCTTATCGTCTGAAATTGGTTCAAGCACTGTCTGCAGCTGATAAGATTAAAAGAATTGATTTCTGTGATTTTATCCTTGCTCAAATGGAAACAGATGAATCTTTCGTTTCAAAGATTGTGTTTAGTAATGAAGCAACTTTCCACACTAACGGGAAAGTCAACCGTCACAATGTCTGTATATGGGGCACTGAGAATCCGTGGGAAACAACTCAGTATGAACGTGACTCGCCTAAGGTGAACGTTTTCTGTGCCATTCCAGCGAATAAAGTTTTTGGTCCCTTTTTCTTCGAAGGTGCTACTATAACTGGACTACAGTATCTGGAGATGTCAGAGAATTGGCTGTTCCCTCAGCTCGAACAAGAAGCACAACAATTCATATTTCAGCAGGATGGAGCGCCACCACATTGGCACTTATCTGTCCGTAACTAACTGAACGTCAACTACCCGAGGCGATGGATCGGCCGCCAGGCAGCCCGTGACAGAGCACTTCATCACTGGTCTCCAAGAAGCCCTGATTTTACCCCTGCGATTTTTTCTTATGGGGGTACGTTAAGGATATGGTGTTTTGGCCACCTCTCCCAGCCACCATTGATGATTTGAAACGAGAAATAACAGCAGCTATCCAAATTGTTAAGCCTGATATGCTACAGAGGGTGTGGAACGAGTTGAAGTATCGAGTGGATATTGCTCGAGTGTCTGGAGGGGGCCATATTGAACATCTCTGAACTTGTTTTTGAGTAAAAAAAAACCTTTTTGAATATTTATAATGACGTGTAACAGAAGGTTATATCATGTTTCTTTCATTAAATACACATTTTTAAAGTTGTGGTGTTCTTTTTGAATCACCCTGTATAAGATAAAATAATATACCGGGTGATCAAAAAGTCAGTATAAATTTGAAAACAGAATAAATCACGGAATAATGTAGATAGAGAGGTACGAGTACAAACTGACACACATGCTTGGAATGACATGTGGTTTTAGTAGAACCAAAAAATACAAAAGTTAAAAAGTGTCCGACAGATGGCACTTCATCTGATCAGAATAGCAATAATTAGCATAACAAAGTAAGACAAAGCAAAGATGATGTTCTTTACAGGAAATGCTCAATATGTCCACCATCATTCCTCAACAACAGCTGTAGTCGAGGAATAATGTTCTGAACAGCACTGTAAAGCATGAAACTTCCTGGCAGATTAAAACTGTGTGCCGGACCGAGACTCGAACTCAGGACCTTTGCCTTTCGCAGGCAAGTGCTCTACCAAATGAGTTACCCAAGCACGGCTCACGCCCCGTCCTCACAGCTTCACTTCTGCCAGTAATCTCATTCTGGGGACTGTAAAGCATGTCCGGATTTACGGTGAGGCATTGGCGTCAGATGTTGTCTTTCAGCATCCATAGAGGTGTCTGTCAATCACGATACACTTGCGGCTTCACGTAACCCCAAAGCCAATGATCACACGGACTGAAGTCTGGGGACCTGGGAGGCCAAGCATGGCGAAAGTGGCGGCTGAGCACACGATCATCACCAAACGACGCGCATCTGTCGGACATTTTGTGAACTTTTTTTCTTCTTCTAATAAAACCCCATGTCATTCCAAGCATGTGTGTCAATTTGTACCTCTCTATCTACATTATTCCGTGTTTATTAAGTTTTCAAATTTATACTGACTTTTTGATCACCTGGTACATTAAAAAAAAAAAGACGGTCAGAGACAGAGTTGTTGTTATGGTCTTCAGCCCTGAGACTGGTTTGATGCAGCTCTCCATGCTAATCTATCCTGTGCGAGCTTCTTCATCTCCCAGTACCTACTGCAACCTACATCCATCTGAATCTGCTTAGTGTATTCATCTCTTGGTCCCCCTCTACGATTTTTACCCTCCACACTGCCCTCCAATGCTAAATTTGTGATCCGTTGATGCCTCAGGACATGTGCTACCAACCTATCCCTTCTTCTTGTCAAGTTGTGCCACAAACTTCTCTTCTCCCCAATCGTATTCAATACTTCCTCATTAGTTACGTGATCTACCCACCTAATCTTCAAAATTCTTCTGTACCACCACATTTCGAAAGCTTCTATTTTCTTCTTGTCCTAACTATTTATCGTCCACATTTCACTTCCATACATGGCTACACTCCATACAAATACTTTCAGAAATGACTTCCTGACACTTAAATCTATACTCGATGCTACCAAATTTCTCTTTTTGAGAAACGCTTTCCTTGCCATTGCCAGTCTACATTTTATATCCTCTCTACTTCGACCATCATCAGTAATTTTGTTCCCCAAATAGCAAGACTCCTTTACTACTTTCAGTGTCTCATTTCCTAATCTAATTCCCTCAGCATCACCCGACTTAATTCGACTACATTCCATTATTCTCGTTTTGCTTTTGTTGATTTTTATCTTATATCCTCCTTTGAAGACGCTATCCATTCCGTTCAACTGCTCTTCCAAGACCTTCGCTGTCTCTGACAGAATCACAATGTCACCGGCGAACCTCAAAGTTTTAATTTTTTCTCCCTGGATTTTAATATCTATTGCAAATTTTTCTTTTGTTTCCTTTACTGCTTGCTCAATATACAGATTGAATAACATCGGGGAGAGGCTACAACCCTGTCTCACTCCTTTCCCAACCACTGCTTCCCTTTCATGCCCCTCGACTCGTATAACTGCCATCTGGTTTCTGTACAAATTGTAAATAGCTTTTCGCTCCCTGTATTTTACTCCTGCCACCCTCAGAATTTGAAAGAGAGTATTCCAGTCAACATTGTCAAAAGCTTTCTGTAAGTCTACAAATGCTAGAAACGTAGGTTTGCCCTTCCTTAATCTAGCTTCTAAGATAAGTCGTAGGGTCAGTGCTGCCTCACGTGTTCCAACATTTCTACGGAATCCAAACTGATCTTCCACAAGGTTGGCTTCTACCAGTTTTTCCATTCGTCTGTAAAGAATTCGTGTTAGTATTTTGCAGCGGTGGCTTATTAAACTGATGTTCGGTAATTTTCACATCTGTCAACACGTGCTTTCTTTGGGATTGTGATTATTATATTCTTCTTGAAGTCTGAGGGTATTTCGCCTGTCTGATACATCTTGCTCACCAGATGGTTGAGTTTTGTCAGGACTGGCTCTCCCAAGGCCGTCAGTAGTTCTAATGGAATGTTGTCTACTCCCGGGGCCTTGTTTCGGCTCAGGTCTTTCAGTGCTCTGTCAAACTCTTCGCGCAGTATTATATCTCCCATTGCATCTTCATCTACATCTCTTCCATTTCCATAATATTGTCCTGAAGTACATCGCCCTGAGAGTGTGTGTGTGAGTAATAAGATGCGATTCCAATTGTAGAGTATCTGAAACAGCAAACGGAAAGGAAAAAAATAAAGACAAAATGAAAAACATTAAAAAATGAAAAACACACCGATAAGAAAAAGAAAAACACCGGTTCTCGTCCGATCGCCGAAGTTAAGCAACATCGGGCTCGGTTAGTACTTGGTTGGCTGCCCGCCTGTGAACACGTGTGCCGCTGTGCTATTGTGCGTCCCAGGTAGGAAGGACTTCCCGGCCGTCGAGCCCTCGCCGGCCGACATCCCACCGCGCCGCGCTGCCGGAGCCCGCGTCCGCCGCCTGCCGGAGGACCAGCCGCGCCGCGCCAAGTACTACGTTTACCGTTTTCGCCATCGGCGATCGCTGTTCTCAACGAGTTGGTGAGTGAAATCATCATGTCAACGTTTAACCGTTCTAACACCACGCTTCAATGCGAGTTCGATCGCGAATTCCAACGTCCAACGGCATACGAAGTCCAGCAATGGATGAGAGACGATTTACGGATCGGGGAAGACGAATTAGAGGGCCTGCAGTTAGATTTCACAGTCTACTCGCTCTTCATGAAGTTGAAAACCGAAGTTCGGTGCGAAACGATTGTCACCCCTGGTGGTGGTTCACGAAAATTTAAACACAGAGACGGTGCAGTTAGTGAGGTTAAAATCTCTTACGCTGGCCACGGCGTGCGCACCATTAAGGTGTACAATCTGCCGTTTGAAGTGCCCAACGAAGAAATCACACGCTGCCTGAAACTTTATGGAGATGTACTGTCCGTCAACAGAGAATACTGGGGGGCGGGATACATCTATAAAGTCGATTCCGGTGTAAGAACCGTGCGAATGGTACTGAAGAAACACGTACCGTCCTTTTTAGTTATAGGAGGACACAGGGGCGTAATACAGTACAGTGGTCAACCGCAGACGTGCTCAATCTGTGCATCGACAGAGCACATGCGCGGTACGTGCCCGCGAAACAAGAAGGTGGCCCAGCTGCCACAGCAAGTTAACGGCAACACAGCCGAGCAGACAGGCAGGGGGAGCTATTCCACTGCGCTGACCGGTGAAACACAACGCGGAAACGCGCTAGCAGAGCCGGCGGCGGCGCAGGTAGCCCCGGAGCCGCAACCGGCCCTGGTGGAGACCCCCGCCGCACCGCCCGCTATTGTTCCTGCCGCGGCCAGCCCGGGCACCGCGAGGGAGAAGCGACAGCATTCCGACGACGACCACACAATGAAAGCCGAACCGGACAGCCAGGTGACGTCTGCTAAGAAGCAGGTCACTGAACGCAGCGCGCCCGCCCCGCCGACAGCTGTGGCTGCCGGCGCCGGGCCCAGCGCGGCAACGCCCCCCACATACAGCGAGATGCGCGAGGAAAGCATCAAGAAAAACGTTAACAGACTGGCACGGATTCTCAAAGAATCCGATGACGAAAAGGCGGAAGACGAAAGAAAGCCGTCAAAATCAAAAAGACGACGCAACAAGCGGCGTAGCCGAAGCCGCGAAATGCAAACCAGCAACGACGAGAGGATGGACACATCTGACGCGGAAGCGTCAGACGCGTCATCAGCAAACACGACGCGTCGCAGCACCCTATCCGAAGATGTAACTCTCCGGCCAGATCGGCCACAAAACACCGCAGACCCGCCCCCACATAGCGCCTAATGCACGACCTCTCACTGTATAGCATAGTTACGTGCAACGTGAATAAGATGACCTCTGTTGTAAAATTAGACGCCCTCGCAGATTTCCTGCAACATAAAGCTGTAGACATAGCAATGCTCCAAGAAGTAGCGACGTACGACGTCGAAGAGGTACAGGGATACGAAGCCTTCGTAAACATCGACGCCGAGACACGCACTGGTACGGCTATTCTAATCAGGCACGGTATAGAGACTGGCGATGTGAAGAAAACGGCCGACGGACGTGGAATATCTATAAAAAGAGAGGGCACGACATTCATCAACTTATACGCGCCGTCAGGCACCGAGAACAAGCGCGCCAGAAGCCATTTCTTTAACGAGGATATCTGCGAGCTCCTTCTGAACAACAACAACGTAGTGTTGGGCGGAGATTTCAATTGCGTGACATCAGCAGAAGACCAGATCCCTGTACCAAACACGTGCCTCGAACTACAACAGCTCGTGAGGCGTTTAAAACTAGATGACACCTGGCGTCTATTACAACAGAACTACACCGAATTCACATTCTTTTACAACCGCGGAAGAAGCAGAATCGATAGAATCTACGTCAACAGAGAGATGGCCGAGTCTGTGACACACGTGGAAGTCTGCCCCGTTATCTTTTCCGACCACTGCGCTTACGAAACGAAACTACGCCTTCCGAGGAGAAAGTTAACAGGAGGCAGAGGCACTTGGAAACTAAACACCTCGCACCTCGAAGACGACAAACTGAAGCAAGAAGTAAGCGAAATAGTAAGGCAAAGCAGGCAAAGACGAGGCGAATACAGCTCCACAACCGAGTGGTGGGTTCTTCACACCAAACCCAGGATAAGAAGGGAAATGATTCGCTACAGTGCGGAAAAGGCGTTTTGGAGGAAGAAAACGGCAGACTTCCACGCCCAATGCCTGAGAGACGTGATGCAGGCAACAGGAGAGGACGAACTGCTTCTTCCGCGAATAAAAGAAATAAAAGCACGTATACTAAACGCTAAGAGGCAACAGATGAGAGGCGTCATCGCACGGAGCCAAACCCACGGAGACATTGAAGACGAACCTGCCACACTGCACCACGTATACAGAGAACGACAAAGAGCCGCCAGCAAGCTGATAACTGAACTGCGAGACAAAGAAGGAAACCATCTCACAACAAAACGAGACATAATCCACCACATACAAAATCACTTCACCGATTTGTTTCGATGCGAAGCGACAGAAGATGCAGAAACTACAAACATTCTGCAGGAAACGCGCCGCATCTTAACAAACGCAGACCGGGCGCTCCTAACGGAAGACGTGAAGCAGGACGAGGTGAGAGCCGTCCTCAGATGTAGCGCCAAAGGAAAAGCACCGGGAGCTGACGGGATCCCATCAGAATTTTACATCAAACTTTGGGATACAATAGGCGGAGTCATCACAGAAGTTGTAAATGAAGTGATAAACGGGACAAGAGTTCCGCAAACTTTTCTCGAGGTAACAGTAATTCTGCTCCCCAAGAAGAAGGCAGCAAAGCAACTAGAAGATTACAGGCCAATCACACTCCTAAACGCAGATTACAAAATAGTCTCAAAATGTCTCGCAGAAAACATCAAGGTAGCCATGAAGAAAGCTATCAGCCCATGGCAAACGTGTGCAGTGCTCGGCAGGAACATCTACGACGCTGTGTGCACTTACAGAGACGTAATCGCCCACGCCGCAACGAACAGAACGTCTGCAGCCATAATATCGATAGACTACCACAAAGCTTTCGACAGGGTCAGCCATCGATACCTCTGCAAAACATTAACAAGACTAGGCTTCGGAACGAAATTTGTGCAAGTCATTGAAAATCTACTAACTAACGCCAGTTCAAAAATAACAGTAAATGGATGGACGACAGGAAACATCAAACTGGGAAAATCAGTGAGGCAAGGCTGCCCACTATCAATGGCACTCTTCGCGGTAGCCCTTGAGCCACTTTTACGAAAGATAGACGCCAACATAAACGGCTACAACTTAGGTCCAACGTCCATAAAGTGCATCGCGTATGCTGACGACATGGGCATATTTGTAAAAAGCGAAGACGACATAAACAAAATTCAGCCCATCATGAAAAGTTTTGAAAAGGCATCAGGGGCGAAAATAAACCCCAGGAAAACGGCACTGATACCTATAGGAAACGGCACCCTAACGGCCGACAGAGAGTGGTACCAAGTTGTGCAACAACTAAAAACACTTGGCATCACCATCCAACGATGCCCGCTCAAAATGGCAGCGCAAAACTGGCGTGATGTCTTGCACAACGTAAGAGGCATAGTAAGGACACACGCGGACAGAAACCTAACGCTAAGCCAGAAGGTGGAGTTAATAAACGTCACGATCCTGTCGAAAGTGTGGTATACGGCGCAGATACTAAGTGCACCAGCAGAGATAGCCCGTGCGATTTCAGACGCCGCGTACTATCTACTGTGGAGGCGGCAAATTTTCAAGGTGTCGCAGTCGACATGCTGCTTGCCGAGGGAGGAAGGCGGGATCGGCTTAACCGACGTCAAAACCAAATGTGCAGCTCTGCTACTCCATCGAGCTCTCAAGATGGAAAGCAAAAACACCGACGGAGTCACAGCAAACCTGCTGAAAACATACAGACCACTGTCTGAGGAAGCACCGGTAGACGCTAGCCACATCCCATACAAACTTCGACACCTCAGGCAAATAATAATAGATAAGAGCTACGCCTACAACACAATCGCTAACCCACAACACAGAACGGCGGGAAAAATATACGGCGCCCTGAGAGGGAAAACGTGCAAGCCAAAAGTGGAAACTAAGATCCCCGTCCACGACTGGACACAGGTGTGGAGGAATATCTCCGAACAGGCTCTACCAGTATACGCCAGAGATACGTGGTACAAAATCGTTCACGGGATAGTAGCGACCAACCAAAAGCTGGCACAAATAAAAATACGCGAATCGGCAAATTGCGAAAGATGCAACCAAGTAGACACCATCGAGCATCGATTCAGCTGCGCAGGGAGTGAAGAAATATGGGCAACCTGCAGAAAGATGATAGCCCACATCAATAGGAGCGACGAAAAGGCGATCCACATCTCGTCACTTACCATCCCGACAGCCAAACCATTCCCACACCCAAAGCGAGTCGCCACGATGTGGATCCTGGCGATGACAGCCCACGCAGTCGTCGCAAAACGCCACACGAACGCAGCTGAGTACCTGATCGACCTCTGGGAAGAGCACAAGAGCGCCGAACGCCAGCGCAGATACAGGGAGACGTTCCAGCGCTTCCTGCAGATCCCGCTGGACGCCGCCGTCAGGGCCGCGTTCTCAACGCCGTGACCGCCACCGCCACGCCCCCGTCGATCGCCGACGTCGCCCGCCCAAACTCCCACGCCGCCACACGACCAAGTGAAGTGCACCAAACAGTGAAGTGAAAGCGCTTAGTGCCAAAAAAAAAAAGTTTAAATCAAAAGAAAAAATTAAACGATAAGTGAAAAGTGCTCCTACAGTTATTCACAGTGTCAAACAATACAGTGCAACACAACGAAAAAGCCAACAAGGTAGGCAAACAACAAAATGTAATAAGGTGCCTACCAGTGCCTTAGAATAAAAAAGTAAATAATAAAATAAAGTTGTGTAAATGTGCCTTCCCCTCTCTCTCTCTCTCTCTCTCTCTCTCTCTCTCTGTCTCTGCTTAAGTCACTAGTTATGGTCCTTTTCTCTCTGTGTCAGGTCACCTTTGTCTTTGTCCTAATGAAGTCACTTTATGTTTTGTATAACTATGTCACTTTCAATGCTTCCTTATATTGTGCTTCATTTAGTATAGTTTGTCTAATGGTCGCCTTTTTTTTTCTCGTGAGACACATGTAAATTAAGCCCAACAATTACCAAAACATAGAATCCTCCTTGAGCCTCTGCTCACCACAAAAATATCAATTTCACTCAACAAAATCAGTGTAAACCTGTGACGCTATATTATACAGGCAGAATAACACTATCCCCCTAAATCCCTATATAGAAAAATAATGTTTTTATTTATTATTAATAATTATTACCTTTTTTCCCTTTGTCATACATATCACCATGACAAACACAAAATATAACATAGAAATTTCCTTTTTGTAATCCTGTGGACATTATTCAAAAATATGAAGAACTGGAGTAAATAAAAGTGTGTGGTACTAAACAACAGACAATTCAAGGCAAATAGCAAAAGAAAACAACAAAGAAATACAAAATCTCACGTTTGTAACACAACAAGAATTAATAACGATTAGCATGTAAATTGTTAAAAATATGCAATAAAAGTTTATATACGTTAAAAAAAAAGTTCTGTTGGCTCCCTCTCATTTTTTCCTTTTTACCTCGCTACACCGGCCAGCCCTCTTTTCATACTAACTCTCAGGTGTGACAAAGATGCTTCCTCGAGCATTTTAAACTACTGTATTAAACGTAAGATACGAAATTACAGTAATAAATTCAGTTTGAGCAAGAATGCGCGAAGGAAGAGTGCTAGAACACCTTGAAAGTAACGAAACACTGCGAATCGACAGATGTGCTCTTGAAGTGCGTCAGAGCCTACTGTTTTGTAAGAGCGATAAATTCCAAAAACTAACTAAATAAATAAAAAATTAAAAAAAAATCAACTGTTGTCGCCCGATCACCGACGATAAGCAACAACTTTAGTATTCGGATCGGTGACCGCCTGGGAACTCTGGCTGTCTTCATTTTTTGCTTTTTTTTTCGCTACCCGTGCCAGCCCTCTTTTCCAAAGTGTCTCTAGAAATAACAAGAGTATGAAGCGACAGGAATGTTCTGAAATACACCAGGGCTTATAGTTTTGTAGCAGTGTTCAACTGCAAATTTGTAAACAAAAATTTATCTTTCGCCGCTAGAGGAGATGGATGCTTTGTCGAACCGCCTGTCTCTCGTGTCCGTGTTCTCGCACCTTTCCACGGCACGGCGCTGCTCTAGTAGCTCCGAACGGCCGCACACGGCGCCCCAGACACGCCGGTTCGGCCCGCGCCCATCTCGCAGATGTTTCTCGTGCTTGTGCAGCCATATGGACCGCGACCCGAGCGGCAGCGAGCGGCAGTCGGGACAAGTCGGGACGGAAGGGGAGGGGACAGGCGAGCGAATTACGCAAATATCTGGAATCGCGGCGTGTGTCGGGCAGGTGAGGAAGCTTCCGTCGGTCCAGCAGGACACTGCCACACCCCGCGCAGTCCCCCCGCCGCCCGGCCGCGCGCATGCCCTGCGCCGGATAACAAGAACAAGGTGCGTCTCCCGCGAGTGTCGGAGGCCGCACGCACCAAACGAATGACAGGCGGTGCAACGAGCAGCTGTGTTGTGCGTCCGACCCACGTGGCGGCGCGCCGCACTGCGCGTCGCCTTCGAGGTGGAAGGACGTGCTTTGCGTCAAATGTGCCACCGAAAAACGGCGATTGCGTGTGTTGGGAGGAGAGGCGAAGCCTTCTTCTGCTGTGCGGATACAGTATAAGGACGCCAACGGCCATACCATGTTGAATACACCGGTTCTCGTCCGATCACCGAAGTTAAGCAACATCGGGCCCGGTTAGTACTTGGCTGTCTGCCCGCCTGGCAACACCTCGGTGCCGAGCGAGCAGTACTTCCTTGTGCGACTTGGCCGGCGGCGCCTCGCGTGTCGTCTGCTTCCTTTGCCACGTGGTTAAACTTCTACTGACTGTAAGTAATGGATTTGGTTTATGATGACAGTGAAGAGAGACAGAACAATGTTCAGTGCGAGTTTGATCGTTCCGTAGAAAAACCCTCGGCTTTTGAAATTCATCGTTGGTTAATTGAGGATTTGTTGTTGTCTACTACTGACGTACTCGGTATTCAGTTCGATACGTTCTTAAATTCTGTGTTTTTGAAACTCAAATCTTCCGATCTGTGTGATGCTGTTGTTTCTGTCAATGACGGTATTCGCAAATTTCGCCACCTTAACGGAAATATTAGTAATGTAACTGTGTCTCACGCTGGTTTTGGTGTTCGACAAATACGGATCTTTAACCTTCCATTTGAAATTCGCAACGACACTATTTCTCGTCACTTGCGGCCATATGGCACTGTGTTATCTGTTGTGAAGGAGAAATGGTCGTCTGCATACATTTTTCAAGTCGAGAACGGTGTGCGGAGCGTGAAAATGGTTGTCAGGCAACACATTCCGTCCTTTATTTTGGTCAACGGCCACCGTGCGTTTGTGACTTATAGTGGACAGCCTCAAACTTGTTCATTTTGCAATGGTGTCGGTCATTACCGGCAAGACTGCCCGAAACGCAAACGGCCCGCTCAGTTACCGATTGACGACAGTTTGCGCGGGGCCAGCTTTGCCTCTGTCGCCGCCACGGTCTTAGGTACAGCCCCCCCCGCACCTTCGCGCCGCGTGGCCGATGCTAACCTCGCTGCCTCCGCGGTTGCCATGGATGTGTCCCCTCCCAGCAGTGACCTTGTTTCTGAGTCTGATGATTCTGCACAGGCTACAGCTACTGTCCAGGCTGCCGAAATTCTGTCTCTGCCCGATGTTTCACTTGCAACTGTGTCCGAACCCGCGCCTACGTCGGCGACTGATTTAGTGTCGACAGCTGTTTCGCAGACTGTGTCGGTACCGGAATTCTCTGGTACGGTGACTGACTTCGTTGACGTGGCCGCCAGTGCTCCCGTTCCCACTGCTGCCGTGGACTCGCAGGATTTTTTTGCGACTCCGAAACCGCGGCGTGATGAATTTCCGTCTCGAAGTTCTAGCAGGCAACGTGCACGCAGTGTCGGTCGGTCGCCTTCCTCAGGCAGGGGGTTTACACGACCGGACCGCAGTCCGTCTCCGGCTGACCGTACCCCCGCCGCTTCCCGGCAGTCGCGGGTTGGTCGGCAGGACTCACAACAGCGTGTCGCGCGTCGGGACCTAGACCCCGAGCGGCGGCAATCTCAGGCTTCCGGCCCCGGGCGTCAGACACAGCAATCACAACATCAACAACAACAACGGCGTGCCGCTTCTCGCCAGCGTTTGCCTGACGATCCTAACGTTGCCGATCAGAAGCGTGATGTCGCTGTTCGACATTTACGAACCGTTTTAAGTCAGCAGCCCGTTGGTTCCGATTCAGTTGTGACGGCCGACACGGCTTTGGCTGTGGCGACGCCGCAATTGCCGACGAAACGGAAGGCCGAAGACACCCACCAGCGTCGTGTCTGTCCTTCTGCCCCCGAGCGAGTGCCGACTTCTTCCGACGTGGAGATGCCCGCCGTTGATCCTTTGTCGGTAGCTTCCGGTGGCGCAGATTCTGGGACCGCGTCCACCCCCACTCCCGTCCACCCCACTGCGTGGGCGGAGGACGTGGAAGGTGGTGAGACGACTTACTGATTCCTTTGTTGTCCCCTAATCCGGTTGACGGGAATTAAAACCCGTCTTTTTAGCATACCTTTTATCCTTCTGGTGGCTGGAATTCCGTCCATGTCTGCTGTCTGTTTTTAAATGAGGAGTTTTTTGTGCTTGTGTCTTTTAATTGTGTATGGAGCCTGAGCGTTGTTCGTGGAATATTTTAACTATCAATGTTAACAAGCTGAGTAATCCACACAAGTTGTCGGCCTTACTCGCTTTTTTACATGATTCCCATTGTCATGTGGCATTCTTACAGGAAGTTACGCGTCAGGCTCTGTTGTTTTTACTTGACACTTCTGATTTTACTGTCGTTGATAATGTAATGTCGGACGAACAGACTGGTACTGCCATCTTAATTCGTCCGGAATTTGATGTTGGCAATCTTGAAATATTGCCAAATGGCCGCGCTATTGCATGTACCATTAACGGTGTTGCTTTTGTTAATGTGTACGCTCATGCCGGTGACAAACCAGCGCGCAATAAGTTTTATGGTCAGGATCTTTGTCAACTTCTCCATCACAATCGTACTGACTTAGTGATTGGTGGTGACTTTAATGCAGTAATTGATGGTCGAGATCAGGCGCCGCGTCCTAACTGGTGCCAGGAATTGCGTACGTTGGTTGACAGCTTTCGGCTCCGGGACACGTGGCGTGTCCTTAATCCGGACAAGACGCATTTCACGCACTTTTACGCCACCGGTCACAGTAGACTCGACAGGATCTATGTGTCTTCGCCGCTCGCCGCCCACGTCCGGAAGGCGGACGTGTTGCCGGTCATTTTTTCAGACCATTGCGGCTACTTGTGTCAGCTCCTCCTACCACGTGCGCGCCCTACTCGGCGCAACAATACTTGGAAATTTAACTGTAGTCTTTTGGACGATGCCAGTCTCACGTCTCAGTTTACTGCGTTGTGGCGCAAGCTCTTGCGTGATAAAGGCGATGACGGCAATACTCTCGTTTGGTGGGTGGGGGTAGCCAAGCCGGCTATTAGGCGTTTTTTAATCGATTTTAGTCTCGATGCGGCGCATTGGCGTCGGTCGACGACACGTTTTTACCAGGACTGTTTAAAGGATCTCGCTCAGCGGGTCACGGCGTCTCCTGACTTGCTTCCTGTTTTTAATCAATTTAAGGCCAAGCTCCTCGATGATCTGCGTCGGAAGGGTGTTGGGGCTATCGCGCGGAGCCAACCGGTGGGTGACGTAGAAGGGGAACCGCTCTCTCTTTACCACCTACACAGGGAGCGCCGGCGGCGCGAGCGGTTGGCTATCCGTAAATGGATCCTGCAGGACGGCACGTCCACCTCAGATGGTGCGGCCATTGAGCGGGAAGTTCACGCGCATTTTGCGACGCTCTTTAGACAAGTGGACGTAGACGCCGCGGCGCTGCGCGATTTTTTGCAGAGAGTGCCACGTGTGTTAACGAGACAGGATAGGGCTGTTTTAAATGAACCTTTTACGTTTGATGACTTAGATGCAGCTGTGAAACGGAGTCCTAGGGGCAGGTCCCCTGGACTGGACGGGATTCCCGCAGAATTTTATTTAAAATTTTTCCGTTTTTTAAGTCGTGTTTTAATTGACATCATGAATGAGATCCATAACGGCGTTGATATTCCGGCGGAATTTTCCGAAGGGCGCATTGCACTCATTCCGAAATCGACCACAACACCACATCTCGACAGTGTTCGTCCGATAACCTTACTGAACGCCGACTATAAAATTATAGCACGGTGCATCACTCACAGACTGACGAACGTTATGCCGAAGGTGGTGAGTGAACATCAGACGTGTGCTGTCAGGGACCGTAACATTTTCGATGCTGTCCTGGCGTACCGGGACTGCATCGGCTATGTTAAAAGTCACAGGCTCCGGACGGCTGGGATAATGCTGGTCGATTTCAAAAACGCCTTCGATCGGATTAGTCACACCTATCTGCGGCAGGTGTTGGTCGGTTTTGGATTTGGCACTAAAATGACGAAGATGGTGCACAATATTTTGCGGAATGCCACGTCGCGGGTCGTAATCAACGGAATTGCCAGTCGTGTGATTCCGATTAGCCGTTCAGTTCGTCAGGGTTGCCCCTTGTCAATGTCGCTCTTCGCTTTGGCGTTGGATCCGCTCCTCCGCTGTATCGCCCAGGATTGCCGAGGCATTCGCATTGGTGACGATCAGCTGATCTGCAGGGCGTATGCCGACGACCTCGGCGTGTTCCTTGACCAGCCAGAGGACATTGACAGGCTGCATGGTGTTTTACAGCGATTCGAGAGGGCAACGGGGGCTGTCGTCAATCCTCGGAAAACTGTTTTGCTCCCTCTTACACCTCGACTGCGTACTGTCCACGGCGACTGGTTTTGTGTCAAGCAACGGCAGACGGTTCTCGGTGTCATCCTGACTGACAATACGCAGCGCATGGAAGCTCTTAATTGGCGGTCCACGCTGTACAAGGTTCGGGCTGTTGCAAAATTGTATGCCTCTCGGAATTTGGCGCTCCGTCAACGGGTGGCTCTTATCAACACGCAGATTTTGGCAAAAGCGTGGTATCTGGCACAAGTTCTACCTGTGCCGAAACAGCTGGAAAGGGCCATTCAACAGGCGGTCTATTGGTTGCTGTGGAAGGGTGACATTTTTAAGGTCTCCCTGGCAACCTGTACCTTGAGTCTGGCGGAGGGGGGGCTGGGTTTAGTTGATTTTCGCCACAAGTGCGCGGCGCTCTTCGTGAAGCGGACAACGGTGGTGATTGACAAGGGGCCGTGCAGTCCGACGGCTGCCTTGTTCAATGCATATCGCCCACCATCTGTGATTGCTCCGGTCTCGGTCGGTCATATTCCGTACACCTTGAACTTCGTACGCCGGTATTATATTAATAACAGCTATCTAGTGCTTGGTGATGTCCGTGCGTGCAATGTCGGTGACGTTCTTCGCGCTCTTCGGGGCTCGCCAAGCAGGAATAAATGGGAGTATCGGCTACCTCAGCATGACTGGAAGGTGGTGTGGAGAAACCTCGCCGCCGCCGTCATTCCGGCCCACGTTCACGCGACGTGGTATAAAGTGGTCAACCGCACATTTCCAACTAACGCTAAGCTGCACTCTATCGATCTGATTTCTTCGGGTGTCTGTGATTCGTGTCCTGAGGAGGACACCATCGAACACCGATTCGAGTGTCGCAAATTCCGTGTTGTTTGGGATATTGCGTGTGACATGGTGCGCTTAATCAACAGGGTGGACAGGCGGCAGGTGACGGCCTTGGACGCCATCGTGCCTCAGTGCGCAGCTTATCCGGCCGCCAAACGAAATGCCACACTTTGGATTTTGGGACATACGATTTTTTGTATTTTCACCCTGAAATTGACTGATGCTGTCGATTTTCTGTCTTACCTGTGGGCGGAACATCGTCAGACACTTGGTCGACCGGCTTATTCCCTGACTTATGCCAATTTTTTGCATGTCGCTTTAGCCCATGCGTTCACCAAATTGTCACTTACCCTATGAGACTGCATACCCGATCTTGACATTTCTACTTTTCCTATCTGGCAGTAATGATAATACTAATGTTGACGTGATATGACGAACCCTTGCATGTCATCGGACTTGGCTTCTTGGATAATGATTTATGGCACGGTAAAGCTGTGTTTATATGGACCGTACATTAGCGAAAACGTCATAATGACATACAGTTCTGTGAATGGAGTTTTGTCCGTCACAGTTCTTTTCTGTTTTCTTTCCTTTGCTTTTTTTTCCCGTGTTGTTTTTATTTTCTCGCGACGCGTGAGGAGACAGTATCAGGGAGATAAATTTATCACAGTTGGTGTGTGCCTAAATGTTGGATTCCCTCCTGTTACTGTGCGTCGACGTTTTGTTTTTATTCTTTATGTCCCATCCATCGAACATTAGCGGAGACGTTTATCTTGGGACTTTATTTTTGTCCGGTAGAATCTCCTTTTTTTTGGCGGATGCAGAGTGACTGTTGCTTTAGAGGACTGTCGTTGCTCTGGAACACTGTCACGGCAGGCTGCAGCGGCGTCCAGTGGCCAATTTTTTCTTTTATTTGGGAAAAAGGACTCCCATCCGTTTCTTTCGTGTTTCAAAAAAAAAAAAAAAAAAAAAAAAGGTGCTGTTCGCTCTCTCTCTTCTTTTTAAAAAAAAAAAAAAAAAAAAAAAAAAAAAAAAAAAAAAAAAAAAAAAAAGGTGCTGTTGGCTCCCTCTCATTTTTTCCTTTTTAAAAAAAAAAAAAAAAAAAGGTGCTGTTGGCTCCCTCTCATTTTTTCCTTTTTACCTCGCTACACCGGCCAGCCCTCTTTTCATACTAACTCTCAGGTGTGACAAAGATGCTTCCTCGAGCATTTTAAACTACTGTATTAAACGTAAGATACGAAATTACAGTAATAAATTCAGTTTGAGCAAGAATGCGCGAAGGAAGAGTGCTAGAACACCTTGAAAGTAACGAAACACTGCGAATCGACAGATGTGCTCTTGAAGTGCGTCAGAGCCTACTGTTTTGTAAGAGCGATAAATTCCAAAAACTAACTAAATAAATAAAAAATTAAAAAAAAATCAACTGTTGTCGCCCGATCACCGACGATAAGCAACAACTTTAGTATTCGGATCGGTGACCGCCTGGGAACTCTGGCTGTCTTCATTTTTTGCTTTTTTTTTTTTCGCTCTAGAAATAACAAGAGTATGAAGCGACAGGAATGTTCTGAAATACACCAGGGCTTATAGTTTTGTAGCAGTGTTCAACTGCAAATTTGTAAACAAAAATTTATCTTTCGCCGCTAGAGGAGATGGATGCTTTGTCGAACCGCCTGTCTCTCGTGTCCGTGTTCTCGCACCTTTCCACGGCACGGCGCTGCTCTAGTAGCTCCGAACGGCCGCACACGGCGCCCCAGACACGCCGGTTCGGCCCGCGCCCATCTCGCAGATGTTTCTCGTGCTTGTGCAGTCATATGGGCCGCGACCCGCGCCGCATCCAGCGGCAGACGCATTCGGGCAGCGTATCCGCGCACATCGCGCGGAGCGGCGGAGCGGTTGCGGCTTTGTTTTACATCGCGGGGCGGCGCTCAGCGAGTGTTTCGAGGTCCACGTGTTCAAGTTTAATCAACGTGAGTACCATGTCGGCAATTACTAGGGCAAACACTGCACAGTTTGTGTTCGATAGAAATGCTTTGCGGCCCACCGCTTTTGAAATTCACGAATTTATATTTGAAGATTTGAAAATCCCGGAAGATCTAGTAGACACATTTCAATTGGATTTTGCGCAATATTCGCTATTTTTGAAGTTCTTTTCCGGCGACATCTGTGAAAAGTTTGTTGAGAAATTTGGCGGCGTGCGTAAATTTCGGCATATCAATGGCACAGTCAGTGATGTTCAAATTGTGCCCTCGGGTTATGGCGTTAGAACGGTCCGAGTATTTAATGTGCCTCCTGAATGTGGTAACGATTTAATTGCACGTGCTCTAACTCAGTACGGCGTTGTGTTGTCGATTGTTAATGAAAAGTGGTCTAGTGCGTACCGGTACCAGGTTAACATTGGCGTACGTAGTGTCCGCATTGATTTAAAGAGACACATTCCATCTTATGTAGTGATTGCGGGCTGTAGGGCTCAAGTGACTTATATCGGCCAGCCACCCACGTGCTCAATTTGTCATTCCACTGAGCATTTACGTGCAGACTGTACCCGTCGACGACCCGTGCAGCTCCCACGTAGTGACGCTGCGGCTACCGGCGGCCACTTTGTGCCACTACTGAGTGAAATCGTAGCGGGCACTGTACCACATCCCCGACACGCCGACCCCATTCGTGCTGAGGACGTGCCAAGTGAGGTGACTGTTACTGTCGAGGCACCACAGGACCGGATGGAGGACGCTCCCATTTTGTCCTCGGCTGTTGTAGCGTCGGATGCAGTTACTACGGAGATCCCAGACGTTTCGGAGCATTCACCAGTTACTATTCCGGAAGCGATGGACATCACCTTACCCCCGCCTCCTCAGCCTGAAGAGGTTCCCCTCGCACCGAGGAAAGGGCGTACGAAGAAAAATAAAAATAAGGGTACTAGGAGTCAGCAGTCTGATGATGTGCCGTGCACCCCTGCATCAGAGAGTGGCAGTGAGAGTGAGGTTCCGACATCGTGCCCCCCTTCCTCTGAAAGCACTGCGCGCCAGGAGCGTATAAGGGAACAAACAGCAAAGCTCAAGGTTCTACTGAATACGGCACGCGAACAGGGTGCGCATGCTGCGAAGCGCAAAAGCGAGCAAAGTAGCGAGCAGGTCCCCCAGCGCACGTGCAGGCACGCGGTGACTTCGGCCGCCGGTACAGCGACAACACAAGCGAATGGGGCCACGTCCACAGACACCGCTGGCGGTCGCGCCCAACAGACCGACCGACCAGCGGAGACGCCCTGGTGGAAGCAGGAGGAGAACGACCCTGGATCTCATTAGCGGCTTTTAGGCGGACGCGCTGCAGTTCGTGCCCACTTCACATGAGAATTTCTGTTCTGGCGTTCCTGCACAATGAAGAATATTTTCTACCCTGTATTGTCCACGTGTTACGTGATGCATTGCAGCGCTTCTTGACAATTTTATTGGCAGGCTTAAGACGCAACATCTGCAGCTTTCGTTTCACATATTTCTTGCTAATATTTGAGTGTCTGTGTTTTAAATGGCCGCCGCTCGTCAACATCTAAAGATTTTCTCAGTTTTATCACTAAATGTCAATTGCATACAAGCTGCGCACAAGATTGCATGTTTTATTGATTTTTTAACTTTGGGAGGCTATGACATTGCATTGCTCCAAGAAGTTACAGTAAAGCGATTCGATAACGTTCCTGGTTATGATGTCATCTATAACATAAATGTTGACGGTACTTGTGGCACCGCCGTCCTTTATAAAAATGGACTGCAACCAACTGACGTTCAATCTTTACCGAATGGCCGCCTCCTTACATGTACGATCCAGGATGTCACCTTTATTAATGTATACGCGCCGAGTGGCACCGACCACAAACGTGCTCGATCTGTGTTTTTTAACCAAGATGTGGTTCCGTTCTTTGCGTCGTCCCGCAATGTAATAGTCGGCGGTGACTTTAACTGTGTTACTGCCGCGGCCGATCAATTTCCAACGGCTAGCATGTGCCCGGAACTTTCGCAACTAATTGTGATCAATGACTTGATCGATGTTTGGCGTCATTTTCATCCTGTCGCAACGCAGTACACACATTTTTACCAGAACGGTGCCAGCAGACTTGATCGAATTTATGTGTCGCGGCCACTTCAACCCTGTCTTCAGAGAGTAGCGGTACATCCCGTCGCATTTAGTGATCACTGCGGAGTTGTGTGTGACATGCACCTACAGGCCAATAGGCAGGCGCCACCTTGCCATGTTTGGAAACTCAATACCCGTCATCTGTCTGCCGCCGCTTTACGTTGCGAGATTCAAAATATGTGGCAGCTTTGTTTTGAAAAACGGGGAAGTTATGCCTCAGTCTTACAATGGTGGGTCGACTTAGCCAAACCGCAGTTGCGCAATGTTGCGATGCGGTATGCAAGGGAGGTGTCGTTTTGGGAGAGGCGCACCATTGCCTTTTATCAGCAGTGCCTACAAGATGCGCTGGATGCACCCGTGGCGCCCGGTCAAAACTTACGCGCACGTTTACGTAGGATTAAAAATAAGATACTCAATCTTCAACTCCAAAAGGCGAAAGGACTTCTGATCCGGAGCCGACCGCTGTGTGCAACACTTGAAGAGGTGCCAACGCTTTACCACTTGGCACGCGAGAAACGGTCGGTGCGGAGGAAAGTCATTACCGCTCTCATCACGGACACTGGTGCTCGTCTCACGGCGAAGCATGAGATCGTTCCCCACGTCTCCGACCATTTTAAGAGATTGTTCGGACGGATTGCTGTCGACGATGTAGCACTTTCGTTTCTGTTAGATGAATTGGATACTGTCATCTCCGACTCTGACCGACAGTCTCTGGATGAGATGATGTCACTGGACGATGTGAAAGATGTGTTGCGCTCGTGTCGTCGGGGGAAGTCTCCAGGTCCAGATGGTCTTCCAGTAGAATTTTACCTGGCTTATTGGGATATCTTCGGTGAGACATTGACGACCATGATAAATGAAATTGTTCGTGGTGCTGCGGTCCCTTCAAAGTTCGTTGAAGGGCGTATTATTTTGATTCCAAAGACACCGACAGCATGCCGTGTTGAGGCGCTACGCCCTATCACACTTTTAAATGCAGATTATAAACTGGCGGCGCGGTGCCTTGCAACGAAACTCAGTGTGGTCATGGACAAGGTCATCAGTCCGTTCCAGTCGTGTGGTGTGAAACGTCGCAGCATCTTTCATGCGGTGGCTTCATATCGAGACGTGGTCGAGTACGCGTCCATAAACGGCCTGTCCGCTGGAATTCTCTCCATCGACTTTGCCAATGCATTTGACCGTATCGGACACGATTATCTCTTCTCCGTAATGACAAAACTGGGCTTCGGCGGCCACTTTCTCACCGCTTTAAGGAATCTGTTAACGTCGGCGACTTCAACGATTGTAATCAATGGTTGGCAGTCTATGCCCATCCCTATCACAAGGTCGGTCAGGCAGGGCTGTCCTTTAGCAATGCTCCTATTCGTCATTGCGCTCGACCCGTTTTTGCGCGCAGTCGGTCGCATCATTGAAGGTGTCCAGGTCTGTCAGGTCTCTCTCAAATGTGCTGCCTATGCTGACGACGTGGGACTTTTCATCGGGCGGACACACGACTTGGACAGAGTGCGCGATGTTTTGCTGTTATACGAACGTGCATCTGGCGCCGTTCTAAATACGCGGAAAACAGTGTTAGTACCGCTGGGTCGGCGGGGACTGTATGCTCAACAGGACTGGTTCCGCGTTGTGCACACCCACAAAATTCTAGGACTCGACATAGTAGCGTGCCCACAAAAAATGCAAGTTTTAAACTGGAGGCGAACTCTTGGTACTGTGAAGGCCCGATGTCGTAGCCACTCAGCTCGCCGACTCAACTTACATCAACGTGTGGCGGTTATTAACACTTTCATCTTATCAAATGCGTGGTACATCGCCCAATTGCTTAGTGTTCCGAAGCAGATAGGGAGGGCGATCTCGCAGGCGGTCTACTGGCTCCTGTGGCGGCATGAAATTTTTAAAGTCAAGGCTTCGACCTGTGCCATCGACAGGCAACTGGGCGGCCTCGGTTTCACCGACGTTCCACGCAAGTGCGACGCGCTGCTCGTCCACCGGACAGCCACCCTGCAGTCCGACATCCCGACAGGAACCACCGCGGCACTTCTGGAGCTCTACCGCCCACACTCTGAAGTCGCCCCCCTTTCTCTTGCGGCCATCCCGTACAAGATGTCCTACATACGGGAGTACTTTTTAGCGAGAAGCTACGCTCTGTCAACGGCTACCGACAGGCACAGGACCGCCCGCGGCCTCTACGTTGCCCTGACTGGACAACCACCGCTTCATAAACTAGTGCTCCGGAACCCCACAGTGGAATGGGTGAAGGTGTGGGCCAACATCAACAACCCGGTGTTACCATCGGACGTGAGTGCGCTATGGTTCAAAATCGTCAACAACACCTTAGCGACGAACCAGCGACTTGCTGACATTCATCTCCTCCCCTCTGCCAACTGCGGAAGATGTGGAGATGTGGACACACGGGAACATCGAATTGAATGTGCATCGGTGTCGACGATATGGCGGCTGTGTCAGCGAATGGTAGCTCACATTAATAGAACACCACCTCACCTCGTGTCTGTTCGTCGTGTGGTAGTGCCTAACTTCAAAGCCTTCCCGCGGACGAAGAACAATGCCACTGTCTGGATCTTAGGGCATACGATTTATGCCCTTATAGATATGGCTGTCACTGATCCTTTGATATACCTCGACTATTTGTGGACCCAGTATGTGAAACTGAAAGACTGCGTTAAATTTCGCGAACTGTTTGCAAATTTTTTGAAGGCTGCCTTGAATTACGGATATGAAATACACCTGCGGACAACACCTTGAAGTGACACTTACTGAGTTCCCGCGTTCCACTTTTTACTTATTTTTTCACCTTTACTTGCTTTGTTTGAGTTATGGTTGATGGATTGTGCCATCAAAACAACTAGGGCCTATCAGGTTTTATTTGCAAGAGAGGAATGTTCTTTTAATTTTGAGAACGTTAATTTAGTTCACGAGGCTTCATGAGAAATTTTAAACGATATGGCCTGTTGTATGTGAAACGTTCATGATTGCAGAAGAGTTTTTTGTTTTTTTTTCCATTCCGGACTGTCGAGATTTTATTTGATTACTTTATGTGAATTTATATTTCATTCGTGTGATGCGCACGACAAATTCTCTCCTCAACCGGGGAGACTCACGCTCGGTAAGAAGCAGAAGATTTTCCTTTTAAGTAGAATTGGACTTTAGTTGACAAACCAGCAGAGTGTTGAACCGGCGGAGGAAAGAATACCGTCCACGAATTCCGAACTAAATTCCTTTTCTTTCTTCATTTTCTGTGGAAGAGGACCACATACCATCTGAGAAGAAGATGATTTTGTTTTAAAATATTCATGTGTCCAACGGAATCCGACAGTCCAAAAAAAAAAAATAAAATAAAATAAAAAATAAAAAAAATACAAAAAAAATACACCGGTAAAAAACAAAAAAAAAATACACCGGTTCTCGTCCGATCACCGATGTTAAGCAACATCGGGCCCGGTTAGTACTTGGATGGGTGACCGCCTGGGAACACCGGGTGCTGTTGGCTCCCTCTCATTTTTTCCTTTTTACCTCGCTACACCGGCCAGCCCTCTTTTCATACTAACTCTCAGGTGTGACAAAGATGCTTCCTCGAGCATTTTAAACTACTGTATTAAACGTAAGATACGAAATTACAGTAATAAATTCAGTTTGAGCAAGAATGCGCGAAGGAAGAGTGCTAGAACACCTTGAAAGTAACGAAACACTGCGAATCGACAGATGTGCTCTTGAAGTGCGTCAGAGCCTACTGTTTTGTAAGAGCGATAAATTCCAAAAACTAACTAAATAAATAAAAAATTAAAAAAAAATCAACTGTTGTCGCCCGATCACCGACGATAAGCAACAACTTTAGTATTCGGATCGGTGACCGCCTGGGAACTCTGGCTGTCTTCATTTTTTGCTTTTTTTTTTTTCGCTCTAGAAATAACAAGAGTATGAAGCGACAGGAATGTTCTGAAATACACCAGGGCTTATAGTTTTGTAGCAGTGTTCAACTGCAAATTTGTAAACAAAAATTTATCTTTCGCCGCTAGAGGAGATGGATGCTTTGTCGAACCGCCTGTCTCTCGTGTCCGTGTTCTCGCACCTTTCCACGGCACGGCGCTGCTCTAGTAGCTCCGAACGGCCGCACACGGCGCCCCAGACACGCCGGTTCGGCCCGCGCCCATCTCGCAGATGTTTCTCGTGCTTGTGCAGTCATATGGGCCGCGACCCGCGCCGCATCCAGCGGCAGACGCATTCGGGCAGCGTATCCGCGCACATCGCGCGGAGCGGCGGAGCGGTTGCGGCTTTGTTTTACATCGCGGGGCGGCGCTCAGCGAGTGTTTCGAGGTCCACGTGTTCAAGTTTAATCAACGTGAGTACCATGTCGGCAATTACTAGGGCAAACACTGCACAGTTTGTGTTCGATAGAAATGCTTTGCGGCCCACCGCTTTTGAAATTCACGAATTTATATTTGAAGATTTGAAAATCCCGGAAGATCTAGTAGACACATTTCAATTGGATTTTGCGCAATATTCGCTATTTTTGAAGTTCTTTTCCGGCGACATCTGTGAAAAGTTTGTTGAGAAATTTGGCGGCGTGCGTAAATTTCGGCATATCAATGGCACAGTCAGTGATGTTCAAATTGTGCCCTCGGGTTATGGCGTTAGAACGGTCCGAGTATTTAATGTGCCTCCTGAATGTGGTAACGATTTAATTGCACGTGCTCTAACTCAGTACGGCGTTGTGTTGTCGATTGTTAATGAAAAGTGGTCTAGTGCGTACCGGTACCAGGTTAACATTGGCGTACGTAGTGTCCGCATTGATTTAAAGAGACACATTCCATCTTATGTAGTGATTGCGGGCTGTAGGGCTCAAGTGACTTATATCGGCCAGCCACCCACGTGCTCAATTTGTCATTCCACTGAGCATTTACGTGCAGACTGTACCCGTCGACGACCCGTGCAGCTCCCACGTAGTGACGCTGCGGCTACCGGCGGCCACTTTGTGCCACTACTGAGTGAAATCGTAGCGGGCACTGTACCACATCCCCGACACGCCGACCCCATTCGTGCTGAGGACGTGCCAAGTGAGGTGACTGTTACTGTCGAGGCACCACAGGACCGGATGGAGGACGCTCCCATTTTGTCCTCGGCTGTTGTAGCGTCGGATGCAGTTACTACGGAGATCCCAGACGTTTCGGAGCATTCACCAGTTACTATTCCGGAAGCGATGGACATCACCTTACCCCCGCCTCCTCAGCCTGAAGAGGTTCCCCTCGCACCGAGGAAAGGGCGTACGAAGAAAAATAAAAATAAGGGTACTAGGAGTCAGCAGTCTGATGATGTGCCGTGCACCCCTGCATCAGAGAGTGGCAGTGAGAGTGAGGTTCCGACATCGTGCCCCCCTTCCTCTGAAAGCACTGCGCGCCAGGAGCGTATAAGGGAACAAACAGCAAAGCTCAAGGTTCTACTGAATACGGCACGCGAACAGGGTGCGCATGCTGCGAAGCGCAAAAGCGAGCAAAGTAGCGAGCAGGTCCCCCAGCGCACGTGCAGGCACGCGGTGACTTCGGCCGCCGGTACAGCGACAACACAAGCGAATGGGGCCACGTCCACAGACACCGCTGGCGGTCGCGCCCAACAGACCGACCGACCAGCGGAGACGCCCTGGTGGAAGCAGGAGGAGAACGACCCTGGATCTCATTAGCGGCTTTTAGGCGGACGCGCTGCAGTTCGTGCCCACTTCACATGAGAATTTCTGTTCTGGCGTTCCTGCACAATGAAGAATATTTTCTACCCTGTATTGTCCACGTGTTACGTGATGCATTGCAGCGCTTCTTGACAATTTTATTGGCAGGCTTAAGACGCAACATCTGCAGCTTTCGTTTCACATATTTCTTGCTAATATTTGAGTGTCTGTGTTTTAAATGGCCGCCGCTCGTCAACATCTAAAGATTTTCTCAGTTTTATCACTAAATGTCAATTGCATACAAGCTGCGCACAAGATTGCATGTTTTATTGATTTTTTAACTTTGGGAGGCTATGACATTGCATTGCTCCAAGAAGTTACAGTAAAGCGATTCGATAACGTTCCTGGTTATGATGTCATCTATAACATAAATGTTGACGGTACTTGTGGCACCGCCGTCCTTTATAAAAATGGACTGCAACCAACTGACGTTCAATCTTTACCGAATGGCCGCCTCCTTACATGTACGATCCAGGATGTCACCTTTATTAATGTATACGCGCCGAGTGGCACCGACCACAAACGTGCTCGATCTGTGTTTTTTAACCAAGATGTGGTTCCGTTCTTTGCGTCGTCCCGCAATGTAATAGTCGGCGGTGACTTTAACTGTGTTACTGCCGCGGCCGATCAATTTCCAACGGCTAGCATGTGCCCGGAACTTTCGCAACTAATTGTGATCAATGACTTGATCGATGTTTGGCGTCATTTTCATCCTGTCGCAACGCAGTACACACATTTTTACCAGAACGGTGCCAGCAGACTTGATCGAATTTATGTGTCGCGGCCACTTCAACCCTGTCTTCAGAGAGTAGCGGTACATCCCGTCGCATTTAGTGATCACTGCGGAGTTGTGTGTGACATGCACCTACAGGCCAATAGGCAGGCGCCACCTTGCCATGTTTGGAAACTCAATACCCGTCATCTGTCTGCCGCCGCTTTACGTTGCGAGATTCAAAATATGTGGCAGCTTTGTTTTGAAAAACGGGGAAGTTATGCCTCAGTCTTACAATGGTGGGTCGACTTAGCCAAACCGCAGTTGCGCAATGTTGCGATGCGGTATGCAAGGGAGGTGTCGTTTTGGGAGAGGCGCACCATTGCCTTTTATCAGCAGTGCCTACAAGATGCGCTGGATGCACCCGTGGCGCCCGGTCAAAACTTACGCGCACGTTTACGTAGGATTAAAAATAAGATACTCAATCTTCAACTCCAAAAGGCGAAAGGACTTCTGATCCGGAGCCGACCGCTGTGTGCAACACTTGAAGAGGTGCCAACGCTTTACCACTTGGCACGCGAGAAACGGTCGGTGCGGAGGAAAGTCATTACCGCTCTCATCACGGACACTGGTGCTCGTCTCACGGCGAAGCATGAGATCGTTCCCCACGTCTCCGACCATTTTAAGAGATTGTTCGGACGGATTGCTGTCGACGATGTAGCACTTTCGTTTCTGTTAGATGAATTGGATACTGTCATCTCCGACTCTGACCGACAGTCTCTGGATGAGATGATGTCACTGGACGATGTGAAAGATGTGTTGCGCTCGTGTCGTCGGGGGAAGTCTCCAGGTCCAGATGGTCTTCCAGTAGAATTTTACCTGGCTTATTGGGATATCTTCGGTGAGACATTGACGACCATGATAAATGAAATTGTTCGTGGTGCTGCGGTCCCTTCAAAGTTCGTTGAAGGGCGTATTATTTTGATTCCAAAGACACCGACAGCATGCCGTGTTGAGGCGCTACGCCCTATCACACTTTTAAATGCAGATTATAAACTGGCGGCGCGGTGCCTTGCAACGAAACTCAGTGTGGTCATGGACAAGGTCATCAGTCCGTTCCAGTCGTGTGGTGTGAAACGTCGCAGCATCTTTCATGCGGTGGCTTCATATCGAGACGTGGTCGCGTACGCGTCCATAAACGGCCTGTCCGCTGGAATTCTCTCCATCGACTTTGCCAATGCATTTGACCGTATCGGACACGATTATCTCTTCTCCGTAATGACAAAACTGGGCTTCGGCGGCCACTTTCTCACCGCTTTAAGGAATCTGTTAACGTCGGCGACTTCAACGATTGTAATCAATGGTTGGCAGTCTATGCCCATCCCTATCACAAGGTCGGTCAGGCAGGGCTGTCCTTTAGCAATGCTCCTATTCGTCATTGCGCTCGACCCGTTTTTGCGCGCAGTCGGTCGCATCATTGAAGGTGTCCAGGTCTGTCAGGTCTCTCTCAAATGTGCTGCCTATGCTGACGACGTGGGACTTTTCATCGGGCGGACACACGACTTGGACAGAGTGCGCGATGTTTTGCTGTTATACGAACGTGCATCTGGCGCCGTTCTAAATACGCGGAAAACAGTGTTAGTACCGCTGGGTCGGCGGGGACTGTATGCTCAACAGGACTGGTTCCGCGTTGTGCACACCCACAAAATTCTAGGACTCGACATAGTAGCGTGCCCACAAAAAATGCAAGTTTTAAACTGGAGGCGAACTCTTGGTACTGTGAAGGCCCGATGTCGTAGCCACTCAGCTCGCCGACTCAACTTACATCAACGTGTGGCGGTTATTAACACTTTCATCTTATCAAATGCGTGGTACATCGCCCAATTGCTTAGTGTTCCGAAGCAGATAGGGAGGGCGATCTCGCAGGCGGTCTACTGGCTCCTGTGGCGGCATGAAATTTTTAAAGTCAAGGCTTCGACCTGTGCCATCGACAGGCAACTGGGCGGCCTCGGTTTCACCGACGTTCCACGCAAGTGCGACGCGCTGCTCGTCCACCGGACAGCCACCCTGCAGTCCGACATCCCGACAGGAACCACCGCGGCACTTCTGGAGCTCTACCGCCCACACTCTGAAGTCGCCCCCCTTTCTCTTGCGGCCATCCCGTACAAGATGTCCTACATACGGGAGTACTTTTTAGCGAGAAGCTACGCTCTGTCAACGGCTACCGACAGGCACAGGACCGCCCGCGGCCTCTACGTTGCCCTGACTGGACAACCACCGCTTCATAAACTAGTGCTCCGGAACCCCACAGTGGAATGGGTGAAGGTGTGGGCCAACATCAACAACCCGGTGTTACCATCGGACGTGAGTGCGCTATGGTTCAAAATCGTCAACAACACCTTAGCGACGAACCAGCGACTTGCTGACATTCATCTCCTCCCCTCTGCCAACTGCGGAAGATGTGGAGATGTGGACACACGGGAACATCGAATTGAATGTGCATCGGTGTCGACGATATGGCGGCTGTGTCAGCGAATGGTAGCTCACATTAATAGAACACCACCTCACCTCGTGTCTGTTCGTCGTGTGGTAGTGCCTAACTTCAAAGCCTTCCCGCGGACGAAGAACAATGCCACTGTCTGGATCTTAGGGCATACGATTTATGCCCTTATAGATATGGCTGTCACTGATCCTTTGATATACCTCGACTATTTGTGGACCCAGTATGTGAAACTGAAAGACTGCGTTAAATTTCGCGAACTGTTTGCAAATTTTTTGAAGGCTGCCTTGAATTACGGATATGAAATACACCTGCGGACAACACCTTGAAGTGACACTTACTGAGTTCCCGCGTTCCACTTTTTACTTATTTTTTCACCTTTACTTGCTTTATTTGAGTTATGGTTGATGGATTGTGCCATCAAAACAACTAGGGCCTATCAGGTTTTATTTGCAAGAGAGGAATGTTCTTTTAATTTTGAGAACGTTAATTTAGTTCACGAGGCTTCATGAGAAATTTTAAACGATATGGCCTGTTGTATGTGAAACGTTCATGATTGCAGAAGAGTTTTTTGTTTTTTTTTCCATTCCGGACTGTCGAGATTTTATTTGATTACTTTATGTGAATTTATATTTCATTCGTGTGATGCGCACGACAAATTCTCTCCTCAACCGGGGAGACTCACGCTCGGTAAGAAGCAGAAGATTTTCCTTTTAAGTAGAATTGGACTTTAGTTGACAAACCAGCAGAGTGTTGAACCGGCGGAGGAAAGAATACCGTCCACGAATTCCGAACTAAATTCCTTTTCTTTCTTCATTTTCTGTGGAAGAGGACCACATACCATCTGAGAAGAAGATGATTTTGTTTTAAAATATTCATGTGTCCAACGGAATCCGACAGTCCAAAAAAAAAAAAAAAAATAAAATAAAAAAAAAAATAAAAAAAATACAAAAAAAATACACCGGTAAAAAACAAAAAAAAAATACACCGGTTCTCGTCCGATCACCGATGTTAAGCAACATCGGGCCCGGTTAGTACTTGGATGGGTGACCGCCTGGGAACACCGGGTGCTGTTGGCTCCCTCTCATTTTTTCCTTTTTACCTCGCTACACCGGCCAGCCCTCTTTTCATACTAACTCTCAGGTGTGACAAAGATGCTTCCTCGAGCATTTTAAACTACTGTATTAAACGTAAGATACGAAATTACAGTAATAAATTCAGTTTGAGCAAGAATGCGCGAAGGAAGAGTGCTAGAACACCTTGAAAGTAACGAAACACTGCGAATCGACAGATGTGCTCTTGAAGTGCGTCAGAGCCTACTGTTTTGTAAGAGCGATAAATTCCAAAAACTAACTAAATAAATAAAAAATTAAAAAAAAATCAACTGTTGTCGCCCGATCACCGACGATAAGCAACAACTTTAGTATTCGGATCGGTGACCGCCTGGGAACTCTGGCTGTCTTCATTTTTTGCTTTTTTTTTTTCGCTCTAGAAATAACAAGAGTATGAAGCGACAGGAATGTTCTGAAATACACCAGGGCTTATAGTTTTGTAGCAGTGTTCAACTGCAAATTTGTAAACAAAAATTTATCTTTCGCCGCTAGAGGAGATGGATGCTTTGTCGAACCGCCTGTCTCTCGTGTCCGTGTTCTCGCACCTTTCCACGGCACGGCGCTGCTCTAGTAGCTCCGAACGGCCGCACACGGCGCCCCAGACACGCCGGTTCGGCCCGCGCCCATCTCGCAGATGTTTCTCGTGCTTGTGCAGTCATATGGGCCGCGACCCGCGCCGCATCCAGCGGCAGACGCATTCGGGCAGCGTATCCGCGCACATCGCGCGGAGCGGCGGAGCGGTTGCGGCTTTGTTTTACATCGCGGGGCGGCGCTCAGCGAGTGTTTCGAGGTCCACGTGTTCAAGTTTAATCAACGTGAGTACCATGTCGGCAATTACTAGGGCAAACACTGCACAGTTTGTGTTCGATAGAAATGCTTTGCGGCCCACCGCTTTTGAAATTCACGAATTTATATTTGAAGATTTGAAAATCCCGGAAGATCTAGTAGACACATTTCAATTGGATTTTGCGCAATATTCGCTATTTTTGAAGTTCTTTTCCGGCGACATCTGTGAAAAGTTTGTTGAGAAATTTGGCGGCGTGCGTAAATTTCGGCATATCAATGGCACAGTCAGTGATGTTCAAATTGTGCCCTCGGGTTATGGCGTTAGAACGGTCCGAGTATTTAATGTGCCTCCTGAATGTGGTAACGATTTAATTGCACGTGCTCTAACTCAGTACGGCGTTGTGTTGTCGATTGTTAATGAAAAGTGGTCTAGTGCGTACCGGTACCAGGTTAACATTGGCGTACGTAGTGTCCGCATTGATTTAAAGAGACACATTCCATCTTATGTAGTGATTGCGGGCTGTAGGGCTCAAGTGACTTATATCGGCCAGCCACCCACGTGCTCAATTTGTCATTCCACTGAGCATTTACGTGCAGACTGTACCCGTCGACGACCCGTGCAGCTCCCACGTAGTGACGCTGCGGCTACCGGCGGCCACTTTGTGCCACTACTGAGTGAAATCGTAGCGGGCACTGTACCACATCCCCGACACGCCGACCCCATTCGTGCTGAGGACGTGCCAAGTGAGGTGACTGTTACTGTCGAGGCACCACAGGACCGGATGGAGGACGCTCCCATTTTGTCCTCGGCTGTTGTAGCGTCGGATGCAGTTACTACGGAGATCCCAGACGTTTCGGAGCATTCACCAGTTACTATTCCGGAAGCGATGGACATCACCTTACCCCCGCCTCCTCAGCCTGAAGAGGTTCCCCTCGCACCGAGGAAAGGGCGTACGAAGAAAAATAAAAATAAGGGTACTAGGAGTCAGCAGTCTGATGATGTGCCGTGCACCCCTGCATCAGAGAGTGGCAGTGAGAGTGAGGTTCCGACATCGTGCCCCCCTTCCTCTGAAAGCACTGCGCGCCAGGAGCGTATAAGGGAACAAACAGCAAAGCTCAAGGTTCTACTGAATACGGCACGCGAACAGGGTGCGCATGCTGCGAAGCGCAAAAGCGAGCAAAGTAGCGAGCAGGTCCCCCAGCGCACGTGCAGGCACGCGGTGACTTCGGCCGCCGGTACAGCGACAACACAAGCGAATGGGGCCACGTCCACAGACACCGCTGGCGGTCGCGCCCAACAGACCGACCGACCAGCGGAGACGCCCTGGTGGAAGCAGGAGGAGAACGACCCTGGATCTCATTAGCGGCTTTTAGGCGGACGCGCTGCAGTTCGTGCCCACTTCACATGAGAATTTCTGTTCTGGCGTTCCTGCACAATGAAGAATATTTTCTACCCTGTATTGTCCACGTGTTACGTGATGCATTGCAGCGCTTCTTGACAATTTTATTGGCAGGCTTAAGACGCAACATCTGCAGCTTTCGTTTCACATATTTCTTGCTAATATTTGAGTGTCTGTGTTTTAAATGGCCGCCGCTCGTCAACATCTAAAGATTTTCTCAGTTTTATCACTAAATGTCAATTGCATACAAGCTGCGCACAAGATTGCATGTTTTATTGATTTTTTAACTTTGGGAGGCTATGACATTGCATTGCTCCAAGAAGTTACAGTAAAGCGATTCGATAACGTTCCTGGTTATGATGTCATCTATAACATAAATGTTGACGGTACTTGTGGCACCGCCGTCCTTTATAAAAATGGACTGCAACCAACTGACGTTCAATCTTTACCGAATGGCCGCCTCCTTACATGTACGATCCAGGATGTCACCTTTATTAATGTATACGCGCCGAGTGGCACCGACCACAAACGTGCTCGATCTGTGTTTTTTAACCAAGATGTGGTTCCGTTCTTTGCGTCGTCCCGCAATGTAATAGTCGGCGGTGACTTTAACTGTGTTACTGCCGCGGCCGATCAATTTCCAACGGCTAGCATGTGCCCGGAACTTTCGCAACTAATTGTGATCAATGACTTGATCGATGTTTGGCGTCATTTTCATCCTGTCGCAACGCAGTACACACATTTTTACCAGAACGGTGCCAGCAGACTTGATCGAATTTATGTGTCGCGGCCACTTCAACCCTGTCTTCAGAGAGTAGCGGTACATCCCGTCGCATTTAGTGATCACTGCGGAGTTGTGTGTGACATGCACCTACAGGCCAATAGGCAGGCGCCACCTTGCCATGTTTGGAAACTCAATACCCGTCATCTGTCTGCCGCCGCTTTACGTTGCGAGATTCAAAATATGTGGCAGCTTTGTTTTGAAAAACGGGGAAGTTATGCCTCAGTCTTACAATGGTGGGTCGACTTAGCCAAACCGCAGTTGCGCAATGTTGCGATGCGGTATGCAAGGGAGGTGTCGTTTTGGGAGAGGCGCACCATTGCCTTTTATCAGCAGTGCCTACAAGATGCGCTGGATGCACCCGTGGCGCCCGGTCAAAACTTACGCGCACGTTTACGTAGGATTAAAAATAAGATACTCAATCTTCAACTCCAAAAGGCGAAAGGACTTCTGATCCGGAGCCGACCGCTGTGTGCAACACTTGAAGAGGTGCCAACGCTTTACCACTTGGCACGCGAGAAACGGTCGGTGCGGAGGAAAGTCATTACCGCTCTCATCACGGACACTGGTGCTCGTCTCACGGCGAAGCATGAGATCGTTCCCCACGTCTCCGACCATTTTAAGAGATTGTTCGGACGGATTGCTGTCGACGATGTAGCACTTTCGTTTCTGTTAGATGAATTGGATACTGTCATCTCCGACTCTGACCGACAGTCTCTGGATGAGATGATGTCACTGGACGATGTGAAAGATGTGTTGCGCTCGTGTCGTCGGGGGAAGTCTCCAGGTCCAGATGGTCTTCCAGTAGAATTTTACCTGGCTTATTGGGATATCTTCGGTGAGACATTGACGACCATGATAAATGAAATTGTTCGTGGTGCTGCGGTCCCTTCAAAGTTCGTTGAAGGGCGTATTATTTTGATTCCAAAGACACCGACAGCATGCCGTGTTGAGGCGCTACGCCCTATCACACTTTTAAATGCAGATTATAAACTGGCGGCGCGGTGCCTTGCAACGAAACTCAGTGTGGTCATGGACAAGGTCATCAGTCCGTTCCAGTCGTGTGGTGTGAAACGTCGCAGCATCTTTCATGCGGTGGCTTCATATCGAGACGTGGTCGCGTACGCGTCCATAAACGGCCTGTCCGCTGGAATTCTCTCCATCGACTTTGCCAATGCATTTGACCGTATCGGACACGATTATCTCTTCTCCGTAATGACAAAACTGGGCTTCGGCGGCCACTTTCTCACCGCTTTAAGGAATCTGTTAACGTCGGCGACTTCAACGATTGTAATCAATGGTTGGCAGTCTATGCCCATCCCTATCACAAGGTCGGTCAGGCAGGGCTGTCCTTTAGCAATGCTCCTATTCGTCATTGCGCTCGACCCGTTTTTGCGCGCAGTCGGTCGCATCATTGAAGGTGTCCAGGTCTGTCAGGTCTCTCTCAAATGTGCTGCCTATGCTGACGACGTGGGACTTTTCATCGGGCGGACACACGACTTGGACAGAGTGCGCGATGTTTTGCTGTTATACGAACGTGCATCTGGCGCCGTTCTAAATACGCGGAAAACAGTGTTAGTACCGCTGGGTCGGCGGGGACTGTATGCTCAACAGGACTGGTTCCGCGTTGTGCACACCCACAAAATTCTAGGACTCGACATAGTAGCGTGCCCACAAAAAATGCAAGTTTTAAACTGGAGGCGAACTCTTGGTACTGTGAAGGCCCGATGTCGTAGCCACTCAGCTCGCCGACTCAACTTACATCAACGTGTGGCGGTTATTAACACTTTCATCTTATCAAATGCGTGGTACATCGCCCAATTGCTTAGTGTTCCGAAGCAGATAGGGAGGGCGATCTCGCAGGCGGTCTACTGGCTCCTGTGGCGGCATGAAATTTTTAAAGTCAAGGCTTCGACCTGTGCCATCGACAGGCAACTGGGCGGCCTCGGTTTCACCGACGTTCCACGCAAGTGCGACGCGCTGCTCGTCCACCGGACAGCCACCCTGCAGTCCGACATCCCGACAGGAACCACCGCGGCACTTCTGGAGCTCTACCGCCCACACTCTGAAGTCGCCCCCCTTTCTCTTGCGGCCATCCCGTACAAGATGTCCTACATACGGGAGTACTTTTTAGCGAGAAGCTACGCTCTGTCAACGGCTACCGACAGGCACAGGACCGCCCGCGGCCTCTACGTTGCCCTGACTGGACAACCACCGCTTCATAAACTAGTGCTCCGGAACCCCACAGTGGAATGGGTGAAGGTGTGGGCCAACATCAACAACCCGGTGTTACCATCGGACGTGAGTGCGCTATGGTTCAAAATCGTCAACAACACCTTAGCGACGAACCAGCGACTTGCTGACATTCATCTCCTCCCCTCTGCCAACTGCGGAAGATGTGGAGATGTGGACACACGGGAACATCGAATTGAATGTGCATCGGTGTCGACGATATGGCGGCTGTGTCAGCGAATGGTAGCTCACATTAATAGAACACCACCTCACCTCGTGTCTGTTCGTCGTGTGGTAGTGCCTAACTTCAAAGCCTTCCCGCGGACGAAGAACAATGCCACTGTCTGGATCTTAGGGCATACGATTTATGCCCTTATAGATATGGCTGTCACTGATCCTTTGATATACCTCGACTATTTGTGGACCCAGTATGTGAAACTGAAAGACTGCGTTAAATTTCGCGAACTGTTTGCAAATTTTTTGAAGGCTGCCTTGAATTACGGATATGAAATACACCTGCGGACAACACCTTGAAGTGACACTTACTGAGTTCCCGCGTTCCACTTTTTACTTATTTTTTCACCTTTACTTGCTTTGTTTGAGTTATGGTTGATGGATTGTGCCATCAAAACAACTAGGGCCTATCAGGTTTTATTTGCAAGAGAGGAATGTTCTTTTAATTTTGAGAACGTTAATTTAGTTCACGAGGCTTCATGAGAAATTTTAAACGATATGGCCTGTTGTATGTGAAACGTTCATGATTGCAGAAGAGTTTTTTGTTTTTTTTCCATTCCGGACTGTCGAGATTTTATTTGATTACTTTATGTGAATTTATATTTCATTCGTGTGATGCGCACGACAAATTCTCTCCTCAACCGGGGAGACTCACGCTCGGTAAGAAGCAGAAGATTTTCCTTTTAAGTAGAATTGGACTTTAGTTGACAAACCAGCAGAGTGTTGAACCGGCGGCGGAAAGAATACCGTCCACGAATTCCGAACTAAATTCCTTTTCTTTCTTCATTTTCTGTGGAAGAGGACCACATACCATCTGAGAAGAAGATGATTTTGTTTTAAAATATTCATGTGTCCAACGGAATCCGACAGTCCAAAAAAAAAAATAAAAAAAATAAAAAAAAATTTAAAAAAATACAAAAAAAATACACCGGTAAAAAACATAAAAAAAATACACCGGTTCTCGTCCGATCACCGAAGTTAAGCAACATCGGGCCCGGTTAGTACTTGGATGGGTGACCGCCTGGGAACACCGGGTGCTGTTGGCTCCCTCTCATTTTTTCCTTTTTACCTCGCTACACCGGCCAGCCCTCTTTTCATACTAACTCTCAGGTGTGACAAAGATGCTTCCTCGAGCATTTTAAACTACTGTATTAAACGTAAGATACGAAATTACAGTAATAAATTCAGTTTGAGCAAGAATGCGCGAAGGAAGAGTGCTAGAACACCTTGAAAGTAACGAAACACTGCGAATCGACAGATGTGCTCTTGAAGTGCGTCAGAGCCTACTGTTTTGTAAGAGCGATAAATTCCAAAAACTAACTAAATAAATAAAAAATTAAAAAAAAAAATCAACTGTTGTCGCCCGATCACCGACGATAAGCAACAACTTTAGTATTCGGATCGGTGACCGCCTGGGAACTCTGGCTGTCTTCATTTTTTGCTTTTTTTTTCGCTACCCGTGCCAGCCCTCTTTTCCAAAGTGTCTCTAGAAATAACAAGAGTATGAAGCGACAGGAATGTTCTGAAATACACCAGGGCTTATAGTTTTGTAGCAGTGTTCAACTGCAAATTTGTAAACAAAAATTTATCTTTCGCCGCTAGAGGAGATGGATGCTTTGTCGAACCGCCTGTCTCTCGTGTCCGTGTTCTCGCACCTTTCCACGGCACGGCGCTGCTCTAGTAGCTCCGAACGGCCGCACACGGCGCCCCAGACACGCCGGTTCGGCCCGCGCCCATCTCGCAGATGTTTCTCGTGCTTGTGCAGCCATATGGACCGCGACCCGAGCGGCAGCGAGCGGCAGTCGGGACAAGTCGGGACGGAAGGGGAGGGGACAGGCGAGCGAATTACGCAAATATCTGGAATCGCGGCGTGTGTCGGGCAGGTGAGGAAGCTTCCGTCGGTCCAGCAGGACACTGCCAGACCCCGCGCAGTCCCCCCGCCGCCCGGCCGCGCGCATGCCCTGCGCCGGATAACAAGAACAAGGTGCGTCTCCCGCGAGTGTCGGAGGCCGCACGCACCAAACGAATGACAGGCGGTGCAACGAGCAGCTGTGTTGTGCGTCCGACCCACGTGGCGGCGCGCCGCACTGCGCGTCGCCTTCGAGGTGGAAGGACGTGCTTTGCGTCAAATGTGCCACCGAAAAACGGCGATTGCGTGTGTTGGGAGGAGAGGCGAAGCCTTCTTCTGCTGTGCGGATACAGTATAAGGACGCCAACGGCCATACCATGTTGAATACACCGGTTCTCGTCCGATCACCGAAGTTAAGCAACATCGGGCCCGGTTAGTACTTGGATGGGTGACCGCCTGGGAACACCGGGTGCTGTTGGCTCCCTCTCATTTTTTCCTTTTTACCTCGCTACACCGGCCAGCCCTCTTTTCATACTAACTCTCAGGTGTGACAAAGATGCTTCCTCGAGCATTTTAAACTACTGTATTAAACGTAAGATACGAAATTACAGTAATAAATTCAGTTTGAGCAAGAATGCGCGAAGGAAGAGTGCTAGAACACCTTGAAAGTAACGAAACACTGCGAATCGACAGATGTGCTCTTGAAGTGCGTCAGAGCCTACTGTTTTGTAAGAGCGATAAATTCCAAAAACTAACTAAATAAATAAAAAATTAAAAAAAAAATCAACTGTTGTCGCCCGATCACCGACGATAAGCAACAACTTTAGTATTCGGATCGGTGACCGCCTGGGAACTCTGGCTGTCTTCATTTTTTGCTTTTTTTTTCGCTACCCGTGCCAGCCCTCTTTTCCAAAGTGTCTCTAGAAATAACAAGAGTATGAAGCGACAGGAATGTTCTGAAATACACCAGGGCTTATAGTTTTGTAGCAGTGTTCAACTGCAAATTTGTAAACAAAAATTTATCTTTCGCCGCTAGAGGAGATGGATGCTTTGTCGAACCGCCTGTCTCTCGTGTCCGTGTTCTCGCACCTTTCCACGGCACGGCGCTGCTCTAGTAGCTCCGAACGGCCGCACACGGCGCCCCAGACACGCCGGTTCGGCCCGCGCCCATCTCGCAGATGTTTCTCGTGCTTGTGCAGCCATATGGACCGCGACCCGAGCGGCAGCGAGCGGCAGTCGGGACAAGTCGGGACGGAAGGGGAGGGGACAGGCGAGCGAATTACGCAAATATCTGGAATCGCGGCGTGTGTCGGGCAGGTGAGGAAGCTTCCGTCGGTCCAGCAGGACACTGCCACACCCCGCGCAGTCCCCCCGCCGCCCGGCCGCGCGCATGCCCTGCGCCGGATAACAAGAACAAGGTGCGTCTCCCGCGAGTGTCGGAGGCCGCACGCACCAAACGAATGACAGGCGGTGCAACGAGCAGCTGTGTTGTGCGTCCGACCCACGTGGCGGCGCGCCGCACTGCGCGTCGCCTTCGAGGTGGAAGGACGTGCTTTGCGTCAAATGTGCCACCGAAAAACGGCGATTGCGTGTGTTGGGAGGAGAGGCGAAGCCTTCTTCTGCTGTGCGGATACAGTATAAGGACGCCAACGGCCATACCATGTTGAATACACCGGTTCTCGTCCGATCACCGAAGTTAAGCAACATCGGGCCCGGTTAGTACTTGGATGGGTGACCGCCTGGGAACACCGGGTGCTGTTGGCTCCCTCTCATTTTTTCCTTTTTACCTCGCTACACCGGCCAGCCCTCTTTTCATACTAACTCTCAGGTGTGACAAAGATGCTTCCTCGAGCATTTTAAACTACTGTATTAAACGTAAGATACGAAATTACAGTAATAAATTCAGTTTGAGCAAGAATGCGCGAAGGAAGAGTGCTAGAACACCTTGAAAGTAACGAAACACTGCGAATCGACAGATGTGCTCTTGAAGTGCGTCAGAGCCTACTGTTTTGTAAGAGCGATAAATTCCAAAAACTAACTAAATAAATAAAAAATTAAAAAAAAATCAACTGTTGTCGCCCGATCACCGACGATAAGCAACAACTTTAGTATTCGGATCGGTGACCGCCTGGGAACTCTGGCTGTCTTCATTTTTTGCTTTTTTTTTCGCTACCCGTGCCAGCCCTCTTTTCCAAAGTGTCTCTAGAAATAACAAGAGTATGAAGCGACAGGAATGTTCTGAAATACACCAGGGCTTATAGTTTTGTAGCAGTGTTCAACTGCAAATTTGTAAACAAAAATTTATCTTTCGCCGCTAGAGGAGATGGATGCTTTGTCGAACCGCCTGTCTCTCGTGTCCGTGTTCTCGCACCTTTCCACGGCACGGCGCTGCTCTAGTAGCTCCGAACGGCCGCACACGGCGCCCCAGACACGCCGGTTCGGCCCGCGCCCATCTCGCAGATGTTTCTCGTGCTTGTGCAGCCATATGGACCGCGACCCGAGCGGCAGCGAGCGGCAGTCGGGACAAGTCGGGACGGAAGGGGAGGGGACAGGCGAGCGAATTACGCAAATATCTGGAATCGCGGCGTGTGTCGGGCAGGTGAGGAAGCTTCCGTCGGTCCAGCAGGACACTGCCACACCCCGCGCAGTCCCCCCGCCGCCCGGCCGCGCGCATGCCCTGCGCCGGATAACAAGAACAAGGTGCGTCTCCCGCGAGTGTCGGAGGCCGCACGCACCAAACGAATGACAGGCGGTGCAACGAGCAGCTGTGTTGTGCGTCCGACCCACGTGGCGGCGCGCCGCACTGCGCGTCGCCTTCGAGGTGGAAGGACGTGCTTTGCGTCAAATGTGCCACCGAAAAACGGCGATTGCGTGTGTTGGGAGGAGAGGCGAAGCCTTCTTCTGCTGTGCGGATACAGTATAAGGACGCCAACGGCCATACCATGTTGAATACACCGGTTCTCGTCCGATCACCGAAGTTAAGCAACATCGGGCCCGGTTAGTACTTGGATGGGTGACCGCCTGGGAACACCGGGTGCTGTTGGCTCCCTCTCATTTTTTCCTTTTTACCTCGCTACACCGGCCAGCCCTCTTTTCATACTAACTCTCAGGTGTGACAAAGATGCTTCCTCGAGCATTTTAAACTACTGTATTAAACGTAAGATACGAAATTACAGTAATAAATTCAGTTTGAGCAAGAATGCGCGAAGGAAGAGTGCTAGAACACCTTGAAAGTAACGAAACACTGCGAATCGACAGATGTGCTCTTGAAGTGCGTCAGAGCCTACTGTTTTGTAAGAGCGATAAATTCCAAAAACTAACTAAATAAATAAAAAATTAAAAAAAAATCAACTGTTGTCGCCCGATCACCGACGATAAGCAACAACTTTAGTATTCGGATCGGTGACCGCCTGGGAACTCTGGCTGTCTTCATTTTTTGCTTTTTTTTTCGCTACCCGTGCCAGCCCTCTTTTCCAAAGTGTCTCTAGAAATAACAAGAGTATGAAGCGACAGGAATGTTCTGAAATACACCAGGGCTTATAGTTTTGTAGCAGTGTTCAACTGCAAATTTGTAAACAAAAATTTATCTTTCGCCGCTAGAGGAGATGGATGCTTTGTCGAACCGCCTGTCTCTCGTGTCCGTGTTCTCGCACCTTTCCACGGCACGGCGCTGCTCTAGTAGCTCCGAACGGCCGCACACGGCGCCCCAGACACGCCGGTTCGGCCCGCGCCCATCTCGCAGATGTTTCTCGTGCTTGTGCAGCCATATGGACCGCGACCCGAGCGGCAGCGAGCGGCAGTCGGGACAAGTCGGGACGGAAGGGGAGGGGACAGGCGAGCGAATTACGCAAATATCTGGAATCGCGGCGTGTGTCGGGCAGGTGAGGAAGCTTCCGTCGGTCCAGCAGGACACTGCCACACCCCGCGCAGTCCCCCCGCCGCCCGGCCGCGCGCATGCCCTGCGCCGGATAACAAGAACAAGGTGCGTCTCCCGCGAGTGTCGGAGGCCGCACGCACCAAACGAATGACAGGCGGTGCAACGAGCAGCTGTGTTGTGCGTCCGACCCACGTGGCGGCGCGCCGCACTGCGCGTCGCCTTCGAGGTGGAAGGACGTGCTTTGCGTCAAATGTGCCACCGAAAAACGGCGATTGCGTGTGTTGGGAGGAGAGGCGAAGCCTTCTTCTGCTGTGCGGATACAGTATAAGGACGCCAACGGCCATACCATGTTGAATACACCGGTTCTCGTCCGATCACCGAAGTTAAGCAACATCGGGCCCGGTTAGTACTTGGATGGGTGACCGCCTGGGAACACCGGGTGCTGTTGGCTCCCTCTCATTTTTTCCTTTTTACCTCGCTACACCGGCCAGCCCTCTTTTCATACTAACTCTCAGGTGTGACAAAGATGCTTCCTCGAGCATTTTAAACTACTGTATTAAACGTAAGATACGAAATTACAGTAATAAATTCAGTTTGAGCAAGAATGCGCGAAGGAAGAGTGCTAGAACACCTTGAAAGTAACGAAACACTGCGAATCGACAGATGTGCTCTTGAAGTGCGTCAGAGCCTACTGTTTTGTAAGAGCGATAAATTCCAAAAACTAACTAAATAAATAAAAAATTAAAAAAAAAATCAACTGTTGTCGCCCGATCACCGACGATAAGCAACAACTTTAGTATTCGGATCGGTGACCGCCTGGGAACTCTGGCTGTCTTCATTTTTTGCTTTTTTTTTTCGCTACCCGTGCCAGCCCTCTTTTCCAAAGTGTCTCTAGAAATAACAAGAGTATGAAGCGACAGGAATGTTCTGAAATACACCAGGGCTTATAGTTTTGTAGCAGTGTTCAACTGCAAATTTGTAAACAAAAATTTATCTTTCGCCGCTAGAGGAGATGGATGCTTTGTCGAACCGCCTGTCTCTCGTGTCCGTGTTCTCGCACCTTTCCACGGCACGGCGCTGCTCTAGTAGCTCCGAACGGCCGCACACGGCGCCCCAGACACGCCGGTTCGGCCCGCGCCCATCTCGCAGATGTTTCTCGTGCTTGTGCAGCCATATGGACCGCGACCCGAGCGGCAGCGAGCGGCAGTCGGGACAAGTCGGGACGGAAGGGGAGGGGACAGGCGAGCGAATTACGCAAATATCTGGAATCGCGGCGTGTGTCGGGCAGGTGAGGAAGCTTCCGTCGGTCCAGCAGGACACTGCCACACCCCGCGCAGTCCCCCCGCCGCCCGGCCGCGCGCATGCCCTGCGCCGGATAACAAGAACAAGGTGCGTCTCCCGCGAGTGTCGGAGGCCGCACGCACCAAACGAATGACAGGCGGTGCAACGAGCAGCTGTGTTGTGCGTCCGACCCACGTGGCGGCGCGCCGCACTGCGCGTCGCCTTCGAGGTGGAAGGACGTGCTTTGCGTCAAATGTGCCACCGAAAAACGGCGATTGCGTGTGTTGGGAGGAGAGGCGAAGCCTTCTTCTGCTGTGCGGATACAGTATAAGGACGCCAACGGCCATACCATGTTGAATACACCGGTTCTCGTCCGATCACCGATGTTAAGCAACATCGGGCCCGGTTAGTACTTGGATGGGTGACCGCCTGGGAACACCGGGTGCTGTTGGCTCCCTCTCATTTTTTCCTTTTTACCTCGCTACACCGGCCAGCCCTCTTTTCATACTAACTCTCAGGTGTGACAAAGATGCTTCCTCGAGCATTTTAAACTACTGTATTAAACGTAAGATACGAAATTACAGTAATAAATTCAGTTTGAGCAAGAATGCGCGAAGGAAGAGTGCTAGAACACCTTGAAAGTAACGAAACACTGCGAATCGACAGATGTGCTCTTGAAGTGCGTCAGAGCCTACTGTTTTGTAAGAGCGATAAATTCCAAAAACTAACTAAATAAATAAAAAATTAAAAAAAAATCAACTGTTGTCGCCCGATCACCGACGATAAGCAACAACTTTAGTATTCGGATCGGTGACCGCCTGGGAACTCTGGCTGTCTTCATTTTTTGCTTTTTTTTTCGCTACCCGTGCCAGCCCTCTTTTCCAAAGTGTCTCTAGAAATAACAAGAGTATGAAGCGACAGGAATGTTCTGAAATACACCAGGGCTTATAGTTTTGTAGCAGTGTTCAACTGCAAATTTGTAAACAAAAATTTATCTTTCGCCGCTAGAGGAGATGGATGCTTTGTCGAACCGCCTGTCTCTCGTGTCCGTGTTCTCGCACCTTTCCACGGCACGGCGCTGCTCTAGTAGCTCCGAACGGCCGCACACGGCGCCCCAGACACGCCGGTTCGGCCCGCGCCCATCTCGCAGATGTTTCTCGTGCTTGTGCAGCCATATGGACCGCGACCCGAGCGGCAGCGAGCGGCAGTCGGGACAAGTCGGGACGGAAGGGGAGGGGACAGGCGAGCGAATTACGCAAATATCTGGAATCGCGGCGTGTGTCGGGCAGGTGAGGAAGCTTCCGTCGGTCCAGCAGGACACTGCCACACCCCGCGCAGTCCCCCCGCCGCCCGGCCGCGCGCATGCCCTGCGCCGGATAACAAGAACAAGGTGCGTCTCCCGCGAGTGTCGGAGGCCGCACGCACCAAACGAATGACAGGCGGTGCAACGAGCAGCTGTGTTGTGCGTCCGACCCACGTGGCGGCGCGCCGCACTGCGCGTCGCCTTCGAGGTGGAAGGACGTGCTTTGCGTCAAATGTGCCACCGAAAAACGGCGATTGCGTGTGTTGGGAGGAGAGGCGAAGCCTTCTTCTGCTGTGCGGATACAGTATAAGGACGCCAACGGCCATACCATGTTGAATACACCGGTTCTCGTCCGATCACCGAAGTTAAGCAACATCGGGCCCGGTTAGTACTTGGATGGGTGACCGCCTGGGAACACCGGGTGCTGTTGGCTCCCTCTCATTTTTTCCTTTTTACCTCGCTACACCGGCCAGCCCTCTTTTCATACTAACTCTCAGGTGTGACAAAGATGCTTCCTCGAGCATTTTAAACTACTGTATTAAACGTAAGATACGAAATTACAGTAATAAATTCAGTTTGAGCAAGAATGCGCGAAGGAAGAGTGCTAGAACACCTTGAAAGTAACGAAACACTGCGAATCGACAGATGTGCTCTTGAAGTGCGTCAGAGCCTACTGTTTTGTAAGAGCGATAAATTCCAAAAACTAACTAAATAAATAAAAAATTAAAAAAAAATCAACTGTTGTCGCCCGATCACCGACGATAAGCAACAACTTTAGTATTCGGATCGGTGACCGCCTGGGAACTCTGGCTGTCTTCATTTTTTGCTTTTTTTTTCGCTACCCGTGCCAGCCCTCTTTTCCAAAGTGTCTCTAGAAATAACAAGAGTATGAAGCGACAGGAATGTTCTGAAATACACCAGGGCTTATAGTTTTGTAGCAGTGTTCAACTGCAAATTTGTAAACAAAAATTTATCTTTCGCCGCTAGAGGAGATGGATGCTTTGTCGAACCGCCTGTCTCTCGTGTCCGTGTTCTCGCACCTTTCCACGGCACGGCGCTGCTCTAGTAGCTCCGAACGGCCGCACACGGCGCCCCAGACACGCCGGTTCGGCCCGCGCCCATCTCGCAGATGTTTCTCGTGCTTGTGCAGCCATATGGACCGCGACCCGAGCGGCAGCGAGCGGCAGTCGGGACAAGTCGGGACGGAAGGGGAGGGGACAGGCGAGCGAATTACGCAAATATCTGGAATCGCGGCGTGTGTCGGGCAGGTGAGGAAGCTTCCGTCGGTCCAGCAGGACACTGCCACACCCCGCGCAGTCCCCCCGCCGCCCGGCCGCGCGCATGCCCTGCGCCGGATAACAAGAACAAGGTGCGTCTCCCGCGAGTGTCGGAGGCCGCACGCACCAAACGAATGACAGGCGGTGCAACGAGCAGCTGTGTTGTGCGTCCGACCCACGTGGCGGCGCGCCGCACTGCGCGTCGCCTTCGAGGTGGAAGGACGTGCTTTGCGTCAAATGTGCCACCGAAAAACGGCGATTGCGTGTGTTGGGAGGAGAGGCGAAGCCTTCTTCTGCTGTGCGGATACAGTATAAGGACGCCAACGGCCATACCATGTTGAATACACCGGTTCTCGTCCGATCACCGAAGTTAAGCAACATCGGGCCCGGTTAGTACTTGGATGGGTGACCGCCTGGGAACACCGGGTGCTGTTGGCTCCCTCTCATTTTTTCCTTTTTACCTCGCTACACCGGCCAGCCCTCTTTTCATACTAACTCTCAGGTGTGACAAAGATGCTTCCTCGAGCATTTTAAACTACTGTATTAAACGTAAGATACGAAATTACAGTAATAAATTCAGTTTGAGCAAGAATGCGCGAAGGAAGAGTGCTAGAACACCTTGAAAGTAACGAAACACTGCGAATCGACAGATGTGCTCTTGAAGTGCGTCAGAGCCTACTGTTTTGTAAGAGCGATAAATTCCAAAAACTAACTAAATAAATAAAAAATTAAAAAAAAAATCAACTGTTGTCGCCCGATCACCGACGATAAGCAACAACTTTAGTATTCGGATCGGTGACCGCCTGGGAACTCTGGCTGTCTTCATTTTTTGCTTTTTTTTTCGCTACCCGTGCCAGCCCTCTTTTCCAAAGTGTCTCTAGAAATAACAAGAGTATGAAGCGACAGGAATGTTCTGAAATACACCAGGGCTTATAGTTTTGTAGCAGTGTTCAACTGCAAATTTGTAAACAAAAATTTATCTTTCGCCGCTAGAGGAGATGGATGCTTTGTCGAACCGCCTGTCTCTCGTGTCCGTGTTCTCGCACCTTTCCACGGCACGGCGCTGCTCTAGTAGCTCCGAACGGCCGCACACGGCGCCCCAGACACGCCGGTTCGGCCCGCGCCCATCTCGCAGATGTTTCTCGTGCTTGTGCAGCCATATGGACCGCGACCCGAGCGGCAGCGAGCGGCAGTCGGGACAAGTCGGGACGGAAGGGGAGGGGACAGGCGAGCGAATTACGCAAATATCTGGAATCGCGGCGTGTGTCGGGCAGGTGAGGAAGCTTCCGTCGGTCCAGCAGGACACTGCCACACCCCGCGCAGTCCCCCCGCCGCCCGGCCGCGCGCATGCCCTGCGCCGGATAACAAGAACAAGGTGCGTCTCCCGCGAGTGTCGGAGGCCGCACGCACCAAACGAATGACAGGCGGTGCAACGAGCAGCTGTGTTGTGCGTCCGACCCACGTGGCGGCGCGCCGCACTGCGCGTCGCCTTCGAGGTGGAAGGACGTGCTTTGCGTCAAATGTGCCACCGAAAAACGGCGATTGCGTGTGTTGGGAGGAGAGGCGAAGCCTTCTTCTGCTGTGCGGATACAGTATAAGGACGCCAACGGCCATACCATGTTGAATACACCGGTTCTCGTCCGATCACCGAAGTTAAGCAACATCGGGCCCGGTTAGTACTTGGATGGGTGACCGCCTGGGAACACCGGGTGCTGTTGGCTCCCTCTCATTTTTTCCTTTTTACCTCGCTACACCGGCCAGCCCTCTTTTCATACTAACTCTCAGGTGTGACAAAGATGCTTCCTCGAGCATTTTAAACTACTGTATTAAACGTAAGATACGAAATTACAGTAATAAATTCAGTTTGAGCAAGAATGCGCGAAGGAAGAGTGCTAGAACACCTTGAAAGTAACGAAACACTGCGAATCGACAGATGTGCTCTTGAAGTGCGTCAGAGCCTACTGTTTTGTAAGAGCGATAAATTCCAAAAACTAACTAAATAAATAAAAAATTAAAAAAAAAATCAACTGTTGTCGCCCGATCACCGACGATAAGCAACAACTTTAGTATTCGGATCGGTGACCGCCTGGGAACTCTGGCTGTCTTCATTTTTTGCTTTTTTTTTCGCTACCCGTGCCAGCCCTCTTTTCCAAAGTGTCTCTAGAAATAACAAGAGTATGAAGCGACAGGAATGTTCTGAAATACACCAGGGCTTATAGTTTTGTAGCAGTGTTCAACTGCAAATTTGTAAACAAAAATTTATCTTTCGCCGCTAGAGGAGATGGATGCTTTGTCGAACCGCCTGTCTCTCGTGTCCGTGTTCTCGCACCTTTCCACGGCACGGCGCTGCTCTAGTAGCTCCGAACGGCCGCACACGGCGCCCCAGACACGCCGGTTCGGCCCGCGCCCATCTCGCAGATGTTTCTCGTGCTTGTGCAGCCATATGGACCGCGACCCGAGCGGCAGCGAGCGGCAGTCGGGACAAGTCGGGACGGAAGGGGAGGGGACAGGCGAGCGAATTACGCAAATATCTGGAATCGCGGCGTGTGTCGGGCAGGTGAGGAAGCTTCCGTCGGTCCAGCAGGACACTGCCACACCCCGCGCAGTCCCCCCGCCGCCCGGCCGCGCGCATGCCCTGCGCCGGATAACAAGAACAAGGTGCGTCTCCCGCGAGTGTCGGAGGCCGCACGCACCAAACGAATGACAGGCGGTGCAACGAGCAGCTGTGTTGTGCGTCCGACCCACGTGGCGGCGCGCCGCACTGCGCGTCGCCTTCGAGGTGGAAGGACGTGCTTTGCGTCAAATGTGCCACCGAAAAACGGCGATTGCGTGTGTTGGGAGGAGAGGCGAAGCCTTCTTCTGCTGTGCGGATACAGTATAAGGACGCCAACGGCCATACCATGTTGAATACACCGGTTCTCGTCCGATCACCGAAGTTAAGCAACATCGGGCCCGGTTAGTACTTGGATGGGTGACCGCCTGGGAACACCGGGTGCTGTTGGCTCCCTCTCATTTTTTCCTTTTTACCTCGCTACACCGGCCAGCCCTCTTTTCATACTAACTCTCAGGTGTGACAAAGATGCTTCCTCGAGCATTTTAAACTACTGTATTAAACGTAAGATACGAAATTACAGTAATAAATTCAGTTTGAGCAAGAATGCGCGAAGGAAGAGTGCTAGAACACCTTGAAAGTAACGAAACACTGCGAATCGACAGATGTGCTCTTGAAGTGCGTCAGAGCCTACTGTTTTGTAAGAGCGATAAATTCCAAAAACTAACTAAATAAATAAAAAATTAAAAAAAAAATCAACTGTTGTCGCCCGATCACCGACGATAAGCAACAACTTTAGTATTCGGATCGGTGACCGCCTGGGAACTCTGGCTGTCTTCATTTTTTGCTTTTTTTTTCGCTACCCGTGCCAGCCCTCTTTTCCAAAGTGTCTCTAGAAATAACAAGAGTATGAAGCGACAGGAATGTTCTGAAATACACCAGGGCTTATAGTTTTGTAGCAGTGTTCAACTGCAAATTTGTAAACAAAAATTTATCTTTCGCCGCTAGAGGAGATGGATGCTTTGTCGAACCGCCTGTCTCTCGTGTCCGTGTTCTCGCACCTTTCCACGGCACGGCGCTGCTCTAGTAGCTCCGAACGGCCGCACACGGCGCCCCAGACACGCCGGTTCGGCCCGCGCCCATCTCGCAGATGTTTCTCGTGCTTGTGCAGCCATATGGACCGCGACCCGAGCGGCAGCGAGCGGCAGTCGGGACAAGTCGGGACGGAAGGGGAGGGGACAGGCGAGCGAATTACGCAAATATCTGGAATCGCGGCGTGTGTCGGGCAGGTGAGGAAGCTTCCGTCGGTCCAGCAGGACACTGCCACACCCCGCGCAGTCCCCCCGCCGCCCGGCCGCGCGCATGCCCTGCGCCGGATAACAAGAACAAGGTGCGTCTCCCGCGAGTGTCGGAGGCCGCACGCACCAAACGAATGACAGGCGGTGCAACGAGCAGCTGTGTTGTGCGTCCGACCCACGTGGCGGCGCGCCGCACTGCGCGTCGCCTTCGAGGTGGAAGGACGTGCTTTGCGTCAAATGTGCCACCGAAAAACGGCGATTGCGTGTGTTGGGAGGAGAGGCGAAGCCTTCTTCTGCTGTGCGGATACAGTATAAGGACGCCAACGGCCATACCATGTTGAATACACCGGTTCTCGTCCGATCACCGAAGTTAAGCAACATCGGGCCCGGTTAGTACTTGGATGGGTGACCGCCTGGGAACACCGGGTGCTGTTGGCTCCCTCTCATTTTTTCCTTTTTACCTCGCTACACCGGCCAGCCCTCTTTTCATACTAACTCTCAGGTGTGACAAAGATGCTTCCTCGAGCATTTTAAACTACTGTATTAAACGTAAGATACGAAATTACAGTAATAAATTCAGTTTGAGCAAGAATGCGCGAAGGAAGAGTGCTAGAACACCTTGAAAGTAACGAAACACTGCGAATCGACAGATGTGCTCTTGAAGTGCGTCAGAGCCTACTGTTTTGTAAGAGCGATAAATTCCAAAAACTAACTAAATAAATAAAAAATTAAAAAAAAAATCAACTGTTGTCGCCCGATCACCGACGATAAGCAACAACTTTAGTATTCGGATCGGTGACCGCCTGGGAACTCTGGCTGTCTTCATTTTTTGCTTTTTTTTTCGCTACCCGTGCCAGCCCTCTTTTCCAAAGTGTCTCTAGAAATAACAAGAGTATGAAGCGACAGGAATGTTCTGAAATACACCAGGGCTTATAGTTTTGTAGCAGTGTTCAACTGCAAATTTGTAAACAAAAATTTATCTTTCGCCGCTAGAGGAGATGGATGCTTTGTCGAACCGCCTGTCTCTCGTGTCCGTGTTCTCGCACCTTTCCACGGCACGGCGCTGCTCTAGTAGCTCCGAACGGCCGCACACGGCGCCCCAGACACGCCGGTTCGGCCCGCGCCCATCTCGCAGATGTTTCTCGTGCTTGTGCAGCCATATGGACCGCGACCCGAGCGGCAGCGAGCGGCAGTCGGGACAAGTCGGGACGGAAGGGGAGGGGACAGGCGAGCGAATTACGCAAATATCTGGAATCGCGGCGTGTGTCGGGCAGGTGAGGAAGCTTCCGTCGGTCCAGCAGGACACTGCCACACCCCGCGCAGTCCCCCCGCCGCCCGGCCGCGCGCATGCCCTGCGCCGGATAACAAGAACAAGGTGCGTCTCCCGCGAGTGTCGGAGGCCGCACGCACCAAACGAATGACAGGCGGTGCAACGAGCAGCTGTGTTGTGCGTCCGACCCACGTGGCGGCGCGCCGCACTGCGCGTCGCCTTCGAGGTGGAAGGACGTGCTTTGCGTCAAATGTGCCACCGAAAAACGGCGATTGCGTGTGTTGGGAGGAGAGGCGAAGCCTTCTTCTGCTGTGCGGATACAGTATAAGGACGCCAACGGCCATACCATGTTGAATACACCGGTTCTCGTCCGATCACCGAAGTTAAGCAACATCGGGCCCGGTTAGTACTTGGATGGGTGACCGCCTGGGAACACCGGGTGCTGTTGGCTCCCTCTCATTTTTTCCTTTTTACCTCGCTACACCGGCCAGCCCTCTTTTCATACTAACTCTCAGGTGTGACAAAGATGCTTCCTCGAGCATTTTAAACTACTGTATTAAACGTAAGATACGAAATTACAGTAATAAATTCAGTTTGAGCAAGAATGCGCGAAGGAAGAGTGCTAGAACACCTTGAAAGTAACGAAACACTGCGAATCGACAGATGTGCTCTTGAAGTGCGTCAGAGCCTACTGTTTTGTAAGAGCGATAAATTCCAAAAACTAACTAAATAAATAAAAAATTAAAAAAAAAATCAACTGTTGTCGCCCGATCACCGACGATAAGCAACAACTTTAGTATTCGGATCGGTGACCGCCTGGGAACTCTGGCTGTCTTCATTTTTTGCTTTTTTTTTCGCTACCCGTGCCAGCCCTCTTTTCCAAAGTGTCTCTAGAAATAACAAGAGTATGAAGCGACAGGAATGTTCTGAAATACACCAGGGCTTATAGTTTTGTAGCAGTGTTCAACTGCAAATTTGTAAACAAAAATTTATCTTTCGCCGCTAGAGGAGATGGATGCTTTGTCGAACCGCCTGTCTCTCGTGTCCGTGTTCTCGCACCTTTCCACGGCACGGCGCTGCTCTAGTAGCTCCGAACGGCCGCACACGGCGCCCCAGACACGCCGGTTCGGCCCGCGCCCATCTCGCAGATGTTTCTCGTGCTTGTGCAGCCATATGGACCGCGACCCGAGCGGCAGCGAGCGGCAGTCGGGACAAGTCGGGACGGAAGGGGAGGGGACAGGCGAGCGAATTACGCAAATATCTGGAATCGCGGCGTGTGTCGGGCAGGTGAGGAAGCTTCCGTCGGTCCAGCAGGACACTGCCACACCCCGCGCAGTCCCCCCGCCGCCCGGCCGCGCGCATGCCCTGCGCCGGATAACAAGAACAAGGTGCGTCTCCCGCGAGTGTCGGAGGCCGCACGCACCAAACGAATGACAGGCGGTGCAACGAGCAGCTGTGTTGTGCGTCCGACCCACGTGGCGGCGCGCCGCACTGCGCGTCGCCTTCGAGGTGGAAGGACGTGCTTTGCGTCAAATGTGCCACCGAAAAACGGCGATTGCGTGTGTTGGGAGGAGAGGCGAAGCCTTCTTCTGCTGTGCGGATACAGTATAAGGACGCCAACGGCCATACCATGTTGAATACACCGGTTCTCGTCCGATCACCGAAGTTAAGCAACATCGGGCCCGGTTAGTACTTGGATGGGTGACCGCCTGGGAACACCGGGTGCTGTTGGCTCCCTCTCATTTTTTCCTTTTTACCTCGCTACACCGGCCAGCCCTCTTTTCATACTAACTCTCAGGTGTGACAAAGATGCTTCCTCGAGCATTTTAAACTACTGTATTAAACGTAAGATACGAAATTACAGTAATAAATTCAGTTTGAGCAAGAATGCGCGAAGGAAGAGTGCTAGAACACCTTGAAAGTAACGAAACACTGCGAATCGACAGATGTGCTCTTGAAGTGCGTCAGAGCCTACTGTTTTGTAAGAGCGATAAATTCCAAAAACTAACTAAATAAATAAAAAATTAAAAAAAAAATCAACTGTTGTCGCCCGATCACCGACGATAAGCAACAACTTTAGTATTCGGATCGGTGACCGCCTGGGAACTCTGGCTGTCTTCATTTTTTGCTTTTTTTTTCGCTACCCGTGCCAGCCCTCTTTTCCAAAGTGTCTCTAGAAATAACAAGAGTATGAAGCGACAGGAATGTTCTGAAATACACCAGGGCTTATAGTTTTGTCGCAGTGTTCAACTGCAAATTTGTAAACAAAAATTTATCTTTCGCCGCTAGAGGAGATGGATGCTTTGTCGAACCGCCTGTCTCTCGTGTCGGTGTTCTCGCACCTTTCCACGGCACGGCGCTGCTCTAGTAGCTCCGAACGGCCGCACACGGCGCCCCAGACACGCCGGTTCGGCCCGCGCCCATCTCGCAGATGTTTCTCGTGCTTGTGCAGCCATATGGACCGCGACCCGAGCGGCAGCGAGCGGCAGTCGGGACAAGTCGGGACGGAAGGGGAGGGGACAGGCGAGCGAATTACGCAAATATCTGGAATCGCGGCGTGTGTCGGGCAGGTGAGGAAGCTTCCGTCGGTCCAGCAGGACACTGCCACACCCCGCGCAGTCCCCCCGCCGCCCGGCCGCGCGCATGCCCTGCGCCGGATAACAAGAACAAGGTGCGTCTCCCGCGAGTGTCGGAGGCCGCACGCACCAAACGAATGACAGGCGGTGCAACGAGCAGCTGTGTTGTGCGTCCGACCCACGTGGCGGCGCGCCGCACTGCGCGTCGCCTTCGAGGTGGAAGGACGTGCTTTGCGTCAAATGTGCCACCGAAAAACGGCGATTGCGTGTGTTGGGAGGAGAGGCGAAGCCTTCTTCTGCTGTGCGGATACAGTATAAGGACGCCAACGGCCATACCATGTTGAATACACCGGTTCTCGTCCGATCACCGAAGTTAAGCAACATCGGGCCCGGTTAGTACTTGGATGGGTGACCGCCTGGGAACACCGGGTGCTGTTGGCTCCCTCTCATTTTTTCCTTTTTACCTCGCTACACCGGCCAGCCCTCTTTTCATACTAACTCTCAGGTGTGACAAAGATGCTTCCTCGAGCATTTTAAACTACTGTATTAAACGTAAGATACGAAATTACAGTAATAAATTCAGTTTGAGCAAGAATGCGCGAAGGAAGAGTGCTAGAACACCTTGAAAGTAACGAAACACTGCGAATCGACAGATGTGCTCTTGAAGTGCGTCAGAGCCTACTGTTTTGTAAGAGCGATAAATTCCAAAAACTAACTAAATAAATAAAAAATTAAAAAAAAATCAACTGTTGTCGCCCGATCACCGACGATAAGCAACAACTTTAGTATTCGGATCGGTGACCGCCTGGGAACTCTGGCTGTCTTCATTTTTTGCTTTTTTTTCGCTACCCGTGCCAGCCCTCTTTTCCAAAGTGTCTCTAGAAATAACAAGAGTATGAAGCGACAGGAATGTTCTGAAATACACCAGGGCTTATAGTTTTGTAGCAGTGTTCAACTGCAAATTTGTAAACAAAAATTTATCTTTCGCCGCTAGAGGAGATGGATGCTTTGTCGAACCGCCTGTCTCTCGTGTCGGTGTTCTCGCACCTTTCCACGGCACGGCGCTGCTCTAGTAGCTCCAAACGGCCGCACACGGCGCCCCAGACACGCCGGTTCGGCCCGCGCCCATCTCGCAGATGTTTCTCGTGCTTGTGCAGCCATATGGACCGCGACCCGAGCGGCAGCGAGCGGCAGTCGGGACAAGTCGGGACGGAAGGGGAGGGGACAGGCGAGCGAATTACGCAAATATCTGGAATCGCGGCGTGTGTCGGGCAGGTGAGGAAGCTTCCGTCGGTCCAGCAGGACACTGCCACACCCCGCGCAGTCCCCCCGCCGCCCGGCCGCGCGCATGCCCTGCGCCGGATAACAAGAACAAGGTGCGTCTCCCGCGAGTGTCGGAGGCCGCACGCACCAAACGAATGACAGGCGGTGCAACGAGCAGCTGTGTTGTGCGTCCGACCCACGTGGCGGCGCGCCGCACTGCGCGTCGCCTTCGAGGTGGAAGGACGTGCTTTGCGTCAAATGTGCCACCGAAAAACGGCGATTGCGTGTGTTGGGAGGAGAGGCGAAGCCTTCTTCTGCTGTGCGGATACAGTATAAGGACGCCAACGGCCATACCATGTTGAATACACCGGTTCTCGTCCGATCACCGAAGTTAAGCAACATCGGGCCCGGTTAGTACTTGGATGGGTGACCGCCTGGGAACACCGGGTGCTGTTGGCTCCCTCTCATTTTTTCCTTTTTACCTCGCTACACCGGCCAGCCCTCTTTTCATACTAACTCTCAGGTGTGACAAAGATGCTTCCTCGAGCATTTTAAACTACTGTATTAAACGTAAGATACGAAATTACAGTAATAAATTCAGTTTGAGCAAGAATGCGCGAAGGAAGAGTGCTAGAACACCTTGAAAGTAACGAAACACTGCGAATCGACAGATGTGCTCTTGAAGTGCGTCAGAGCCTACTGTTTTGTAAGAGCGATAAATTCCAAAAACTAACTAAATAAATAAAAAATTAAAAAAAAAATCAACTGTTGTCGCCCGATCACCGACGATAAGCAACAACTTTAGTATTCGGATCGGTGACCGCCTGGGAACTCTGGCTGTCTTCATTTTTTGCTTTTTTTTCGCTACCCGTGCCAGCCCTCTTTTCCAAAGTGTCTCTAGAAATAACAAGAGTATGAAGCGACAGGAATGTTCTGAAATACACCAGGGCTTATAGTTTTGTAGCAGTGTTCAACTGCAAATTTGTAAACAAAAATTTATCTTTCGCCGCTAGAGGAGATGGATGCTTTGTCGAACCGCCTGTCTCTCGTGTCGGTGTTCTCGCACCTTTCCACGGCACGGCGCTGCTCTAGTAGCTCCAAACGGCCGCACACGGCGCCCCAGACACGCCGGTTCGGCCCGCGCCCATCTCGCAGATGTTTCTCGTGCTTGTGCAGCCATATGGACCGCGACCCGAGCGGCAGCGAGCGGCAGTCGGGACAAGTCGGGACGGAAGGGGAGGGGACAGGCGAGCGAATTACGCAAATATCTGGAATCGCGGCGTGTGTCGGGCAGGTGAGGAAGCTTCCGTCGGTCCAGCAGGACACTGCCACACCCCGCGCAGTCCCCCCGCCGCCCGGCCGCGCGCATGCCCTGCGCCGGATAACAAGAACAAGGTGCGTCTCCCGCGAGTGTCGGAGGCCGCACGCACCAAACGAATGACAGGCGGTGCAACGAGCAGCTGTGTTGTGCGTCCGACCCACGTGGCGGCGCGCCGCACTGCGCGTCGCCTTCGAGGTGGAAGGACGTGCTTTGCGTCAAATGTGCCACCGAAAAACGGCGATTGCGTGTGTTGGGAGGAGAGGCGAAGCCTTCTTCTGCTGTGCGGATACAGTATAAGGACGCCAACGGCCATACCATGTTGAATACACCGGTTCTCGTCCGATCACCGAAGTTAAGCAACATCGGGCCCGGTTAGTACTTGGATGGGTGACCGCCTGGGAACACCGGGTGCTGTTGGCTCCCTCTCATTTTTTCCTTTTTACCTCGCTACACCGGCCAGCCCTCTTTTCATACTAACTCTCAGGTGTGACAAAGATGCTTCCTCGAGCATTTTAAACTACTGTATTAAACGTAAGATACGAAATTACAGTAATAAATTCAGTTTGAGCAAGAATGCGCGAAGGAAGAGTGCTAGAACACCTTGAAAGTAACGAAACACTGCGAATCGACAGATGTGCTCTTGAAGTGCGTCAGAGCCTACTGTTTTGTAAGAGCGATAAATTCCAAAAACTAACTAAATAAATAAAAAATTAAAAAAAAAATCAACTGTTGTCGCCCGATCACCGACGATAAGCAACAACTTTAGTATTCGGATCGGTGACCGCCTGGGAACTCTGGCTGTCTTCATTTTTTGCTTTTTTTTTCGCTACCCGTGCCAGCCCTCTTTTCCAAAGTGTCTCTAGAAATAACAAGAGTATGAAGCGACAGGAATGTTCTGAAATACACCAGGGCTTATAGTTTTGTAGCAGTGTTCAACTGCAAATTTGTAAACAAAAATTTATCTTTCGCCGCTAGAGGAGATGGATGCTTTGTCGAACCGCCTGTCTCTCGTGTCCGTGTTCTCGCACCTTTCCACGGCACGGCGCTGCTCTAGTAGCTCCGAACGGCAGCACACGGCGCCCCAGACACGCCGGTTCGGCCCGCGCCCATCTCGCAGATGTTTCTCGTGCTTGTGCAGCCATACGGACCGCGACCCGAGCGGCAGCGAGCGGCAGTCGGGACAAGTCGGGACGGAAGGGGAGGGGACAGGCGAGCGAATTACGCAAATATCTGGAATCGCGGCGTGTGTCGGGCAGGTGAGGAAGCTTCCGTCGGTCCAGCAGGACACTGCCACACCCCGCGCAGTCCCCCCGCCGCCCGGCCGCGCGCATGCCCTGCGCCGGATAACAAGAACAAGGTGCGTCTCCCGCGAGTGTCGGAGGCCGCACGCACCAAACGAATGACAGGCGGTGCAACGAGCAGCTGTGTTGTGCGTCCGACCCACGTGGCGGCGCGCCGCACTGCGCGTCGCCTTCGAGGTGGAAGGACGTGCTTTGCGTCAAATGTGCCACCGAAAAACGGCGATTGCGTGTGTTGGGAGGAGAGGCGAAGCCTTCTTCTGCTGTGCGGATACAGTATAAGGACGCCAACGGCCATACCATGTTGAATACACCGGTTCTCGTCCGATCACCGAAGTTAAGCAACATCGGGCCCGGTTAGTACTTGGATGGGTGACCGCCTGGGAACACCGGGTGCTGTTGGCTCCCTCTCATTTTTTCCTTTTTACCTCGCTACACCGGCCAGCCCTCTTTTCATACTAACTCTCAGGTGTGACAAAGATGCTTCCTCGAGCATTTTAAACTACTGTATTAAACGTAAGATACGAAATTACAGTAATAAATTCAGTTTGAGCAAGAATGCGCGAAGGAAGAGTGCTAGAACACCTTGAAAGTAACGAAACACTGCGAATCGACAGATGTGCTCTTGAAGTGCGTCAGAGCCTACTGTTTTGTAAGAGCGATAAATTCCAAAAACTAACTAAATAAATAAAAAATTAAAAAAAAAATCAACTGTTGTCGCCCGATCACCGACGATAAGCAACAACTTTAGTATTCGGATCGGTGACCGCCTGGGAACTCTGGCTGTCTTCATTTTTTGCTTTTTTTTTTCGCTACCCGTGCCAGCCCTCTTTTCCAAAGTGTCTCTAGAAATAACAAGAGTATGAAGCGACAGGAATGTTCTGAAATACACCAGGGCTTATAGTTTTGTAGCAGTGTTCAACTGCAAATTTGTAAACAAAAATTTATCTTTCGCCGCTAGAGGAGATGGATGCTTTGTCGAACCGCCTGTCTCTCGTGTCCGTGTTCTCGCACCTTTCCACGGCACGGCGCTGCTCTAGTAGCTCCGAACGGCCGCACACGGCGCCCCAGACACGCCGGTTCGGCCCGCGCCCATCTCGCGGATGTTTCTCGTGCTTGTGCAGCCATATGGACCGCGACCCGAGCGGCAGCGAGCGGCAGTCGGGACAAGTCGGGACGGAAGGGGAGGGGACAGGCGAGCGAATTACGCAAATATCTGGAATCGCGGCGTGTGTCGGGCAGGTGAGGAAGCTTCCGTCGGTCCAGCAGGACACTGCCACACCCCGCGCAGTCCCCCCGCCGCCCGGCCGCGCGCATGCCCTGCGCCGGATAACAAGAACAAGGTACGTCTCCCGCGAGTGTCGGAGGCCGCACGCACCAAACGAATGACAGGCGGTGCAACGAGCAGCTGTGTTGTGCGTCCGACCCACGTGGCGGCGCGCCGCACTGCGCGTCGCCTTCGAGGTGGAAGGACGTGCTTTGCGTCAAATGTGCCACCGAAAAACGGCGATTGCGTGTGTTGGGAGGAGAGGCGAAGCCTTCTTCTGCTGTGCGGATACAGTATAAGGACGCCAACGGCCATACCATGTTGAATACACCGGTTCTCGTCCGATCACCGAAGTTAAGCAACATCGGGCCCGGTTAGTACTTGGATGGGTGACCGCCTGGGAACACCGGGTGCTGTTGGCTCCCTCTCATTTTTTCCTTTTTACCTCGCTACACCGGCCAGCCCTCTTTTCATACTAACTCTCAGGTGTGACAAAGATGCTTCCTCGAGCATTTTAAACTACTGTATTAAACGTAAGATACGAAATTACAGTAATAAATTCAGTTTGAGCAAGAATGCGCGAAGGAAGAGTGCTAGAACACCTTGAAAGTAACGAAACACTGCGAATCGACAGATGTGCTCTTGAAGTGCGTCAGAGCCTACTGTTTTGTAAGAGCGATAAATTCCAAAAACTAACTAAATAAATAAAAAATTAAAAAAAAAATCAACTGTTGTCGCCCGATCACCGACGATAAGCAACAACTTTAGTATTCGGATCGGTGACCGCCTGGGAACTCTGGCTGTCTTCATTTTTTGCTTTTTTTTTCGCTACCCGTGCCAGCCCTCTTTTCCAAAGTGTCTCTAGAAATAACAAGAGTATGAAGCGACAGGAATGTTCTGAAATACACCAGGGCTTATAGTTTTGTAGCAGTGTTCAACTGCAAATTTGTAAACAAAAATTTATCTTTCGCCGCTAGAGGAGATGGATGCTTTGTCGAACCGCCTGTCTCTCGTGTCCGTGTTCTCGCACCTTTCCACGGCACGGCGCTGCTCTAGTAGCTCCGAACGGCCGCACACGGCGCCCCAGACACGCCGGTTCGGCCCGCGCCCATCTCGCAGATGTTTCTCGTGCTTGTGCAGCCATATGGACCGCGACCCGAGCGGCAGCGAGCGGCAGTCGGGACAAGTCGGGACGGAAGGGGAGGGGACAGGCGAGCGAATTACGCAAATATCTGGAATCGCGGCGTGTGTCGGGCAGGTGAGGAAGCTTCCGTCGGTCCAGCAGGACACTGCCACACCCCGCGCAGTCCCCCCGCCGCCCGGCCGCGCGCATGCCCTGCGCCGGATAACAAGAACAAGGTACGTCTCCCGCGAGTGTCGGAGGCCGCACGCACCAAACGAATGACAGGCGGTGCAACGAGCAGCTGTGTTGTGCGTCCGACCCACGTGGCGGCGCGCCGCACTGCGCGTCGCCTTCGAGGTGGAAGGACGTGCTTTGCGTCAAATGTGCCACCGAAAAACGGCGATTGCGTGTGTTGGGAGGAGAGGCGAAGCCTTCTTCTGCTGTGCGGATACAGTATAAGGACGCCAACGGCCATACCATGTTGAATACACCGGTTCTCGTCCGATCACCGAAGTTAAGCAACATCGGGCCCGGTTAGTACTTGGATGGGTGACCGCCTGGGAACACCGGGTGCTGTTGGCTCCCTCTCATTTTTTCCTTTTTACCTCGCTACACCGGCCAGCCCTCTTTTCATACTAACTCTCAGGTGTGACAAAGATGCTTCCTCGAGCATTTTAAACTACTGTATTAAACGTAAGATACGAAATTACAGTAATAAATTCAGTTTGAGCAAGAATGCGCGAAGGAAGAGTGCTAGAACACCTTGAAAGTAACGAAACACTGCGAATCGACAGATGTGCTCTTGAAGTGCGTCAGAGCCTACTGTTTTGTAAGAGCGATAAATTCCAAAAACTAACTAAATAAATAAAAAATTAAAAAAAAAATCAACTGTTGTCGCCCGATCACCGACGATAAGCAACAACTTTAGTATTCGGATCGGTGACCGCCTGGGAACTCTGGCTGTCTTCATTTTTTGCTTTTTTTTTCGCTACCCGTGCCAGCCCTCTTTTCCAAAGTGTCTCTAGAAATAACAAGAGTATGAAGCGACAGGAATGTTCTGAAATACACCAGGGCTTATAGTTTTGTAGCAGTGTTCAACTGCAAATTTGTAAACAAAAATTTATCTTTCGCCGCTAGAGGAGATGGATGCTTTGTCGAACCGCCTGTCTCTCGTGTCCGTGTTCTCGCACCTTTCCACGGCACGGCGCTGCTCTAGTAGCTCCGAACGGCCGCACACGGCGCCCCAGACACGCCGGTTCGGCCCGCGCCCATCTCGCAGATGTTTCTCGTGCTTGTGCAGCCATATGGACCGCGACCCGAGCGGCAGCGAGCGGCAGTCGGGACAAGTCGGGACGGAAGGGGAGGGGACAGGCGAGCGAATTACGCAAATATCTGGAATCGCGGCGTGTGTCGGGCAGGTGAGGAAGCTTCCGTCGGTCCAGCAGGACACTGCCACACCCCGCGCAGTCCCCCCGCCGCCCGGCCGCGCGCATGCCCTGCGCCGGATAACAAGAACAAGGTGCGTCTCCCGCGAGTGTCGGAGGCCGCACGCACCAAACGAATGACAGGCGGTGCAACGAGCAGCTGTGTTGTGCGTCCGACCCACGTGGCGGCGCGCCGCACTGCGCGTCGCCTTCGAGGTGGAAGGACGTGCTTTGCGTCAAATGTGCCACCGAAAAACGGCAATTGCGTGTGTTGGGAGGAGAGGCGAAGCCTTCTTCTGCTGTGCGGATACAGTATAAGGACGCCAACGGCCATACCATGTTGAATACACCGGTTCTCGTCCGATCACCGAAGTTAAGCAACATCGGGCCCGGTTAGTACTTGGCCGGCTGCCCGCCTGTGAACACGTGTGCCGCTGTGCTATTGTGCGTCCCAGGTAGGCGAGGATTACCGGCCGCCGAGCCGTCGCCGCCCGACATCCTACCGCGCCGCGCCCGCCGCCTGCCGGCTCCCGCGCCGCGCCAGCCGTAGCTGCTCGTTTCCGACGCACGATCTAACGATTGGGTAAGTCACGATGGCCACTTACAACCGGTCCAACACGACGTTGCAACTGCAATTCGATCGAGATTACGTGAGGCCGACGGCCTACGAAATCGAAGAGTGGATGTTTGATGAACTTCGTATAGAGGAGGAGGAACTGGAAGGGCTGATGCTCGATTTCACGTTGTACAGTTTATTTATAAAGCTGACAACTCTAATACGGTGCGAAACCATTGTGTCCGCGCACGGTTGAAAACGTAAATTTAAGCACAGGGACGGCGCAGTGAGTGAGGTTAAGATCTCCTTCGCCGGATACGGGGTGCGTCATTTGAAGGTCTACAACCTGCCATTTGAAGTGCCTGACGACGAAGTGGGACGTTACTTGCGTCTTTATGGCGAAGTAATCTCCGTTAACCGCGAGTTCTGGGGTGCTGGCCACCGGTACAAGGTGGACTCTGGCGTCAGAGCAGTGACGATGGTGCTCAAAAAGCACGTGCCTTCGTTTGTAACGATCGGAGGGCATAGGGGGGTCGTGCAATACAACGGCCAGCCCCAAACGTGCTCAATATGCAGCTCCACGGAGCACATGAGGGCAACGTGTCCGAGGAGCAGACGTCCGGCGCAATTGCCGCGCACAGAAGCCGCGGATCCACCGCAAGAAATCGCCACTGCCAGCTACGCTGGAGCGGTAACGCGCGAAGCTCCACGTGCTCACGAAACGGCCTCAGCGGAAGCGGCAGCCCCGGCAGCCGCCGCCACGGAGCCCAGCGGCTCCCCCACCCCCTGCCGCCGTCCCGGCCCCGGCCGCGGCCAGCGCAGGTAGCGCGGGGGAGAAACGCCAGCTGAGCTCCGACTCCGAGGGCGAAAGTACAATGGAGACCGACGCAGCCGCGGCAGCCGCCCCCTCCCCCGCCGCCAGGCGACCGAGGATCGCGGAGGTCATCGCCCCTGCCGCCGCCGCCCAGCCAACAGCCGCGCCTGCCAACAGCCCTGCCGCACAGGCCGGGCCCAGCGGCGACGCCGCCACGCCGTACAGCGAGACGCGTGAGCTTGCCATCAAAAAGCAAGTCACGAAACTGGCCCGCATTCTGAAGGAATCAGAAGACGAGCCGAAAGAAAACAACGTGGACGCCCCGGCCGCAGGGAAATCCAAAAGGCGCCGGAGCAAGCGGCGAAGCCTGAGCCGTGAAAAAGACGACAGGATGGACGTATCTGAACCAGAGGAGTCAGATACGGCAGCCGCAACCATAAAAGCTACAACCCCTAAGGCAGAGGACGTAGTTCTACGGCCAGAACGGCCGCAGCACTCCACAGACCCGCCTCCACAAAGCGATTAAATGCAACAAAGCTCGGGCTCAGTATATAGTGTAATTACGTGTAACGTGAACCGAATGACCGCCGCACTAAAATTAGACGCACTAATTGACTTCCTGCAGCACAAAGCCGCAGACGTGGCTATGTTACAGGAGGTGGTCACGACGGCTATAGAACAGGTACCGGGATACGAAGTCATCTGCAACATAGACGCAGAAACTCGCTGCGGAACAGCCACACTAATCAGACACGGCCTCGAATTTGGCGACGTAAAACTGTTGCCCGACGGACGCGGAATAGCGGTAAAGGTGGAAGACACTGATTTTGTAAACATTTACGCTCCGTCGGGAACGGAAAACAAGCGTGCCAGGAGCAAATTTTACAACGAGGACATCTGCGAGCTACTAGTCGACAGCAACAACGTCGTGCTGGCAGGTGACTTCAACTGCGTAATTTCACCCGAAGACCAGATCCCGGTACCCAACTTGTGCGCCGAACTGCAGGATTTAGTTAGGCGTCTAAAATTAGCAGACACCTGGCGTCTACTACACCAAAACCACACAGTGTTCACGTACCTGTATAACCGCGGCAGAAGCAGAATCGATAGAGTATACATAAACAGAGAGATGGCCGCCTCTGTCACACAAGTAGAAGTCTGCCCTGTGATCTTCTCAGATCACTGTGCCTACCAGTGCAAACTCCGTCTACCGAGAAGCAAGCTTCCAGCAGGAAGAGGGACGTGGAAGCTAAATACAAGCCACCTCACGGATGAAAAGCTAAAGCAGGAAATTGCCGACACGATCCAGGCATGCAGACAGCGGCGAGGCGAATATAATTCCACTACCGAGTGGTGGGTAGAACACGCCAAGCCGCAAGTAAGACGGGAACTGATAAGGCACAGCGCTGAGAAGGCCTTCTGGAAAAGAAACACTGCAGACTTCTACATACAATGCCTCCGAGACGCGATAGACGCCCCTGCGGACGACGAACTGTTTCTGCCGCGGATAAGAAGACTCAAGGCACGTATACTGAGCCTGAAAAGAGACAAAATGAGAGGAGTCATCGCCCGTAGCCAGACAAACGGCGAAATCGAGGATGAACCTGCCACGCTGCACCACCTGCACAGGGAAAGACAGAGGGCTAATAGCAAACAAATAAGACAACTGGTCGACAAGGACGGAAACAGGTTAACGACGAAGAAAGACATCATGAGCCACGTCGAAGACCATTTCAACGTCCTGTTCCGAGGAGAAGAAAATGACGACGGAGAAATGGCGAGGATCCTGCAAGAAACACGCCGGATACTTACCAACGCAGACCGGGCACTACTGAACGAAAACGTCACAGATGACGATGTGAAAGCCGCCATCAAAGACAGCAGAAACGGAAGAGCACCAGGCGCAGACGGAATCCCAACAGAATTCTACACTGCGCTCTGGGGCACAGTCGGAGGAATACTCACCGAGATAGTAAACGAAGTTCTGAACGGGACAGAATTGCCTCCAAAATTCCTGCAAGGAACGGTGATTCTGCTCCCCAAAACGAAGGCAGCCAACAAAATTGAAGACTTTCGGCCAATAACCCTTCTAAATTCAGACTACAAAATAGCAGCAAAGTGCCTGGCTGCAAACATCAAGGTCGCGCTACAGAAAGCCATTAGCCCTTGGCAAACTTGTGCAGTGTTCGGCAGGAACATTTTCGACGCCGTCTGCACATACAGGGACATTATAGCCCACGCAGCAACAACGAGGAGACCCGCAGCCGTAATCTCTGTCGACTTCCACAAGGCTTTCGACAGGATCAGTCACCGGTACCTGCTGAAAACTATCGCACGCCTCGGATTCGGACCAAAATTCGGTAGAACAATCAGGAACGTTATCGCAAACGCAACATCAAAAGTGACAATAAACGGATGGACTTCCAAGTCAATAAGACTGGGAAGATCCGTCAGGCAAGGATGTCCATTATCGATGGCCCTCTTCACAATAGCTCTCGACCCCCTACTACGAAAACTAACAGCTGAAGTAGGAGGATACACAATGGGTGCAACAAACATCGCATGTATGGCCTATGCCGATGACATGGGCATATTCATCCAAAACGAAGAAGAACTAGATATAATCCAGCCTATCATGGAATCTTTCGAAAAGGCTTCAGGTGCCAAAACGAATCCGAGGAAGACAGTGCTACTACCAATAGGCAACGGCAGACTGCGACCAGTGAGACAGTGGTACCGAGTGACAAACAACCATAGGGCACTCGGAGTGGAAATACAACAGTGCCCATTGAAAATGGCAGCACAAAACTGGCGCAGCGTCTTGAACACAACGAGAGGGCTCGCGAGGACACACGCGAACCGGAGCCTGACGCTGAGCCAAAGAGTGCAGTTGGTGAACGAAACGATCCTGTCGAAAGCGTGGTACATGGCCCAAATACTATGCGCTCCCACAGAAATTGCGCGAGCGATAGGAGGCGCAGCGTACTACCTGCTGTGGAGGCGGGAAATCTTCAAGGTCTCCCAGGCGACGTGTTTCCTCTCGAGGGAAGAAGGCGGCCTCGGCCTGACAGATGTAAAAACAAAATGCGCTGCACTGCTCCTCCACCGTGCGATGAAAATAAAGCACCAGAACAACAGCAGCATAACGTCCAGCCTGATTAACGAATACAAACCGGAATCTGAAGATGCGCCAGTGGACACCACCCACATTCCATTCAAGTTGCGGCACATAAAACAGATGGTAATCGAGAAGAGTTACATCACCGCGGTTGTCGCCAACCCGCAACAAAGAACGGCAAGGAGGATCTACAGCGCTCTGAGGGGGAAGGCAAGAAAGTCCAAAATAGAGACGAGACTTCCAGACCACGACTGGCCGCAGGTCTGGAAGAACGTCTCGGAACGGACACTTCCTGAGCACGCCAGGGACACGTGGTATAAGATCATCCACCAAACAGTGCCGACAAACGAGAAACTGGCACGCATAAAAATGCGGGAATCCCCTAACTGCGAACTCTGCAACCAGACCGACACCATCGAGCATCGTTTTGGCTGCAGAGAGAGCGGGGAAATATGGAGGACAGCGAGAAGAATGATCGCCCACATCAACAGAACCGACGAGAGGGCGATACATGTCTCAGCTGTCACTGTCCCGGACGCGAAGCCTTTCCCCAACGCGAAACGCCTGGCCACAATGTGGGTCATCGCCATGACGGCACACGCCATCGTCACCAAACGGCAGACCGACAAGGCGCAGTTCCTCACGGACCTGTGGGAGGAACACAGGAGGGCCAAACAACGCTCCAAGTACCGCGAGACCTTCCAGAACTTCCTGCAGGTCCCGCTGGACGCCGCTTTCCGAGACGCCTTCAACACGACGTGACCGACGCCCTCCCACAACACCCACACCCCAGTAGCTGAGGACGTCGCCCACCGAGCCCTCCAAAGCCCCTACGGCAAGAGTGGTGCAGCGCGGAAAGCGTTTGTGAAAAGGTGCACATAGTGAAGTGCGTAGTTGTAGCAGTGCCAAAGTGAGAGTGACGTGTGCCAATTATAGTCATACAGTGTCCAACTGCCAAATAAAGCAGGCGAAAGGAAATGACCAGCCATTCAATTAGTGTTCCAAGAAAACAACAAAATGTCGATAGTGTATTTCATGAAATTAAGTGTTCTCTCACTCACATCCTCTCTCTCTCTCTCTCTCTCTCTCTCTCTCTCTCTCTCTCTCCCCCAACCTCTCTCTCCACTCAAGGTATGTTTTCTTTTTTTTTTTTTTTTTTCTTTTGTCTTTATTTTCTTAGATTTGTTTGATTTTTTTTGATTTGATCCTTTTGATTGCTGTTTCTTTTTTATGTTTTGCTTTTGTTCTACGATTCGATTCGTTGTGTTTTTAATTCCTGTGCTATATGTGTATATATAAATTTTTGCCTCTCATGTGCCTAACGTTTGCAGACCTCCTAGTCTATATTCCCCATTTCGCCTTTGGGAAACATATAGCAAACATGCCAAAATAGGTGCATATCAAATACCATACAGGCAAATTTGTTTTTTTTTAGTCCATTTCATGTAAATTAAAAAAAAAATCTAAGTAATGCTAGTTTTGTAATTAAAAGACATAAAAACACAAAAAGGAAAATCTATCTGAAGGACACACAGTGAATAAATGTGTTGTAACTAGACCAAGAACTACCAAAAGAACAATCGGAACGCAAACGTGAAAATAAATATTACCGTTCAATAATCAAGTACACCATTCAATGTAAACATTTGTAATTGTTTAAAAATATTGTAAATAAAAGTTTATATACGTTACAAAAAAAAAAAAAAAGGTGCTGTTGGCTCCCTCTCATTTTTTCCTTTTTACCTCGCTACACCGGCCAGCCCTCTTTTCATACTAACTCTCAGGTGTGACAAAGATGCTTCCTCGAGCATTTTAAACTACTGTATTAAACGTAAGATACGAAATTACAGTAATAAATTCAGTTTGAGCAAGAATGCGCGAAGGAAGAGTGCTAGAACACCTTGAAAGTAACGAAACACTGCGAATCGACAGATGTGCTCTTGAAGTGCGTCAGAGCCTACTGTTTTGTAAGAGCGATAAATTCCAAAAACTAACTAAATAAATAAAAAATTAAAAAAAAATCAACTGTTGTCGCCCGATCACCGACGATAAGCAACAACTTTAGTATTCGGATCGGTGACCGCCTGGGAACTCTGGCTGTCTTCACTTTTTGCTTTTTTTTTCGCTACCCGTGCCAGCCCTCTTTTCCAAAGTGTCTCTAGAAATAACAAGAGTATGAAGCGACAGGAATGTTCTGAAATACACCAGGGCTTATAGTTTTGTAGCAGTGTTCAACTGCAAATTTGTAAACAAAAATTTATCTTTCGCCGCTAGAGGAGATGGATGCTTTGTCGAACCGCCTGTCTCTCGTGTCCGTGTTCTCGCACCTTTCCACGGCACGGCGCTGCTCTAGTAGCTCCGAACGGCCGCACACGGCGCCCCAGACACGCCGGTTCGGCCCGCGCCCATCTCGCAGATGTTTCTCGTGCTTGTGCAGCCATATGGACCGCGACCCGAGCGGCAGCGAGCGGCAGTCGGGACAAGTCGGGACGGAAGGGGAGGGGACAGGCGAGCGAATTACGCAAATATCTGGAATCGCGGCGTGTGTCGGGCAGGTGAGGAAGCTTCCGTCGGTCCAGCAGGACACTGCCACACCCCGCGCAGTCCCCCCGCCGCCCGGCCGCGCGCATGCCCTGCGCCGGATAACAAGAACAAGGTGCGTCTCCCGCGAGTGTCGGAGGCCGCACGCACCAAACGAATGACAGGCGGTGCAACGAGCAGCTGTGTTGTGCGTCCGACCCACGTGGCGGCGCGCCGCACTGCGCGTCGCCTTCGAGGTGGAAGGACGTGCTTTGCGTCAAATGTGCCACCGAAAAACGGCGATTGCGTGTGTTGGGAGGAGAGGCGAAGCCTTCTTCTGCTGTGCGGATACAGTATAAGGACGCCAACGGCCATACCATGTTGAATACACCGGTTCTCGTCCGATCACCGAAGTTAAGCAACATCGGGCCCGGTTAGTACTTGGATGGGTGACCGCCTGGGAACACCGGGTGCTGTTGGCTCCCTCTCATTTTTTCCTTTTTACCTCGCTACACCGGCCAGCCCTCTTTTCATACTAACTCTCAGGTGTGACAAAGATGCTTCCTCGAGCATTTTAAACTACTGTATTAAACGTAAGATACGAAATTACAGTAATAAATTCAGTTTGAGCAAGAATGCGCGAAGGAAGAGTGCTAGAACACCTTGAAAGTAACGAAACACTGCGAATCGACAGATGTGCTCTTGAAGTGCGTCAGAGCCTACTGTTTTGTAAGAGCGATAAATTCCAAAAACTAACTAAATAAATAAAAAATTAAAAAAAAATCAACTGTTGTCGCCCGATCACCGACGATAAGCAACAACTTTAGTATTCGGATCGGTGACCGCCTGGGAACTCTGGCTGTCTTCATTTTTTGCTTTTTTTTCGCTACCCGTGCCAGCCCTCTTTTCCAAAGTGTCTCTAGAAATAACAAGAGTATGAAGCGACAGGAATGTTCTGAAATACACCAGGGCTTATAGTTTTGTAGCAGTGTTCAACTGCAAATTTGTAAACAAAAATTTATCTTTCGCCGCTAGAGGAGATGGATGCTTTGTCGAACCGCCTGTCTCTCGTGTCCGTGTTCTCGCACCTTTCCACGGCACGGCGCTGCTCTAGTAGCTCCGAACGGCCGCACACGGCGCCCCAGACACGCCGGTTCGGCCCGCGCCCATCTCGCAGATGTTTCTCGTGCTTGTGCAGCCATATGGACCGCGACCCGAGCGGCAGCGAGCGGCAGTCGGGACAAGTCGGGACGGAAGGGGAGGGGACAGGCGAGCGAATTACGCAAATATCTGGAATCGCGGCGTGTGTCGGGCAGGTGAGGAAGCTTCCGTCGGTCCAGCAGGACACTGCCACACCCCGCGCAGTCCCCCCGCCGCCCGGCCGCGCGCATGCCCTGCGCCGGATAACAAGAACAAGGTGCGTCTCCCGCGAGTGTCGGAGGCCGCACGCACCAAACGAATGACAGGCGGTGCAACGAGCAGCTGTGTTGTGCGTCCGACCCACGTGGCGGCGCGCCGCACTGCGCGTCGCCTTCGAGGTGGAAGGACGTGCTTTGCGTCAAATGTGCCACCGAAAAACGGCGATTGCGTGTGTTGGGAGGAGAGGCGAAGCCTTCTTCTGCTGTGCGGATACAGTATAAGGACGCCAACGGCCATACCATGTTGAATACACCGGTTCTCGTCCGATCACCGAAGTTAAGCAACATCGGGCCCGGTTAGTACTTGGATGGGTGACCGCCTGGGAACACCGGGTGCTGTTGGCTCCCTCTCATTTTTTCCTTTTTACCTCGCTACACCGGCCAGCCCTCTTTTCATACTAACTCTCAGGTGTGACAAAGATGCTTCCTCGAGCATTTTAAACTACTGTATTAAACGTAAGATACGAAATTACAGTAATAAATTCAGTTTGAGCAAGAATGCGCGAAGGAAGAGTGCTAGAACACCTTGAAAGTAACGAAACACTGCGAATCGACAGATGTGCTCTTGAAGTGCGTCAGAGCCTACTGTTTTGTAAGAGCGATAAATTCCAAAAACTAACTAAATAAATAAAAAATTAAAAAAAAAATCAACTGTTGTCGCCCGATCACCGACGATAAGCAACAACTTTAGTATTCGGATCGGTGACCGCCTGGGAACTCTGGCTGTCTTCATTTTTTGCTTTTTTTTTCGCTACCCGTGCCAGCCCTCTTTTCCAAAGTGTCTCTAGAAATAACAAGAGTATGAAGCGACAGGAATGTTCTGAAATACACCAGGGCTTATAGTTTTGTAGCAGTGTTCAACTGCAAATTTGTAAACAAAAATTTATCTTTCGCCGCTAGAGGAGATGGATGCTTTGTCGAACCGCCTGTCTCTCGTGTCCGTGTTCTCGCACCTTTCCACGGCACGGCGCTGCTCTAGTAGCTCCGAACGGCCGCACACGGCGCCCCAGACACGCCGGTTCGGCCCGCGCCCATCTCGCAGATGTTTCTCGTGCTTGTGCAGCCATATGGACCGCGACCCGAGCGGCAGCGAGCGGCAGTCGGGACAAGTCGGGACGGAAGGGGAGGGGACAGGCGAGCGAATTACGCAAATATCTGGAATCGCGGCGTGTGTCGGGCAGGTGAGGAAGCTTCCGTCGGTCCAGCAGGACACTGCCACACCCCGCGCAGTCCCCCCGCCGCCCGGCCGCGCGCATGCCCTGCGCCGGATAACAAGAACAAGGTACGTCTCCCGCGAGTGTCGGAGGCCGCACGCACCAAACGAATGACAGGCGGTGCAACGAGCAGCTGTGTTGTGCGTCCGACCCACGTGGCGGCGCGCCGCACTGCGCGTCGCCTTCGAGGTGGAAGGACGTGCTTTGCGTCAAATGTGCCACCGAAAAACGGCGATTGCGTGTGTTGGGAGGAGAGGCGAAGCCTTCTTCTGCTGTGCGGATACAGTATAAGGACGCCAACGGCCATACCATGTTGAATACACCGGTTCTCGTCCGATCACCGAAGTTAAGCAACATCGGGCCCGGTTAGTACTTGGATGGGTGACCGCCTGGGAACACCGGGTGCTGTTGGCTCCCTCTCATTTTTTCCTTTTTACCTCGCTACACCGGCCAGCCCTCTTTTCATACTAACTCTCAGGTGTGACAAAGATGCTTCCTCGAGCATTTTAAACTACTGTATTAAACGTAAGATACGAAATTGCAGTAATAAATTCAGTTTGAGCAAGAATGCGCGAAGGAAGAGTGCTAGAACACCTTGAAAGTAACGAAACACTGCGAATCGACAGATGTGCTCTTGAAGTGCGTCAGAGCCTACTGTTTTGTAAGAGCGATAAATTCCAAAAACTAACTAAATAAATAAAAAATTAAAAAAAAAATCAACTGTTGTCGCCCGATCACCGACGATAAGCAACAACTTTAGTATTCGGATCGGTGACCGCCTGGGAACTCTGGCTGTCTTCATTTTTTGCTTTTTTTTTCGCTACCCGTGCCAGCCCTCTTTTCCAAAGTGTCTCTAGAAATAACAAGAGTATGAAGCGACAGGAATGTTCTGAAATACACCAGGGCTTATAGTTTTGTAGCAGTGTTCAACTGCAAATTTGTAAACAAAAATTTATCTTTCGCCGCTAGAGGAGATGGATGCTTTGTCGAACCGCCTGTCTCTCGTGTCCGTGTTCTCGCACCTTTCCACGGCACGGCGCTGCTCTAGTAGCTCCGAACGGCCGCACACGGCGCCCCAGACACGCCGGTTCGGCCCGCGCCCATCTCGCAGATGTTTCTCGTGCTTGTGCAGCCATATGGACCGCGACCCGAGCGGCAGCGAGCGGCAGTCGGGACAAGTCGGGACGGAAGGGGAGGGGACAGGCGAGCGAATTACGCAAATATCTGGAATCGCGGCGTGTGTCGGGCAGGTGAGGAAGCTTCCGTCGGTCCAGCAGGACACTGCCACACCCCGCGCAGTCCCCCCGCCGCCCGGCCGCGCGCATGCCCTGCGCCGGATAACAAGAACAAGGTGCGTCTCCCGCGAGTGTCGGAGGCCGCACGCACCAAACGAATGACAGGCGGTGCAACGAGCAGCTGTGTTGTGCGTCCGACCCACGTGGCGGCGCGCCGCACTGCGCGTCGCCTTCGAGGTGGAAGGACGTGCTTTGCGTCAAATGTGCCACCGAAAAACGGCGATTGCGTGTGTTGGGAGGAGAGGCGAAGCCTTCTTCTGCTGTGCGGATACAGTATAAGGACGCCAACGGCCATACCATGTTGAATACACCGGTTCTCGTCCGATCACCGAAGTTAAGCAACATCGGGCCCGGTTAGTACTTGGATGGGTGACCGCCTGGGAACACCGGGTGCTGTTGGCTCCCTCTCATTTTTTCCTTTTTACCTCGCTACACCGGCCAGCCCTCTTTTCATACTAACTCTCAGGTGTGACAAAGATGCTTCCTCGAGCATTTTAAACTACTGTATTAAACGTAAGATACGAAATTACAGTAATAAATTCAGTTTGAGCAAGAATGCGCGAAGGAAGAGTGCTAGAACACCTTGAAAGTAACGAAACACTGCGAATCGACAGATGTGCTCTTGAAGTGCGTCAGAGCCTACTGTTTTGTAAGAGCGATAAATTCCAAAAACTAACTAAATAAATAAAAAATTAAAAAAAAAATCAACTGTTGTCGCCCGATCACCGACGATAAGCAACAACTTTAGTATTCGGATCGGTGACCGCCTGGGAACTCTGGCTGTCTTCATTTTTTGCTTTTTTTTTCGCTACCCGTGCCAGCCCTCTTTTCCAAAGTGTCTCTAGAAATAACAAGAGTATGAAGCGACAGGAATGTTCTGAAATACACCAGGGCTTATAGTTTTGTAGCAGTGTTCAACTGCAAATTTGTAAACAAAAATTTATCTTTCGCCGCTAGAGGAGATGGATGCTTTGTCGAACCGCCTGTCTCTCGTGTCCGTGTTCTCGCACCTTTCCACGGCACGGCGCTGCTCTAGTAGCTCCGAACGGCCGCACACGGCGCCCCAGACACGCCGGTTCGGCCCGCGCCCATCTCGCAGATGTTTCTCGTGCTTGTGCAGCCATATGGACCGCGACCCGAGCGGCAGCGAGCGGCAGTCGGGACAAGTCGGGACGGAAGGGGAGGGGACAGGCGAGCGAACTACGCAAATATCTGGAATCGCGGCGTGTGTCGGGCAGGTGAGGAAGCTTCCGTCGGTCCAGCAGGACACTGCCACACCCCGCGCAGTCCCCCCGCCGCCCGGCCGCGCGCATGCCCTGCGCCGGATAACAAGAACAAGGTGCGTCTCCCGCGAGTGTCGGAGGCCGCACGCACCAAACGAATGACAGGCGGTGCAACGAGCAGCTGTGTTGTGCGTCCGACCCACGTGGCGGCGCGCCGCACTGCGCGTCGCCTTCGAGGTGGAAGGACGTGCTTTGCGTCAAATGTGCCACCGAAAAACGGCGATTGCGTGTGTTGGGAGGAGAGGCGAAGCCTTCTTCTGCTGTGCGGATACAGTATAAGGACGCCAACGGCCATACCATGTTGAATACACCGGTTCTCGTCCGATCACCGAAGTTAAGCAACATCGGGCCCGGTTAGTACTTGGATGGGTGACCGCCTGGGAACACCGGGTGCTGTTGGCTCCCTCTCATTTTTTCCTTTTTACCTCGCTACATCGGCCAGCCCTCTTTTCATACTAACTCTCAGGTGTGACAAAGATGCTTCCTCGAGCATTTTAAACTACTGTATTAAACGTAAGATACGAAATTGCAGTAATAAATTCAGTTTGAGCAAGAATGCGCGAAGGAAGAGTGCTAGAACACCTTGAAAGTAACGAAACACTGCGAATCGACAGATGTGCTCTTGAAGTGCGTCAGAGCCTACTGTTTTGTAAGAGCGATAAATTCCAAAAACTAACTAAATAAATAAAAAATTAAAAAAAAAATCAACTGTTGTCGCCCGATCACCGACGATAAGCAACAACTTTAGTATTCGGATCGGTGACCGCCTGGGAACTCTGGCTGTCTTCATTTTTTGCTTTTTTTTTCGCTACCCGTGCCAGCCCTCTTTTCCAAAGTGTCTCTAGAAATAACAAGAGTATGAAGCGACAGGAATGTTCTGAAATACACCAGGGCTTATAGTTTTGTAGCAGTGTTCAACTGCAAATTTGTAAACAAAAATTTATCTTTCGCCGCTAGAGGAGATGGATGCTTTGTCGAACCGCCTGTCTCTCGTGTCCGTGTTCTCGCACCTTTCCACGGCACGGCGCTGCTCTAGTAGCTCCGAACGGCCGCACACGGCGCCCCAGACACGCCGGTTCGGCCCGCGCCCATCTCGCAGATGTTTCTCGTGCTTGTGCAGCCATATGGACCGCGACCCGAGCGGCAGCGAGCGGCAGTCGGGACAAGTCGGGACGGAAGGGGAGGGGACAGGCGAGCGAATTACGCAAATATCTGGAATCGCGGCGTGTGTCGGGCAGGTGAGGAAGCTTCCGTCGGTCCAGCAGGACACTGCCACACCCCGCGCAGTCCCCCCGCCGCCCGGCCGCGCGCATGCCCTGCGCCGGATAACAAGAACAAGGTGCGTCTCCCGCGAGTGTCGGAGGCCGCACGCACCAAACGAATGACAGGCGGTGCAACGAGCAGCTGTGTTGTGCGTCCGACCCACGTGGCGGCGCGCCGCACTGCGCGTCGCCTTCGAGGTGGAAGGACGTGCTTTGCGTCAAATGTGCCACCGAAAAACGGCGATTGCGTGTGTTGGGAGGAGAGGCGAAGCCTTCTTCTGCTGTGCGGATACAGTATAAGGACGCCAACGGCCATACCATGTTGAATACACCGGTTCTCGTCCGATCACCGAAGTTAAGCAACATCGGGCCCGGTTAGTACTTGGATGGGTGACCGCCTGGGAACACCGGGTGCTGTTGGCTCCCTCTCATTTTTTCCTTTTTACCTCGCTACACCGGCCAGCCCTCTTTTCATACTAACTCTCAGGTGTGACAAAGATGCTTCCTCGAGCATTTTAAACTACTGTATTAAACGTAAGATACGAAATTACAGTAATAAATTCAGTTTGAGCAAGAATGCGCGAAGGAAGAGTGCTAGAACACCTTGAAAGTAACGAAACACTGCGAATCGACAGATGTGCTCTTGAAGTGCGTCAGAGCCTACTGTTTTGTAAGAGCGATAAATTCCAAAAACTAACTAAATAAATAAAAAATTAAAAAAAAAATCAACTGTTGTCGCCCGATCACCGACGATAAGCAACAACTTTAGTATTCGGATCGGTGACCGCCTGGGAACTCTGGCTGTCTTCATTTTTTGCTTTTTTTTTCGCTACCCGTGCCAGCCCTCTTTTCCAAAGTGTCTCTAGAAATAACAAGAGTATGAAGCGACAGGAATGTTCTGAAATACACCAGGGCTTATAGTTTTGTAGCAGTGTTCAACTGCAAATTTGTAAACAAAAATTTATCTTTCGCCGCTAGAGGAGATGGATGCTTTGTCGAACCGCCTGTCTCTCGTGTCCGTGTTCTCGCACCTTTCCACGGCACGGCGCTGCTCTAGTAGCTCCGAACGGCCGCACACGGCGCCCCAGACACGCCGGTTCGGCCCGCGCCCATCTCGCAGATGTTTCTCGTGCTTGTGCAGCCATATGGACCGCGACCCGAGCGGCAGCGAGCGGCAGTCGGGACAAGTCGGGACGGAAGGGGAGGGGACAGGCGAGCGAATTACGCAAATATCTGGAATCGCGGCGTGTGTCGGGCAGGTGAGGAAGCTTCCGTCGGTCCAGCAGGACACTGCCACACCCCGCGCAGTCCCCCCGCCGCCCGGCCGCGCGCATGCCCTGCGCCGGATAACAAGAACAAGGTGCGTCTCCCGCGAGTGTCGGAGGCCGCACGCACCAAACGAATGACAGGCGGTGCAACGAGCAGCTGTGTTGTGCGTCCGACCCACGTGGCGGCGCGCCGCACTGCGCGTCGCCTTCGAGGTGGAAGGACGTGCTTTGCGTCAAATGTGCCACCGAAAAACGGCGATTGCGTGTGTTGGGAGGAGAGGCGAAGCCTTCTTCTGCTGTGCGGATACAGTATAAGGACGCCAACGGCCATACCATGTTGAATACACCGGTTCTCGTCCGATCACCGAAGTTAAGCAACATCGGGCCCGGTTAGTACTTGGATGGGTGACCGCCTGGGAACACCGGGTGCTGTTGGCTCCCTCTCATTTTTTCCTTTTTACCTCGCTACACCGGCCAGCCCTCTTTTCATACTAACTCTCAGGTGTGACAAAGATGCTTCCTCGAGCATTTTAAACTACTGTATTAAACGTAAGATACGAAATTACAGTAATAAATTCAGTTTGAGCAAGAATGCGCGAAGGAAGAGTGCTAGAACACCTTGAAAGTAACGAAACACTGCGAATCGACAGATGTGCTCTTGAAGTGCGTCAGAGCCTACTGTTTTGTAAGAGCGATAAATTCCAAAAACTAACTAAATAAATAAAAAATTAAAAAAAAAATCAACTGTTGTCGCCCGATCACCGACGATAAGCAACAACTTTAGTATTCGGATCGGTGACCGCCTGGGAACTCTGGCTGTCTTCATTTTTTGCTTTTTTTTTCGCTACCCGTGCCAGCCCTCTTTTCCAAAGTGTCTCTAGAAATAACAAGAGTATGAAGCGACAGGAATGTTCTGAAATACACCAGGGCTTATAGTTTTGTAGCAGTGTTCAACTGCAAATTTGTAAACAAAAATTTATCTTTCGCCGCTAGAGGAGATGGATGCTTTGTCGAACCGCCTGTCTCTCGTGTCCGTGTTCTCGCACCTTTCCACGGCACGGCGCTGCTCTAGTAGCTCCGAACGGCCGCACACGGCGCCCCAGACACGCCGGTTCGGCCCGCGCCCATCTCGCAGATGTTTCTCGTGCTTGTGCAGCCATATGGACCGCGACCCGAGCGGCAGCGAGCGGCAGTCGGGACAAGTCGGGACGGAAGGGGAGGGGACAGGCGAGCGAATTACGCAAATATCTGGAATCGCGGCGTGTGTCGGGCAGGTGAGGAAGCTTCCGTCGGTCCAGCAGGACACTGCCACACCCCGCGCAGTCCCCCCGCCGCCCGGCCGCGCGCATGCCCTGCGCCGGATAACAAGAACAAGGTACGTCTCCCGCGAGTGTCGGAGGCCGCACGCACCAAACGAATGACAGGCGGTGCAACGAGCAGCTGTGTTGTGCGTCCGACCCACGTGGCGGCGCGCCGCACTGCGCGTCGCCTTCGAGGTGGAAGGACGTGCTTTGCGTCAAATGTGCCACCGAAAAACGGCGATTGCGTGTGTTGGGAGGAGAGGCGAAGCCTTCTTCTGCTGTGCGGATACAGTATAAGGACGCCAACGGCCATACCATGTTGAATACACCGGTTCTCGTCCGATCACCGAAGTTAAGCAACATCGGGCCCGGTTAGTACTTGGATGGGTGACCGCCTGGGAACACCGGGTGCTGTTGGCTCCCTCTCATTTTTTCCTTTTTACCTCGCTACACCGGCCAGCCCTCTTTTCATACTAACTCTCAGGTGTGACAAAGATGCTTCCTCGAGCATTTTAAACTACTGTATTAAACGTAAGATACGAAATTACAGTAATAAATTCAGTTTGAGCAAGAATGCGCGAAGGAAGAGTGCTAGAACACCTTGAAAGTAACGAAACACTGCGAATCGACAGATGTGCTCTTGAAGTGCGTCAGAGCCTACTGTTTTGTAAGAGCGATAAATTCCAAAAACTAACTAAATAAATAAAAAATTAAAAAAAAAATCAACTGTTGTCGCCCGATCACCGACGATAAGCAACAACTTTAGTATTCGGATCGGTGACCGCCTGGGAACTCTGGCTGTCTTCATTTTTTGCTTTTTTTTTCGCTACCCGTGCCAGCCCTCTTTTCCAAAGTGTCTCTAGAAATAACAAGAGTATGAAGCGACAGGAATGTTCTGAAATACACCAGGGCTTATAGTTTTGTAGCAGTGTTCAACTGCAAATTTGTAAACAAAAATTTATCTTTCGCCGCTAGAGGAGATGGATGCTTTGTCGAACCGCCTGTCTCTCGTGTCCGTGTTCTCGCACCTTTCCACGGCACGGCGCTGCTCTAGTAGCTCCGAACGGCCGCACACGGCGCCCCAGACACGCCGGTTCGGCCCGCGCCCATCTCGCAGATGTTTCTCGTGCTTGTGCAGCCATATGGACCGCGACCCGAGCGGCAGCGAGCGGCAGTCGGGACAAGTCGGGACGGAAGGGGAGGGGACAGGCGAGCGAATTACGCAAATATCTGGAATCGCGGCGTGTGTCGGGCAGGTGAGGAAGCTTCCGTCGGTCCAGCAGGACACTGCCACACCCCGCGCAGTCCCCCCGCCGCCCGGCCGCGCGCATGCCCTGCGCCGGATAACAAGAACAAGGTGCGTCTCCCGCGAGTGTCGGAGGCCGCACGCACCAAACGAATGACAGGCGGTGCAACGAGCAGCTGTGTTGTGCGTCCGACCCACGTGGCGGCGCGCCGCACTGCGCGTCGCCTTCGAGGTGGAAGGACGTGCTTTGCGTCAAATGTGCCACCGAAAAACGGCGATTGCGTGTGTTGGGAGGAGAGGCGAAGCCTTCTTCTGCTGTGCGGATACAGTATAAGGACGCCAACGGCCATACCATGTTGAATACACCGGTTCTCGTCCGATCACCGAAGTTAAGCAACATCGGGCCCGGTTAGTACTTGGATGGGTGACCGCCTGGGAACACCGGGTGCTGTTGGCTCCCTCTCATTTTTTCCTTTTTACCTCGCTACACCGGCCAGCCCTCTTTTCATACTAACTCTCAGGTGTGACAAAGATGCTTCCTCGAGCATTTTAAACTACTGTATTAAACGTAAGATACGAAATTACAGTAATAAATTCAGTTTGAGCAAGAATGCGCGAAGGAAGAGTGCTAGAACACCTTGAAAGTAACGAAACACTGCGAATCGACAGATGTGCTCTTGAAGTGCGTCAGAGCCTACTGTTTTGTAAGAGCGATAAATTCCAAAAACTAACTAAATAAATAAAAAATTAAAAAAAAAATCAACTGTTGTCGCCCGATCACCGACGATAAGCAACAACTTTAGTATTCGGATCGGTGACCGCCTGGGAACTCTGGCTGTCTTCATTTTTTGCTTTTTTTTTTCGCTACCCGTGCCAGCCCTCTTTTCCAAAGTGTCTCTAGAAATAACAAGAGTATGAAGCGACAGGAATGTTCTGAAATACACCAGGGCTTATAGTTTTGTAGCAGTGTTCAACTGCAAATTTGTAAACAAAAATTTATCTTTCGCCGCTAGAGGAGATGGATGCTTTGTCGAACCGCCTGTCTCTCGTGTCCGTGTTCTCGCACCTTTCCACGGCACGGCGCTGCTCTAGTAGCTCCGAACGGCCGCACACGGCGCCCCAGACACGCCGGTTCGGCCCGCGCCCATCTCGCAGATGTTTCTCGTGCTTGTGCAGCCATATGGACCGCGACCCGAGCGGCAGCGAGCGGCAGTCGGGACAAGTCGGGACGGAAGGGGAGGGGACAGGCGAGCGAATTACGCAAATATCTGGAATCGCGGCGTGTGTCGGGCAGGTGAGGAAGCTTCCGTCGGTCCAGCAGGACACTGCCACACCCCGCGCAGTCCCCCCGCCGCCCGGCCGCGCGCATGCCCTGCGCCGGATAACAAGAACAAGGTACGTCTCCCGCGAGTGTCGGAGGCCGCACGCACCAAACGAATGACAGGCGGTGCAACGAGCAGCTGTGTTGTGCGTCCGACCCACGTGGCGGCGCGCCGCACTGCGCGTCGCCTTCGAGGTGGAAGGACGTGCTTTGCGTCAAATGTGCCACCGAAAAACGGCGATTGCGTGTGTTGGGAGGAGAGGCGAAGCCTTCTTCTGCTGTGCGGATACAGTATAAGGACGCCAACGGCCATACCATGTTGAATACACCGGTTCTCGTCCGATCACCGAAGTTAAGCAACATCGGGCCCGGTTAGTACTTGGATGGGTGACCGCCTGGGAACACCGGGTGCTGTTGGCTCCCTCTCATTTTTTCCTTTTTACCTCGCTACACCGGCCAGCCCTCTTTTCATACTAACTCTCAGGTGTGACAAAGATGCTTCCTCGAGCATTTTAAACTACTGTATTAAACGTAAGATACGAAATTACAGTAATAAATTCAGTTTGAGCAAGAATGCGCGAAGGAAGAGTGCTAGAACACCTTGAAAGTAACGAAACACTGCGAATCGACAGATGTGCTCTTGAAGTGCGTCAGAGCCTACTGTTTTGTAAGAGCGATAAATTCCAAAAACTAACTAAATAAATAAAAAATTAAAAAAAAAATCAACTGTTGTCGCCCGATCACCGACGATAAGCAACAACTTTAGTATTCGGATCGGTGACCGCCTGGGAACTCTGGCTGTCTTCATTTTTTGCTTTTTTTTTCGCTACCCGTGCCAGCCCTCTTTTCCAAAGTGTCTCTAGAAATAACAAGAGTATGAAGCGACAGGAATGTTCTGAAATACACCAGGGCTTATAGTTTTGTAGCAGTGTTCAACTGCAAATTTGTAAACAAAAATTTATCTTTCGCCGCTAGAGGAGATGGATGCTTTGTCGAACCGCCTGTCTCTCGTGTCCGTGTTCTCGCACCTTTCCACGGCACGGCGCTGCTCTAGTAGCTCCGAACGGCCGCACACGGCGCCCCAGACACGCCGGTTCGGCCCGCGCCCATCTCGCAGATGTTTCTCGTGCTTGTGCAGCCATATGGACCGCGACCCGAGCGGCAGCGAGCGGCAGTCGGGACAAGTCGGGACGGAAGGGGAGGGGACAGGCGAGCGAATTACGCAAATATCTGGAATCGCGGCGTGTGTCGGGCAGGTGAGGAAGCTTCCGTCGGTCCAGCAGGACACTGCCACACCCCGCGCAGTCCCCCCGCCGCCCGGCCGCGCGCATGCCCTGCGCCGGATAACAAGAACAAGGTGCGTCTCCCGCGAGTGTCGGAGGCCGCACGCACCAAACGAATGACAGGCGGTGCAACGAGCAGCTGTGTTGTGCGTCCGACCCACGTGGCGGCGCGCCGCACTGCGCGTCGCCTTCGAGGTGGAAGGACGTGCTTTGCGTCAAATGTGCCACCGAAAAACGGCGATTGCGTGTGTTGGGAGGAGAGGCGAAGCCTTCTTCTGCTGTGCGGATACAGTATAAGGACGCCAACGGCCATACCATGTTGAATACACCGGTTCTCGTCCGATCACCGAAGTTAAGCAACATCGGGCCCGGTTAGTACTTGGATGGGTGACCGCCTGGGAACACCGGGTGCTGTTGGCTCCCTCTCATTTTTTCCTTTTTACCTCGCTACACCGGCCAGCCCTCTTTTCATACTAACTCTCAGGTGTGACAAAGATGCTTCCTCGAGCATTTTAAACTACTGTATTAAACGTAAGATACGAAATTACAGTAATAAATTCAGTTTGAGCAAGAATGCGCGAAGGAAGAGTGCTAGAACACCTTGAAAGTAACGAAACACTGCGAATCGACAGATGTGCTCTTGAAGTGCGTCAGAGCCTACTGTTTTGTAAGAGCGATAAATTCCAAAAACTAACTAAATAAATAAAAAATTAAAAAAAAAATCAACTGTTGTCGCCCGATCACCGACGATAAGCAACAACTTTAGTATTCGGATCGGTGACCGCCTGGGAACTCTGGCTGTCTTCATTTTTTGCTTTTTTTTTCGCTACCCGTGCCAGCCCTCTTTTCCAAAGTGTCTCTAGAAATAACAAGAGTATGAAGCGACAGGAATGTTCTGAAATACACCAGGGCTTATAGTTTTGTAGCAGTGTTCAACTGCAAATTTGTAAACAAAAATTTATCTTTCGCCGCTAGAGGAGATGGATGCTTTGTCGAACCGCCTGTCTCTCGTGTCGGTGTTCTCGCACCTTTCCACGGCACGGCGCTGCTCTAGTAGCTCCGAACGGCCGCACACGGCGCCCCAGACACGCCGGTTCGGCCCGCGCCCATCTCGCAGATGTTTCTCGTGCTTGTGCAGCCATATGGACCGCGACCCGAGCGGCAGCGAGCGGCAGTCGGGACAAGTCGGGACGGAAGGGGAGGGGACAGGCGAGCGAATTACGCAAATATCTGGAATCGCGGCGTGTGTCGGGCAGGTGAGGAAGCTTCCGTCGGTCCAGCAGGACACTGCCACACCCCGCGCAGTCCCCCCGCCGCCCGGCCGCGCGCATGCCCTGCGCCGGATAACAAGAACAAGGTGCGTCTCCCGCGAGTGTCGGAGGCCGCACGCACCAAACGAATGACAGGCGGTGCAACGAGCAGCTGTGTTGTGCGTCCGACCCACGTGGCGGCGCGCCGCACTGCGCGTCGCCTTCGAGGTGGAAGGACGTGCTTTGCGTCAAATGTGCCACCGAAAAACGGCGATTGCGTGTGTTGGGAGGAGAGGCGAAGCCTTCTTCTGCTGTGCGGATACAGTATAAGGACGCCAACGGCCATACCATGTTGAATACACCGGTTCTCGTCCGATCACCGAAGTTAAGCAACATCGGGCCCGGTTAGTACTTGGCCGGCTGCCCGCCTGTGAACACGTGTGCCGCTGTGCTATTGTGCGTCCCAGGTAGGCGAGGATTACCGGCCGCCGAGCCGTCGCCGCCCGACATCCTACCGCGCCGCGCCCGCCGCCTGCCGGCTCCCGCGCCGCGCCAGCCGTAGCTGCTCGTTTCCGACGCACGATCTAACGATTGGGTAAGTCACGATGGCCACTTACAACCGGTCCAACACGACGTTGCAACTGCAATTCGATCGAGATTACGTGAGGCCGACGGCCTACGAAATCGAAGAGTGGATGTTTGATGAACTTCGTATAGAGGAGGAGGAACTGGAAGGGCTGATGCTCGATTTCACGTTGTACAGTTTATTTATAAAGCTGACAACTCTAATACGGTGCGAAACCATTGTGTCCGCGCACGGTTGAAAACGTAAATTTAAGCACAGGGACGGCGCAGTGAGTGAGGTTAAGATCTCCTTCGCCGGATACGGGGTGCGTCATTTGAAGGTCTACAACCTGCCATTTGAAGTGCCTGACGACGAAGTGGGACGTTACTTGCGTCTTTATGGCGAAGTAATCTCCGTTAACCGCGAGTTCTGGGGTGCTGGCCACCGGTACAAGGTGGACTCTGGCGTCAGAGCAGTGACGATGGTGCTCAAAAAGCACGTGCCTTCGTTTGTAACGATCGGAGGGCATAGGGGGGTCGTGCAATACAACGGCCAGCCCCAAACGTGCTCAATATGCAGCTCCACGGAGCACATGAGGGCAACGTGTCCGAGGAGCAGACGTCCGGCGCAATTGCCGCGCACAGAAGCCGCGGATCCACCGCAAGAAATCGCCACTGCCAGCTACGCTGGAGCGGTAACGCGCGAAGCTCCACGTGCTCACGAAACGGCCTCAGCGGAAGCGGCAGCCCCGGCAGCCGCCGCCACGGAGCCCAGCGGCTCCCCCACCCCCTGCCGCCGTCCCGGCCCCGGCCGCGGCCAGCGCAGGTAGCGCGGGGGAGAAACGCCAGCTGAGCTCCGACTCCGAGGGCGAAAGTACAATGGAGACCGACGCAGCCGCGGCAGCCGCCCCCTCCCCCGCCGCCAGGCGACCGAGGATCGCGGAGGTCATCGCCCCTGCCGCCGCCGCCCAGCCAACAGCCGCGCCTGCCAACAGCCCTGCCGCACAGGCCGGGCCCAGCGGCGACGCCGCCACGCCGTACAGCGAGACGCGTGAGCTTGCCATCAAAAAGCAAGTCACGAAACTGGCCCGCATTCTGAAGGAATCAGAAGACGAGCCGAAAGAAAACAACGTGGACGCCCCGGCCGCAGGGAAATCCAAAAGGCGCCGGAGCAAGCGGCGAAGCCTGAGCCGTGAAAAAGACGACAGGATGGACGTATCTGAACCAGAGGAGTCAGATACGGCAGCCGCAACCATAAAAGCTACAACCCCTAAGGCAGAGGACGTAGTTCTACGGCCAGAACGGCCGCAGCACTCCACAGACCCGCCTCCACAAAGCGATTAAATGCAACAAAGCTCGGGCTCAGTATATAGTGTAATTACGTGTAACGTGAACCGAATGACCGCCGCACTAAAATTAGACGCACTAATTGACTTCCTGCAGCACAAAGCCGCAGACGTGGCTATGTTACAGGAGGTGGTCACGACGGCTATAGAACAGGTACCGGGATACGAAGTCATCTGCAACATAGACGCAGAAACTCGCTGCGGAACAGCCACACTAATCAGACACGGCCTCGAATTTGGCGACGTAAAACTGTTGCCCGACGGACGCGGAATAGCGGTAAAGGTGGAAGACACTGATTTTGTAAACATTTACGCTCCGTCGGGAACGGAAAACAAGCGTGCCAGGAGCAAATTTTACAACGAGGACATCTGCGAGCTACTAGTCGACAGCAACAACGTCGTGCTGGCAGGTGACTTCAACTGCGTAATTTCACCCGAAGACCAGATCCCGGTACCCAACTTGTGCGCCGAACTGCAGGATTTAGTTAGGCGTCTAAAATTAGCAGACACCTGGCGTCTACTACACCAAAACCACACAGTGTTCACGTACCTGTATAACCGCGGCAGAAGCAGAATCGATAGAGTATACATAAACAGAGAGATGGCCGCCTCTGTCACACAAGTAGAAGTCTGCCCTGTGATCTTCTCAGATCACTGTGCCTACCAGTGCAAACTCCGTCTACCGAGAAGCAAGCTTCCAGCAGGAAGAGGGACGTGGAAGCTAAATACAAGCCACCTCACGGATGAAAAGCTAAAGCAGGAAATTGCCGACACGATCCAGGCATGCAGACAGCGGCGAGGCGAATATAATTCCACTACCGAGTGGTGGGTAGAACACGCCAAGCCGCAAGTAAGACGGGAACTGATAAGGCACAGCGCTGAGAAGGCCTTCTGGAAAAGAAACACTGCAGACTTCTACATACAATGCCTCCGAGACGCGATAGACGCCCCTGCGGACGACGAACTGTTTCTGCCGCGGATAAGAAGACTCAAGGCACGTATACTGAGCCTGAAAAGAGACAAAATGAGAGGAGTCATCGCCCGTAGCCAGACAAACGGCGAAATCGAGGATGAACCTGCCACGCTGCACCACCTGCACAGGGAAAGACAGAGGGCTAATAGCAAACAAATAAGACAACTGGTCGACAAGGACGGAAACAGGTTAACGACGAAGAAAGACATCATGAGCCACGTCGAAGACCATTTCAACGTCCTGTTCCGAGGAGAAGAAAATGACGACGGAGAAATGGCGAGGATCCTGCAAGAAACACGCCGGATACTTACCAACGCAGACCGGGCACTACTGAACGAAAACGTCACAGATGACGATGTGAAAGCCGCCATCAAAGACAGCAGAAACGGAAGAGCACCAGGCGCAGACGGAATCCCAACAGAATTCTACACTGCGCTCTGGGGCACAGTCGGAGGAATACTCACCGAGATAGTAAACGAAGTTCTGAACGGGACAGAATTGCCTCCAAAATTCCTGCAAGGAACGGTGATTCTGCTCCCCAAAACGAAGGCAGCCAACAAAATTGAAGACTTTCGGCCAATAACCCTTCTAAATTCAGACTACAAAATAGCAGCAAAGTGCCTGGCTGCAAACATCAAGGTCGCGCTACAGAAAGCCATTAGCCCTTGGCAAACTTGTGCAGTGTTCGGCAGGAACATTTTCGACGCCGTCTGCACATACAGGGACATTATAGCCCACGCAGCAACAACGAGGAGACCCGCAGCCGTAATCTCTGTCGACTTCCACAAGGCTTTCGACAGGATCAGTCACCGGTACCTGCTGAAAACTATCGCACGCCTCGGATTCGGACCAAAATTCGGTAGAACAATCAGGAACGTTATCGCAAACGCAACATCAAAAGTGACAATAAACGGATGGACTTCCAAGTCAATAAGACTGGGAAGATCCGTCAGGCAAGGATGTCCATTATCGATGGCCCTCTTCACAATAGCTCTCGACCCCCTACTACGAAAACTAACAGCTGAAGTAGGAGGATACACAATGGGTGCAACAAACATCGCATGTATGGCCTATGCCGATGACATGGGCATATTCATCCAAAACGAAGAAGAACTAGATATAATCCAGCCTATCATGGAATCTTTCGAAAAGGCTTCAGGTGCCAAAACGAATCCGAGGAAGACAGTGCTACTACCAATAGGCAACGGCAGACTGCGACCAGTGAGACAGTGGTACCGAGTGACAAACAACCATAGGGCACTCGGAGTGGAAATACAACAGTGCCCATTGAAAATGGCAGCACAAAACTGGCGCAGCGTCTTGAACACAACGAGAGGGCTCGCGAGGACACACGCGAACCGGAGCCTGACGCTGAGCCAAAGAGTGCAGTTGGTGAACGAAACGATCCTGTCGAAAGCGTGGTACATGGCCCAAATACTATGCGCTCCCACAGAAATTGCGCGAGCGATAGGAGGCGCAGCGTACTACCTGCTGTGGAGGCGGGAAATCTTCAAGGTCTCCCAGGCGACGTGTTTCCTCTCGAGGGAAGAAGGCGGCCTCGGCCTGACAGATGTAAAAACAAAATGCGCTGCACTGCTCCTCCACCGTGCGATGAAAATAAAGCACCAGAACAACAGCAGCATAACGTCCAGCCTGATTAACGAATACAAACCGGAATCTGAAGATGCGCCAGTGGACACCACCCACATTCCATTCAAGTTGCGGCACATAAAACAGATGGTAATCGAGAAGAGTTACATCACCGCGGTTGTCGCCAACCCGCAACAAAGAACGGCAAGGAGGATCTACAGCGCTCTGAGGGGGAAGGCAAGAAAGTCCAAAATAGAGACGAGACTTCCAGACCACGACTGGCCGCAGGTCTGGAAGAACGTCTCGGAACGGACACTTCCTGAGCACGCCAGGGACACGTGGTATAAGATCATCCACCAAACAGTGCCGACAAACGAGAAACTGGCACGCATAAAAATGCGGGAATCCCCTAACTGCGAACTCTGCAACCAGACCGACACCATCGAGCATCGTTTTGGCTGCAGAGAGAGCGGGGAAATATGGAGGACAGCGAGAAGAATGATCGCCCACATCAACAGAACCGACGAGAGGGCGATACATGTCTCAGCTGTCACTGTCCCGGACGCGAAGCCTTTCCCCAACGCGAAACGCCTGGCCACAATGTGGGTCATCGCCATGACGGCACACGCCATCGTCACCAAACGGCAGACCGACAAGGCGCAGTTCCTCACGGACCTGTGGGAGGAACACAGGAGGGCCAAACAACGCTCCAAGTACCGCGAGACCTTCCAGAACTTCCTGCAGGTCCCGCTGGACGCCGCTTTCCGAGACGCCTTCAACACGACGTGACCGACGCCCTCCCACAACACCCACACCCCAGTAGCTGAGGACGTCGCCCACCGAGCCCTCCAAAGCCCCTACGGCAAGAGTGGTGCAGCGCGGAAAGCGTTTGTGAAAAGGTGCACATAGTGAAGTGCGTAGTTGTAGCAGTGCCAAAGTGAGAGTGACGTGTGCCAATTATAGTCATACAGTGTCCAACTGCCAAATAAAGCAGGCGAAAGGAAATGACCAGCCATTCAATTAGTGTTCCAAGAAAACAACAAAATGTCGATAGTGTATTTCATGAAATTAAGTGTTCTCTCACTCACATCCTCTCTCTCTCTCTCTCTCTCTCTCTCTCTCTCTCTCTCTCTCTCTCCCAACCTCTCTCTCCACTCAAGGTATGTTTTCTTTTTTTTTTTTTTTTTTCTTTTGTCTTTATTTTCTTAGATTTGTTTGATTTTTTTTGATTTGATCCTTTTGATTGCTGTTTCTTTTTTATGTTTTGCTTTTGTTCTACGATTCGATTCGTTGTGTTTTTAATTCCTGTGCTATATGTGTATATATAAATTTTTGCCTCTCATGTGCCTAACGTTTGCAGACCTCCTAGTCTATATTCCCCATTTCGCCTTTGGGAAACATATAGCAAACATGCCAAAATAGGTGCATATCAAATACCATACAGGCAAATTTGTTTTTTTTTAGTCCATTTCATGTAAATTAAAAAAAAAATCTAAGTAATGCTAGTTTTGTAATTAAAAGACATAAAAACACAAAAAGGAAAATCTATCTGAAGGACACACAGTGAATAAATGTGTTGTAACTAGACCAAGAACTACCAAAAGAACAATCGGAACGCAAACGTGAAAATAAATATTACCGTTCAATAATCAAGTACACCATTCAATGTAAACATTTGTAATTGTTTAAAAATATTGTAAATAAAAGTTTATATACGTTACAAAAAAAAAAAAAAAGGTGCTGTTGGCTCCCTCTCATTTTTTCCTTTTTACCTCGCTACACCGGCCAGCCCTCTTTTCATACTAACTCTCAGGTGTGACAAAGATGCTTCCTCGAGCATTTTAAACTACTGTATTAAACGTAAGATACGAAATTACAGTAATAAATTCAGTTTGAGCAAGAATGCGCGAAGGAAGAGTGCTAGAACACCTTGAAAGTAACGAAACACTGCGAATCGACAGATGTGCTCTTGAAGTGCGTCAGAGCCTACTGTTTTGTAAGAGCGATAAATTCCAAAAACTAACTAAATAAATAAAAAATTAAAAAAAAATCAACTGTTGTCGCCCGATCACCGACGATAAGCAACAACTTTAGTATTCGGATCGGTGACCGCCTGGGAACTCTGGCTGTCTTCACTTTTTGCTTTTTTTTTCGCTACCCGTGCCAGCCCTCTTTTCCAAAGTGTCTCTAGAAATAACAAGAGTATGAAGCGACAGGAATGTTCTGAAATACACCAGGGCTTATAGTTTTGTAGCAGTGTTCAACTGCAAATTTGTAAACAAAAATTTATCTTTCGCCGCTAGAGGAGATGGATGCTTTGTCGAACCGCCTGTCTCTCGTGTCCGTGTTCTCGCACCTTTCCACGGCACGGCGCTGCTCTAGTAGCTCCGAACGGCCGCACACGGCGCCCCAGACACGCCGGTTCGGCCCGCGCCCATCTCGCAGATGTTTCTCGTGCTTGTGCAGCCATATGGACCGCGACCCGAGCGGCAGCGAGCGGCAGTCGGGACAAGTCGGGACGGAAGGGGAGGGGACAGGCGAGCGAATTACGCAAATATCTGGAATCGCGGCGTGTGTCGGGCAGGTGAGGAAGCTTCCGTCGGTCCAGCAGGACACTGCCACACCCCGCGCAGTCCCCCCGCCGCCCGGCCGCGCGCATGCCCTGCGCCGGATAACAAGAACAAGGTGCGTCTCCCGCGAGTGTCGGAGGCCGCACGCACCAAACGAATGACAGGCGGTGCAACGAGCAGCTGTGTTGTGCGTCCGACCCACGTGGCGGCGCGCCGCACTGCGCGTCGCCTTCGAGGTGGAAGGACGTGCTTTGCGTCAAATGTGCCACCGAAAAACGGCGATTGCGTGTGTTGGGAGGAGAGGCGAAGCCTTCTTCTGCTGTGCGGATACAGTATAAGGACGCCAACGGCCATACCATGTTGAATACACCGGTTCTCGTCCGATCACCGAAGTTAAGCAACATCGGGCCCGGTTAGTACTTGGATGGGTGACCGCCTGGGAACACCGGGTGCTGTTGGCTCCCTCTCATTTTTTCCTTTTTACCTCGCTACACCGGCCAGCCCTCTTTTCATACTAACTCTCAGGTGTGACAAAGATGCTTCCTCGAGCATTTTAAACTACTGTATTAAACGTAAGATACGAAATTACAGTAATAAATTCAGTTTGAGCAAGAATGCGCGAAGGAAGAGTGCTAGAACACCTTGAAAGTAACGAAACACTGCGAATCGACAGATGTGCTCTTGAAGTGCGTCAGAGCCTACTGTTTTGTAAGAGCGATAAATTCCAAAAACTAACTAAATAAATAAAAAATTAAAAAAAAAATCAACTGTTGTCGCCCGATCACCGACGATAAGCAACAACTTTAGTATTCGGATCGGTGACCGCCTGGGAACTCTGGCTGTCTTCATTTTTTGCTTTTTTTTCGCTACCCGTGCCAGCCCTCTTTTCCAAAGTGTCTCTAGAAATAACAAGAGTATGAAGCGACAGGAATGTTCTGAAATACACCAGGGCTTATAGTTTTGTAGCAGTGTTCAACTGCAAATTTGTAAACAAAAATTTATCTTTCGCCGCTAGAGGAGATGGATGCTTTGTCGAACCGCCTGTCTCTCGTGTCCGTGTTCTCGCACCTTTCCACGGCACGGCGCTGCTCTAGTAGCTCCGAACGGCCGCACACGGCGCCCCAGACACGCCGGTTCGGCCCGCGCCCATCTCGCAGATGTTTCTCGTGCTTGTGCAGCCATATGGACCGCGACCCGAGCGGCAGCGAGCGGCAGTCGGGACAAGTCGGGACGGAAGGGGAGGGGACAGGCGAGCGAATTACGCAAATATCTGGAATCGCGGCGTGTGTCGGGCAGGTGAGGAAGCTTCCGTCGGTCCAGCAGGACACTGCCACACCCCGCGCAGTCCCCCCGCCGCCCGGCCGCGCGCATGCCCTGCGCCGGATAACAAGAACAAGGTGCGTCTCCCGCGAGTGTCGGAGGCCGCACGCACCAAACGAATGACAGGCGGTGCAACGAGCAGCTGTGTTGTGCGTCCGACCCACGTGGCGGCGCGCCGCACTGCGCGTCGCCTTCGAGGTGGAAGGACGTGCTTTGCGTCAAATGTGCCACCGAAAAACGGCGATTGCGTGTGTTGGGAGGAGAGGCGAAGCCTTCTTCTGCTGTGCGGATACAGTATAAGGACGCCAACGGCCATACCATGTTGAATACACCGGTTCTCGTCCGATCACCGAAGTTAAGCAACATCGGGCCCGGTTAGTACTTGGATGGGTGACCGCCTGGGAACACCGGGTGCTGTTGGCTCCCTCTCATTTTTTCCTTTTTACCTCGCTACACCGGCCAGCCCTCTTTTCATACTAACTCTCAGGTGTGACAAAGATGCTTCCTCGAGCATTTTAAACTACTGTATTAAACGTAAGATACGAAATTACAGTAATAAATTCAGTTTGAGCAAGAATGCGCGAAGGAAGAGTGCTAGAACACCTTGAAAGTAACGAAACACTGCGAATCGACAGATGTGCTCTTGAAGTGCGTCAGAGCCTACTGTTTTGTAAGAGCGATAAATTCCAAAAACTAACTAAATAAATAAAAAATTAAAAAAAAAAATCAACTGTTGTCGCCCGATCACCGACGATAAGCAACAACTTTAGTATTCGGATCGGTGACCGCCTGGGAACTCTGGCTGTCTTCATTTTTTGCTTTTTTTTTCGCTACCCGTGCCAGCCCTCTTTTCCAAAGTGTCTCTAGAAATAACAAGAGTATGAAGCGACAGGAATGTTCTGAAATACACCAGGGCTTATAGTTTTGTAGCAGTGTTCAACTGCAAATTTGTAAACAAAAATTTATCTTTCGCCGCTAGAGGAGATGGATGCTTTGTCGAACCGCCTGTCTCTCGTGTCCGTGTTCTCGCACCTTTCCACGGCACGGCGCTGCTCTAGTAGCTCCGAACGGCCGCACACGGCGCCCCAGACACGCCGGTTCGGCCCGCGCCCATCTCGCAGATGTTTCTCGTGCTTGTGCAGCCATATGGACCGCGACCCGAGCGGCAGCGAGCGGCAGTCGGGACAAGTCGGGACGGAAGGGGAGGGGACAGGCGAGCGAATTACGCAAATATCTGGAATCGCGGCGTGTGTCGGGCAGGTGAGGAAGCTTCCGTCGGTCCAGCAGGACACTGCCAGACCCCGCGCAGTCCCCCCGCCGCCCGGCCGCGCGCATGCCCTGCGCCGGATAACAAGAACAAGGTGCGTCTCCCGCGAGTGTCGGAGGCCGCACGCACCAAACGAATGACAGGCGGTGCAACGAGCAGCTGTGTTGTGCGTCCGACCCACGTGGCGGCGCGCCGCACTGCGCGTCGCCTTCGAGGTGGAAGGACGTGCTTTGCGTCAAATGTGCCACCGAAAAACGGCGATTGCGTGTGTTGGGAGGAGAGGCGAAGCCTTCTTCTGCTGTGCGGATACAGTATAAGGACGCCAACGGCCATACCATGTTGAATACACCGGTTCTCGTCCGATCACCGAAGTTAAGCAACATCGGGCCCGGTTAGTACTTGGATGGGTGACCGCCTGGGAACACCGGGTGCTGTTGGCTCCCTCTCATTTTTTCCTTTTTACCTCGCTACACCGGCCAGCCCTCTTTTCATACTAACTCTCAGGTGTGACAAAGATGCTTCCTCGAGCATTTTAAACTACTGTATTAAACGTAAGATACGAAATTACAGTAATAAATTCAGTTTGAGCAAGAATGCGCGAAGGAAGAGTGCTAGAACACCTTGAAAGTAACGAAACACTGCGAATCGACAGATGTGCTCTTGAAGTGCGTCAGAGCCTACTGTTTTGTAAGAGCGATAAATTCCAAAAACTAACTAAATAAATAAAAAATTAAAAAAAAAATCAACTGTTGTCGCCCGATCACCGACGATAAGCAACAACTTTAGTATTCGGATCGGTGACCGCCTGGGAACTCTGGCTGTCTTCATTTTTTGCTTTTTTTTTCGCTACCCGTGCCAGCCCTCTTTTCCAAAGTGTCTCTAGAAATAACAAGAGTATGAAGCGACAGGAATGTTCTGAAATACACCAGGGCTTATAGTTTTGTAGCAGTGTTCAACTGCAAATTTGTAAACAAAAATTTATCTTTCGCCGCTAGAGGAGATGGATGCTTTGTCGAACCGCCTGTCTCTCGTGTCCGTGTTCTCGCACCTTTCCACGGCACGGCGCTGCTCTAGTAGCTCCGAACGGCCGCACACGGCGCCCCAGACACGCCGGTTCGGCCCGCGCCCATCTCGCAGATGTTTCTCGTGCTTGTGCAGCCATATGGACCGCGACCCGAGCGGCAGCGAGCGGCAGTCGGGACAAGTCGGGACGGAAGGGGAGGGGACAGGCGAGCGAACTACGCAAATATCTGGAATCGCGGCGTGTGTCGGGCAGGTGAGGAAGCTTCCGTCGGTCCAGCAGGACACTGCCACACCCCGCGCAGTCCCCCCGCCGCCCGGCCGCGCGCATGCCCTGCGCCGGATAACAAGAACAAGGTGCGTCTCCCGCGAGTGTCGGAGGCCGCACGCACCAAACGAATGACAGGCGGTGCAACGAGCAGCTGTGTTGTGCGTCCGACCCACGTGGCGGCGCGCCGCACTGCGCGTCGCCTTCGAGGTGGAAGGACGTGCTTTGCGTCAAATGTGCCACCGAAAAACGGCGATTGCGTGTGTTGGGAGGAGAGGCGAAGCCTTCTTCTGCTGTGCGGATACAGTATAAGGACGCCAACGGCCATACCATGTTGAATACACCGGTTCTCGTCCGATCACCGAAGTTAAGCAACATCGGGCCCGGTTAGTACTTGGATGGGTGACCGCCTGGGAACACCGGGTGCTGTTGGCTCCCTCTCATTTTTTCCTTTTTACCTCGCTACATCGGCCAGCCCTCTTTTCATACTAACTCTCAGGTGTGACAAAGATGCTTCCTCGAGCATTTTAAACTACTGTATTAAACGTAAGATACGAAATTGCAGTAATAAATTCAGTTTGAGCAAGAATGCGCGAAGGAAGAGTGCTAGAACACCTTGAAAGTAACGAAACACTGCGAATCGACAGATGTGCTCTTGAAGTGCGTCAGAGCCTACTGTTTTGTAAGAGCGATAAATTCCAAAAACTAACTAAATAAATAAAAAATTAAAAAAAAAATCAACTGTTGTCGCCCGATCACCGACGATAAGCAACAACTTTAGTATTCGGATCGGTGACCGCCTGGGAACTCTGGCTGTCTTCATTTTTTGCTTTTTTTTTCGCTACCCGTGCCAGCCCTCTTTTCCAAAGTGTCTCTAGAAATAACAAGAGTATGAAGCGACAGGAATGTTCTGAAATACACCAGGGCTTATAGTTTTGTAGCAGTGTTCAACTGCAAATTTGTAAACAAAAATTTATCTTTCGCCGCTAGAGGAGATGGATGCTTTGTCGAACCGCCTGTCTCTCGTGTCCGTGTTCTCGCACCTTTCCACGGCACGGCGCTGCTCTAGTAGCTCCGAACGGCCGCACACGGCGCCCCAGACACGCCGGTTCGGCCCGCGCCCATCTCGCAGATGTTTCTCGTGCTTGTGCAGCCATATGGACCGCGACCCGAGCGGCAGCGAGCGGCAGTCGGGACAAGTCGGGACGGAAGGGGAGGGGACAGGCGAGCGAATTACGCAAATATCTGGAATCGCGGCGTGTGTCGGGCAGGTGAGGAAGCTTCCGTCGGTCCAGCAGGACACTGCCACACCCCGCGCAGTCCCCCCGCCGCCCGGCCGCGCGCATGCCCTGCGCCGGATAACAAGAACAAGGTGCGTCTCCCGCGAGTGTCGGAGGCCGCACGCACCAAACGAATGACAGGCGGTGCAACGAGCAGCTGTGTTGTGCGTCCGACCCACGTGGCGGCGCGCCGCACTGCGCGTCGCCTTCGAGGTGGAAGGACGTGCTTTGCGTCAAATGTGCCACCGAAAAACGGCGATTGCGTGTGTTGGGAGGAGAGGCGAAGCCTTCTTCTGCTGTGCGGATACAGTATAAGGACGCCAACGGCCATACCATGTTGAATACACCGGTTCTCGTCCGATCACCGAAGTTAAGCAACATCGGGCCCGGTTAGTACTTGGATGGGTGACCGCCTGGGAACACCGGGTGCTGTTGGCTCCCTCTCATTTTTTCCTTTTTACCTCGCTACACCGGCCAGCCCTCTTTTCATACTAACTCTCAGGTGTGACAAAGATGCTTCCTCGAGCATTTTAAACTACTGTATTAAACGTAAGATACGAAATTACAGTAATAAATTCAGTTTGAGCAAGAATGCGCGAAGGAAGAGTGCTAGAACACCTTGAAAGTAACGAAACACTGCGAATCGACAGATGTGCTCTTGAAGTGCGTCAGAGCCTACTGTTTTGTAAGAGCGATAAATTCCAAAAACTAACTAAATAAATAAAAAATTAAAAAAAAAATCAACTGTTGTCGCCCGATCACCGACGATAAGCAACAACTTTAGTATTCGGATCGGTGACCGCCTGGGAACTCTGGCTGTCTTCATTTTTTGCTTTTTTTTTCGCTACCCGTGCCAGCCCTCTTTTCCAAAGTGTCTCTAGAAATAACAAGAGTATGAAGCGACAGGAATGTTCTGAAATACACCAGGGCTTATAGTTTTGTAGCAGTGTTCAACTGCAAATTTGTAAACAAAAATTTATCTTTCGCCGCTAGAGGAGATGGATGCTTTGTCGAACCGCCTGTCTCTCGTGTCCGTGTTCTCGCACCTTTCCACGGCACGGCGCTGCTCTAGTAGCTCCGAACGGCCGCACACGGCGCCCCAGACACGCCGGTTCGGCCCGCGCCCATCTCGCAGATGTTTCTCGTGCTTGTGCAGCCATATGGACCGCGACCCGAGCGGCAGCGAGCGGCAGTCGGGACAAGTCGGGACGGAAGGGGAGGGGACAGGCGAGCGAATTACGCAAATATCTGGAATCGCGGCGTGTGTCGGGCAGGTGAGGAAGCTTCCGTCGGTCCAGCAGGACACTGCCACACCCCGCGCAGTCCCCCCGCCGCCCGGCCGCGCGCATGCCCTGCGCCGGATAACAAGAACAAGGTGCGTCTCCCGCGAGTGTCGGAGGCCGCACGCACCAAACGAATGACAGGCGGTGCAACGAGCAGCTGTGTTGTGCGTCCGACCCACGTGGCGGCGCGCCGCACTGCGCGTCGCCTTCGAGGTGGAAGGACGTGCTTTGCGTCAAATGTGCCACCGAAAAACGGCGATTGCGTGTGTTGGGAGGAGAGGCGAAGCCTTCTTCTGCTGTGCGGATACAGTATAAGGACGCCAACGGCCATACCATGTTGAATACACCGGTTCTCGTCCGATCACCGAAGTTAAGCAACATCGGGCCCGGTTAGTACTTGGATGGGTGACCGCCTGGGAACACCGGGTGCTGTTGGCTCCCTCTCATTTTTTCCTTTTTACCTCGCTACACCGGCCAGCCCTCTTTTCATACTAACTCTCAGGTGTGACAAAGATGCTTCCTCGAGCATTTTAAACTACTGTATTAAACGTAAGATACGAAATTACAGTAATAAATTCAGTTTGAGCAAGAATGCGCGAAGGAAGAGTGCTAGAACACCTTGAAAGTAACGAAACACTGCGAATCGACAGATGTGCTCTTGAAGTGCGTCAGAGCCTACTGTTTTGTAAGAGCGATAAATTCCAAAAACTAACTAAATAAATAAAAAATTAAAAAAAAAATCAACTGTTGTCGCCCGATCACCGACGATAAGCAACAACTTTAGTATTCGGATCGGTGACCGCCTGGGAACTCTGGCTGTCTTCATTTTTTGCTTTTTTTTTCGCTACCCGTGCCAGCCCTCTTTTCCAAAGTGTCTCTAGAAATAACAAGAGTATGAAGCGACAGGAATGTTCTGAAATACACCAGGGCTTATAGTTTTGTAGCAGTGTTCAACTGCAAATTTGTAAACAAAAATTTATCTTTCGCCGCTAGAGGAGATGGATGCTTTGTCGAACCGCCTGTCTCTCGTGTCCGTGTTCTCGCACCTTTCCACGGCACGGCGCTGCTCTAGTAGCTCCGAACGGCCGCACACGGCGCCCCAGACACGCCGGTTCGGCCCGCGCCCATCTCGCAGATGTTTCTCGTGCTTGTGCAGCCATATGGACCGCGACCCGAGCGGCAGCGAGCGGCAGTCGGGACAAGTCGGGACGGAAGGGGAGGGGACAGGCGAGCGAATTACGCAAATATCTGGAATCGCGGCGTGTGTCGGGCAGGTGAGGAAGCTTCCGTCGGTCCAGCAGGACACTGCCACACCCCGCGCAGTCCCCCCGCCGCCCGGCCGCGCGCATGCCCTGCGCCGGATAACAAGAACAAGGTGCGTCTCCCGCGAGTGTCGGAGGCCGCACGCACCAAACGAATGACAGGCGGTGCAACGAGCAGCTGTGTTGTGCGTCCGACCCACGTGGCGGCGCGCCGCACTGCGCGTCGCCTTCGAGGTGGAAGGACGTGCTTTGCGTCAAATGTGCCACCGAAAAACGGCGATTGCGTGTGTTGGGAGGAGAGGCGAAGCCTTCTTCTGCTGTGCGGATACAGTATAAGGACGCCAACGGCCATACCATGTTGAATACACCGGTTCTCGTCCGATCACCGAAGTTAAGCAACATCGGGCCCGGTTAGTACTTGGATGGGTGACCGCCTGGGAACACCGGGTGCTGTTGGCTCCCTCTCATTTTTTCCTTTTTACCTCGCTACACCGGCCAGCCCTCTTTTCATACTAACTCTCAGGTGTGACAAAGATGCTTCCTCGAGCATTTTAAACTACTGTATTAAACGTAAGATACGAAATTACAGTAATAAATTCAGTTTGAGCAAGAATGCGCGAAGGAAGAGTGCTAGAACACCTTGAAAGTAACGAAACACTGCGAATCGACAGATGTGCTCTTGAAGTGCGTCAGAGCCTACTGTTTTGTAAGAGCGATAAATTCCAAAAACTAACTAAATAAATAAAAAATTAAAAAAAAAATCAACTGTTGTCGCCCGATCACCGACGATAAGCAACAACTTTAGTATTCGGATCGGTGACCGCCTGGGAACTCTGGCTGTCTTCATTTTTTGCTTTTTTTTTCGCTACCCGTGCCAGCCCTCTTTTCCAAAGTGTCTCTAGAAATAACAAGAGTATGAAGCGACAGGAATGTTCTGAAATACACCAGGGCTTATAGTTTTGTAGCAGTGTTCAACTGCAAATTTGTAAACAAAAATTTATCTTTCGCCGCTAGAGGAGATGGATGCTTTGTCGAACCGCCTGTCTCTCGTGTCCGTGTTCTCGCACCTTTCCACGGCACGGCGCTGCTCTAGTAGCTCCGAACGGCCGCACACGGCGCCCCAGACACGCCGGTTCGGCCCGCGCCCATCTCGCAGATGTTTCTCGTGCTTGTGCAGCCATATGGACCGCGACCCGAGCGGCAGCGAGCGGCAGTCGGGACAAGTCGGGACGGAAGGGGAGGGGACAGGCGAGCGAATTACGCAAATATCTGGAATCGCGGCGTGTGTCGGGCAGGTGAGGAAGCTTCCGTCGGTCCAGCAGGACACTGCCACACCCCGCGCAGTCCCCCCGCCGCCCGGCCGCGCGCATGCCCTGCGCCGGATAACAAGAACAAGGTGCGTCTCCCGCGAGTGTCGGAGGCCGCACGCACCAAACGAATGACAGGCGGTGCAACGAGCAGCTGTGTTGTGCGTCCGACCCACGTGGCGGCGCGCCGCACTGCGCGTCGCCTTCGAGGTGGAAGGACGTGCTTTGCGTCAAATGTGCCACCGAAAAACGGCGATTGCGTGTGTTGGGAGGAGAGGCGAAGCCTTCTTCTGCTGTGCGGATACAGTATAAGGACGCCAACGGCCATACCATGTTGAATACACCGGTTCTCGTCCGATCACCGAAGTTAAGCAACATCGGGCCCGGTTAGTACTTGGATGGGTGACCGCCTGGGAACACCGGGTGCTGTTGGCTCCCTCTCATTTTTTCCTTTTTACCTCGCTACACCGGCCAGCCCTCTTTTCATACTAACTCTCAGGTGTGACAAAGATGCTTCCTCGAGCATTTTAAACTACTGTATTAAACGTAAGATACGAAATTACAGTAATAAATTCAGTTTGAGCAAGAATGCGCGAAGGAAGAGTGCTAGAACACCTTGAAAGTAACGAAACACTGCGAATCGACAGATGTGCTCTTGAAGTGCGTCAGAGCCTACTGTTTTGTAAGAGCGATAAATTCCAAAAACTAACTAAATAAATAAAAAATTAAAAAAAAAATCAACTGTTGTCGCCCGATCACCGACGATAAGCAACAACTTTAGTATTCGGATCGGTGACCGCCTGGGAACTCTGGCTGTCTTCATTTTTTGCTTTTTTTTTCGCTACCCGTGCCAGCCCTCTTTTCCAAAGTGTCTCTAGAAATAACAAGAGTATGAAGCGACAGGAATGTTCTGAAATACACCAGGGCTTATAGTTTTGTAGCAGTGTTCAACTGCAAATTTGTAAACAAAAATTTATCTTTCGCCGCTAGAGGAGATGGATGCTTTGTCGAACCGCCTGTCTCTCGTGTCCGTGTTCTCGCACCTTTCCACGGCACGGCGCTGCTCTAGTAGCTCCGAACGGCCGCACACGGCGCCCCAGACACGCCGGTTCGGCCCGCGCCCATCTCGCAGATGTTTCTCGTGCTTGTGCAGCCATATGGACCGCGACCCGAGCGGCAGCGAGCGGCAGTCGGGACAAGTCGGGACGGAAGGGGAGGGGACAGGCGAGCGAATTACGCAAATATCTGGAATCGCGGCGTGTGTCGGGCAGGTGAGGAAGCTTCCGTCGGTCCAGCAGGACACTGCCACACCCCGCGCAGTCCCCCCGCCGCCCGGCCGCGCGCATGCCCTGCGCCGGATAACAAGAACAAGGTGCGTCTCCCGCGAGTGTCGGAGGCCGCACGCACCAAACGAATGACAGGCGGTGCAACGAGCAGCTGTGTTGTGCGTCCGACCCACGTGGCGGCGCGCCGCACTGCGCGTCGCCTTCGAGGTGGAAGGACGTGCTTTGCGTCAAATGTGCCACCGAAAAACGGCGATTGCGTGTGTTGGGAGGAGAGGCGAAGCCTTCTTCTGCTGTGCGGATACAGTATAAGGACGCCAACGGCCATACCATGTTGAATACACCGGTTCTCGTCCGATCACCGAAGTTAAGCAACATCGGGCCCGGTTAGTACTTGGATGGGTGACCGCCTGGGAACACCGGGTGCTGTTGGCTCCCTCTCATTTTTTCCTTTTTACCTCGCTACACCGGCCAGCCCTCTTTTCATACTAACTCTCAGGTGTGACAAAGATGCTTCCTCGAGCATTTTAAACTACTGTATTAAACGTAAGATACGAAATTACAGTAATAAATTCAGTTTGAGCAAGAATGCGCGAAGGAAGAGTGCTAGAACACCTTGAAAGTAACGAAACACTGCGAATCGACAGATGTGCTCTTGAAGTGCGTCAGAGCCTACTGTTTTGTAAGAGCGATAAATTCCAAAAACTAACTAAATAAATAAAAAATTAAAAAAAAAATCAACTGTTGTCGCCCGATCACCGACGATAAGCAACAACTTTAGTATTCGGATCGGTGACCGCCTGGGAACTCTGGCTGTCTTCATTTTTTGCTTTTTTTTTCGCTACCCGTGCCAGCCCTCTTTTCCAAAGTGTCTCTAGAAATAACAAGAGTATGAAGCGACAGGAATGTTCTGAAATACACCAGGGCTTATAGTTTTGTAGCAGTGTTCAACTGCAAATTTGTAAACAAAAATTTATCTTTCGCCGCTAGAGGAGATGGATGCTTTGTCGAACCGCCTGTCTCTCGTGTCCGTGTTCTCGCACCTTTCCACGGCACGGCGCTGCTCTAGTAGCTCCGAACGGCCGCACACGGCGCCCCAGACACGCCGGTTCGGCCCGCGCCCATCTCGCAGATGTTTCTCGTGCTTGTGCAGCCATATGGACCGCGACCCGAGCGGCAGCGAGCGGCAGTCGGGACAAGTCGGGACGGAAGGGGAGGGGACAGGCGAGCGAATTACGCAAATATCTGGAATCGCGGCGTGTGTCGGGCAGGTGAGGAAGCTTCCGTCGGTCCAGCAGGACACTGCCACACCCCGCGCAGTCCCCCCGCCGCCCGGCCGCGCGCATGCCCTGCGCCGGATAACAAGAACAAGGTGCGTCTCCCGCGAGTGTCGGAGGCCGCACGCACCAAACGAATGACAGGCGGTGCAACGAGCAGCTGTGTTGTGCGTCCGACCCACGTGGCGGCGCGCCGCACTGCGCGTCGCCTTCGAGGTGGAAGGACGTGCTTTGCGTCAAATGTGCCACCGAAAAACGGCGATTGCGTGTGTTGGGAGGAGAGGCGAAGCCTTCTTCTGCTGTGCGGATACAGTATAAGGACGCCAACGGCCATACCATGTTGAATACACCGGTTCTCGTCCGATCACCGAAGTTAAGCAACATCGGGCCCTGTTAGTACTTGGATGGGTGACCGCCTGGGAACACCGGGTGCTGTTGGCTCCCTCTCATTTTTTCCTTTTTACCTCGCTACACCGGCCAGCCCTCTTTTCATACTAACTCTCAGGTGTGACAAAGATGCTTCCTCGAGCATTTTAAACTACTGTATTAAACGTAAGATACGAAATTACAGTAATAAATTCAGTTTGAGCAAGAATGCGCGAAGGAAGAGTGCTAGAACACCTTGAAAGTAACGAAACACTGCGAATCGACAGATGTGCTCTTGAAGTGCGTCAGAGCCTACTGTTTTGTAAGAGCGATAAATTCCAAAAACTAACTAAATAAATAAAAAATTAAAAAAAAAATCAACTGTTGTCGCCCGATCACCGACGATAAGCAACAACTTTAGTATTCGGATCGGTGACCGCCTGGGAACTCTGGCTGTCTTCATTTTTTGCTTTTTTTTTCGCTACCCGTGCCAGCCCTCTTTTCCAAAGTGTCTCTAGAAATAACAAGAGTATGAAGCGACAGGAATGTTCTGAAATACACCAGGGCTTATAGTTTTGTAGCAGTGTTCAACTGCAAATTTGTAAACAAAAATTTATCTTTCGCCGCTAGAGGAGATGGATGCTTTGTCGAACCGCCTGTCTCTCGTGTCCGTGTTCTCGCACCTTTCCACGGCACGGCGCTGCTCTAGTAGCTCCGAACGGCCGCACACGGCGCCCCAGACACGCCGGTTCGGCCCGCGCCCATCTCGCAGATGTTTCTCGTGCTTGTGCAGCCATATGGACCGCGACCCGAGCGGCAGCGAGCGGCAGTCGGGACAAGTCGGGACGGAAGGGGAGGGGACAGGCGAGCGAATTACGCAAATATCTGGAATCGCGGCGTGTGTCGGGCAGGTGAGGAAGCTTCCGTCGGTCCAGCAGGACACTGCCACACCCCGCGCAGTCCCCCCGCCGCCCGGCCGCGCGCATGCCCTGCGCCGGATAACAAGAACAAGGTGCGTCTCCCGCGAGTGTCGGAGGCCGCACGCACCAAACGAATGACAGGCGGTGCAACGAGCAGCTGTGTTGTGCGTCCGACCCACGTGGCGGCGCGCCGCACTGCGCGTCGCCTTCGAGGTGGAAGGACGTGCTTTGCGTCAAATGTGCCACCGAAAAACGGCGATTGCGTGTGTTGGGAGGAGAGGCGAAGCCTTCTTCTGCTGTGCGGATACAGTATAAGGACGCCAACGGCCATACCATGTTGAATACACCGGTTCTCGTCCGATCACCGAAGTTAAGCAACATCGGGCCCGGTTAGTACTTGGATGGGTGACCGCCTGGGAACACCGGGTGCTGTTGGCTCCCTCTCATTTTTTCCTTTTTACCTCGCTACACCGGCCAGCCCTCTTTTCATACTAACTCTCAGGTGTGACAAAGATGCTTCCTCGAGCATTTTAAACTACTGTATTAAACGTAAGATACGAAATTACAGTAATAAATTCAGTTTGAGCAAGAATGCGCGAAGGAAGAGTGCTAGAACACCTTGAAAGTAACGAAACACTGCGAATCGACAGATGTGCTCTTGAAGTGCGTCAGAGCCTACTGTTTTGTAAGAGCGATAAATTCCAAAAACTAACTAAATAAATAAAAAATTAAAAAAAAAATCAACTGTTGTCGCCCGATCACCGACGATAAGCAACAACTTTAGTATTCGGATCGGTGACCGCCTGGGAACTCTGGCTGTCTTCATTTTTTGCTTTTTTTTTCGCTACCCGTGCCAGCCCTCTTTTCCAAAGTGTCTCTAGAAATAACAAGAGTATGAAGCGACAGGAATGTTCTGAAATACACCAGGGCTTATAGTTTTGTAGCAGTGTTCAACTGCAAATTTGTAAACAAAAATTTATCTTTCGCCGCTAGAGGAGATGGATGCTTTGTCGAACCGCCTGTCTCTCGTGTCCGTGTTCTCGCACCTTTCCACGGCACGGCGCTGCTCTAGTAGCTCCGAACGGCCGCACACGGCGCCCCAGACACGCCGGTTCGGCCCGCGCCCATCTCGCAGATGTTTCTCGTGCTTGTGCAGCCATATGGACCGCGACCCGAGCGGCAGCGAGCGGCAGTCGGGACAAGTCGGGACGGAAGGGGAGGGGACAGGCGAGCGAATTACGCAAATATCTGGAATCGCGGCGTGTGTCGGGCAGGTGAGGAAGCTTCCGTCGGTCCAGCAGGACACTGCCACACCCCGCGCAGTCCCCCCGCCGCCCGGCCGCGCGCATGCCCTGCGCCGGATAACAAGAACAAGGTGCGTCTCCCGCGAGTGTCGGAGGCCGCACGCACCAAACGAATGACAGGCGGTGCAACGAGCAGCTGTGTTGTGCGTCCGACCCACGTGGCGGCGCGCCGCACTGCGCGTCGCCTTCGAGGTGGAAGGACGTGCTTTGCGTCAAATGTGCCACCGAAAAACGGCGATTGCGTGTGTTGGGAGGAGAGGCGAAGCCTTCTTCTGCTGTGCGGATACAGTATAAGGACGCCAACGGCCATACCATGTTGAATACACCGGTTCTCGTCCGATCACCGAAGTTAAGCAACATCGGGCCCGGTTAGTACTTGGATGGGTGACCGCCTGGGAACACCGGGTGCTGTTGGCTCCCTCTCATTTTTTCCTTTTTACCTCGCTACACCGGCCAGCCCTCTTTTCATACTAACTCTCAGGTGTGACAAAGATGCTTCCTCGAGCATTTTAAACTACTGTATTAAACGTAAGATACGAAATTACAGTAATAAATTCAGTTTGAGCAAGAATGCGCGAAGGAAGAGTGCTAGAACACCTTGAAAGTAACGAAACACTGCGAATCGACAGATGTGCTCTTGAAGTGCGTCAGAGCCTACTGTTTTGTAAGAGCGATAAATTCCAAAAACTAACTAAATAAATAAAAAATTAAAAAAAAAATCAACTGTTGTCGCCCGATCACCGACGATAAGCAACAACTTTAGTATTCGGATCGGTGACCGCCTGGGAACTCTGGCTGTCTTCATTTTTTGCTTTTTTTTTCGCTACCCGTGCCAGCCCTCTTTTCCAAAGTGTCTCTAGAAATAACAAGAGTATGAAGCGACAGGAATGTTCTGAAATACACCAGGGCTTATAGTTTTGTAGCAGTGTTCAACTGCAAATTTGTAAACAAAAATTTATCTTTCGCCGCTAGAGGAGATGGATGCTTTGTCGAACCGCCTGTCTCTCGTGTCCGTGTTCTCGCACCTTTCCACGGCACGGCGCTGCTCTAGTAGCTCCGAACGGCCGCACACGGCGCCCCAGACACGCCGGTTCGGCCCGCGCCCATCTCGCAGATGTTTCTCGTGCTTGTGCAGCCATATGGACCGCGACCCGAGCGGCAGCGAGCGGCAGTCGGGACAAGTCGGGACGGAAGGGGAGGGGACAGGCGAGCGAATTACGCAAATATCTGGAATCGCGGCGTGTGTCGGGCAGGTGAGGAAGCTTCCGTCGGTCCAGCAGGACACTGCCACACCCCGCGCAGTCCCCCCGCCGCCCGGCCGCGCGCATGCCCTGCGCCGGATAACAAGAACAAGGTGCGTCTCCCGCGAGTGTCGGAGGCCGCACGCACCAAACGAATGACAGGCGGTGCAACGAGCAGCTGTGTTGTGCGTCCGACCCACGTGGCGGCGCGCCGCACTGCGCGTCGCCTTCGAGGTGGAAGGACGTGCTTTGCGTCAAATGTGCCACCGAAAAACGGCGATTGCGTGTGTTGGGAGGAGAGGCGAAGCCTTCTTCTGCTGTGCGGATACAGTATAAGGACGCCAACGGCCATACCATGTTGAATACACCGGTTCTCGTCCGATCACCGAAGTTAAGCAACATCGGGCCCTGTTAGTACTTGGATGGGTGACCGCCTGGGAACACCGGGTGCTGTTGGCTCCCTCTCATTTTTTCCTTTTTACCTCGCTACACCGGCCAGCCCTCTTTTCATACTAACTCTCAGGTGTGACAAAGATGCTTCCTCGAGCATTTTAAACTACTGTATTAAACGTAAGATACGAAATTACAGTAATAAATTCAGTTTGAGCAAGAATGCGCGAAGGAAGAGTGCTAGAACACCTTGAAAGTAACGAAACACTGCGAATCGACAGATGTGCTCTTGAAGTGCGTCAGAGCCTACTGTTTTGTAAGAGCGATAAATTCCAAAAACTAACTAAATAAATAAAAAATTAAAAAAAAAATCAACTGTTGTCGCCCGATCACCGACGATAAGCAACAACTTTAGTATTCGGATCGGTGACCGCCTGGGAACTCTGGCTGTCTTCATTTTTTGCTTTTTTTTTCGCTACCCGTGCCAGCCCTCTTTTCCAAAGTGTCTCTAGAAATAACAAGAGTATGAAGCGACAGGAATGTTCTGAAATACACCAGGGCTTATAGTTTTGTAGCAGTGTTCAACTGCAAATTTGTAAACAAAAATTTATCTTTCGCCGCTAGAGGAGATGGATGCTTTGTCGAACCGCCTGTCTCTCGTGTCCGTGTTCTCGCACCTTTCCACGGCACGGCGCTGCTCTAGTAGCTCCGAACGGCCGCACACGGCGCCCCAGACACGCCGGTTCGGCCCGCGCCCATCTCGCAGATGTTTCTCGTGCTTGTGCAGCCATATGGACCGCGACCCGAGCGGCAGTCGGGACAAGTCGGGACGGAAGGGGAGGGGACAGGCGAGCGAATTACGCAAATATCTGGAATCGCGGCGTGTGTCGGGCAGGTGAGGAAGCTTCCGTCGGTCCAGCAGGACACTGCCACACCCCGCGCAGTCCCCCCGCCGCCCGGCCGCGCGCATGCCCTGCGCCGGATAACAAGAACAAGGTGCGTCTCCCGCGAGTGTCGGAGGCCGCACGCACCAAACGAATGACAGGCGGTGCAACGAGCAGCTGTGTTGTGCGTCCGACCCACGTGGCGGCGCGCCGCACTGCGCGTCGCCTTCGAGGTGGAAGGACGTGCTTTGCGTCAAATGTGCCACCGAAAAACGGCGATTGCGTGTGTTGGGAGGAGAGGCGAAGCCTTCTTCTGCTGTGCGGATACAGTATAAGGACGCCAACGGCCATACCATGTTGAATACACCGGTTCTCGTCCGATCACCGAAGTTAAGCAACATCGGGCCCGGTTAGTACTTGGATGGGTGACCGCCTGGGAACACCGGGTGCTGTTGGCTCCCTCTCATTTTTTCCTTTTTACCTCGCTACACCGGCCAGCCCTCTTTTCATACTAACTCTCAGGTGTGACAAAGATGCTTCCTCGAGCATTTTAAACTACTGTATTAAACGTAAGATACGAAATTACAGTAATAAATTCAGTTTGAGCAAGAATGCGCGAAGGAAGAGTGCTAGAACACCTTGAAAGTAACGAAACACTGCGAATCGACAGATGTGCTCTTGAAGTGCGTCAGAGCCTACTGTTTTGTAAGAGCGATAAATTCCAAAAACTAACTAAATAAATAAAAAATTAAAAAAAAAATCAACTGTTGTCGCCCGATCACCGACGATAAGCAACAACTTTAGTATTTGGATCGGTGACCGCCTGGGAACTCTGGCTGTCTTCATTTTTTGCTTTTTTTTTCGCTACCCGTGCCAGCCCTCTTTTCCAAAGTGTCTCTAGAAATAACAAGAGTATGAAGCGACAGGAATGTTCTGAAATACACCAGGGCTTATAGTTTTGTAGCAGTGTTCAACTGCAAATTTGTAAACAAAAATTTATCTTTCGCCGCTAGAGGAGATGGATGCTTTGTCGAACCGCCTGTCTCTCGTGTCCGTGTTCTCGCACCTTTCCACGGCACGGCGCTGCTCTAGTAGCTCCGAACGGCCGCACACGGCGCCCCAGACACGCCGGTTCGGCCCGCGCCCATCTCGCAGATGTTTCTCGTGCTTGTGCAGCCATATGGACCGCGACCCGAGCGGCAGCGAGCGGCAGTCGGGACAAGTCGGGACGGAAGGGGAGGGGACAGGCGAGCGAATTACGCAAATATCTGGAATCGCGGCGTGTGTCGGGCAGGTGAGGAAGCTTCCGTCGGTCCAGCAGGACACTGCCACACCCCGCGCAGTCCCCCCGCCGCCCGGCCGCGCGCATGCCCTGCGCCGGATAACAAGAACAAGGTGCGTCTCCCGCGAGTGTCGGAGGCCGCACGCACCAAACGAATGACAGGCGGTGCAACGAGCAGCTGTGTTGTGCGTCCGACCCACGTGGCGGCGCGCCGCACTGCGCGTCGCCTTCGAGGTGGAAGGACGTGCTTTGCGTCAAATGTGCCACCGAAAAACGGCGATTGCGTGTGTTGGGAGGAGAGGCGAAGCCTTCTTCTGCTGTGCGGATACAGTATAAGGACGCCAACGGCCATACCATGTTGAATACACCGGTTCTCGTCCGATCACCGAAGTTAAGCAACATCGGGCCCGGTTAGTACTTGGATGGGTGACCGCCTGGGAACACCGGGTGCTGTTGGCTCCCTCTCATTTTTTCCTTTTTACCTCGCTACACCGGCCAGCCCTCTTTTCATACTAACTCTCAGGTGTGACAAAGATGCTTCCTCGAGCATTTTAAACTACTGTATTAAACGTAAGATACGAAATTACAGTAATAAATTCAGTTTGAGCAAGAATGCGCGAAGGAAGAGTGCTAGAACACCTTGAAAGTAACGAAACACTGCGAATCGACAGATGTGCTCTTGAAGTGCGTCAGAGCCTACTGTTTTGTAAGAGCGATAAATTCCAAAAACTAACTAAATAAATAAAAAATTAAAAAAAAAATCAACTGTTGTCGCCCGATCACCGACGATAAGCAACAACTTTAGTATTCGGATCGGTGACCGCCTGGGAACTCTGGCTGTCTTCATTTTTTGCTTTTTTTTTCGCTACCCGTGCCAGCCCTCTTTTCCAAAGTGTCTCTAGAAATAACAAGAGTATGAAGCGACAGGAATGTTCTGAAATACACCAGGGCTTATAGTTTTGTAGCAGTGTTCAACTGCAAATTTGTAAACAAAAATTTATCTTTCGCCGCTAGAGGAGATGGATGCTTTGTCGAACCGCCTGTCTCTCGTGTCCGTGTTCTCGCACCTTTCCACGGCACGGCGCTGCTCTAGTAGCTCCGAACGGCCGCACACGGCGCCCCAGACACGCCGGTTCGGCCCGCGCCCATCTCGCAGATGTTTCTCGTGCTTGTGCAGCCATATGGACCGCGACCCGAGCGGCAGCGAGCGGCAGTCGGGACAAGTCGGGACGGAAGGGGAGGGGACAGGCGAGCGAATTACGCAAATATCTGGAATCGCGGCGTGTGTCGGGCAGGTGAGGAAGCTTCCGTCGGTCCAGCAGGACACTGCCACACCCCGCGCAGTCCCCCCGCCGCCCGGCCGCGCGCATGCCCTGCGCCGGATAACAAGAACAAGGTGCGTCTCCCGCGAGTGTCGGAGGCCGCACGCACCAAACGAATGACAGGCGGTGCAACGAGCAGCTGTGTTGTGCGTCCGACCCACGTGGCGGCGCGCCGCACTGCGCGTCGCCTTCGAGGTGGAAGGACGTGCTTTGCGTCAAATGTGCCACCGAAAAACGGCGATTGCGTGTGTTGGGAGGAGAGGCGAAGCCTTCTTCTGCTGTGCGGATACAGTATAAGGACGCCAACGGCCATACCATGTTGAATACACCGGTTCTCGTCCGATCACCGAAGTTAAGCAACATCGGGCCCGGTTAGTACTTGGATGGGTGACCGCCTGGGAACACCGGGTGCTGTTGGCTCCCTCTCATTTTTTCCTTTTTACCTCGCTACACCGGCCAGCCCTCTTTTCATACTAACTCTCAGGTGTGACAAAGATGCTTCCTCGAGCATTTTAAACTACTGTATTAAACGTAAGATACGAAATTACAGTAATAAATTCAGTTTGAGCAAGAATGCGCGAAGGAAGAGTGCTAGAACACCTTGAAAGTAACGAAACACTGCGAATCGACAGATGTGCTCTTGAAGTGCGTCAGAGCCTACTGTTTTGTAAGAGCGATAAATTCCAAAAACTAACTAAATAAATAAAAAATTAAAAAAAAAATCAACTGTTGTCGCCCGATCACCGACGATAAGCAACAACTTTAGTATTCGGATCGGTGACCGCCTGGGAACTCTGGCTGTCTTCATTTTTTGCTTTTTTTTTCGCTACCCGTGCCAGCCCTCTTTTCCAAAGTGTCTCTAGAAATAACAAGAGTATGAAGCGACAGGAATGTTCTGAAATACACCAGGGCTTATAGTTTTGTAGCAGTGTTCAACTGCAAATTTGTAAACAAAAATTTATCTTTCGCCGCTAGAGGAGATGGATGCTTTGTCGAACCGCCTGTCTCTCGTGTCCGTGTTCTCGCACCTTTCCACGGCACGGCGCTGCTCTAGTAGCTCCGAACGGCCGCACACGGCGCCCCAGACACGCCGGTTCGGCCCGCGCCCATCTCGCAGATGTTTCTCGTGCTTGTGCAGCCATATGGACCGCGACCCGAGCGGCAGCGAGCGGCAGTCGGGACAAGTCGGGACGGAAGGGGAGGGGACAGGCGAGCGAATTACGCAAATATCTGGAATCGCGGCGTGTGTCGGGCAGGTGAGGAAGCTTCCGTCGGTCCAGCAGGACACTGCCACACCCCGCGCAGTCCCCCCGCCGCCCGGCCGCGCGCATGCCCTGCGCCGGATAACAAGAACAAGGTGCGTCTCCCGCGAGTGTCGGAGGCCGCACGCACCAAACGAATGACAGGCGGTGCAACGAGCAGCTGTGTTGTGCGTCCGACCCACGTGGCGGCGCGCCGCACTGCGCGTCGCCTTCGAGGTGGAAGGACGTGCTTTGCGTCAAATGTGCCACCGAAAAACGGCGATTGCGTGTGTTGGGAGGAGAGGCGAAGCCTTCTTCTGCTGTGCGGATACAGTATAAGGACGCCAACGGCCATACCATGTTGAATACACCGGTTCTCGTCCGATCACCGAAGTTAAGCAACATCGGGCCCGGTTAGTACTTGGATGGGTGACCGCCTGGGAACACCGGGTGCTGTTGGCTCCCTCTCATTTTTTCCTTTTTACCTCGCTACACCGGCCAGCCCTCTTTTCATACTAACTCTCAGGTGTGACAAAGATGCTTCCTCGAGCATTTTAAACTACTGTATTAAACGTAAGATACGAAATTACAGTAATAAATTCAGTTTGAGCAAGAATGCGCGAAGGAAGAGTGCTAGAACACCTTGAAAGTAACGAAACACTGCGAATCGACAGATGTGCTCTTGAAGTGCGTCAGAGCCTACTGTTTTGTAAGAGCGATAAATTCCAAAAACTAACTAAATAAATAAAAAATTAAAAAAAAAATCAACTGTTGTCGCCCGATCACCGACGATAAGCAACAACTTTAGTATTCGGATCGGTGACCGCCTGGGAACTCTGGCTGTCTTCATTTTTTGCTTTTTTTTTCGCTACCCGTGCCAGCCCTCTTTTCCAAAGTGTCTCTAGAAATAACAAGAGTATGAAGCGACAGGAATGTTCTGAAATACACCAGGGCTTATAGTTTTGTAGCAGTGTTCAACTGCAAATTTGTAAACAAAAATTTATCTTTCGCCGCTAGAGGAGATGGATGCTTTGTCGAACCGCCTGTCTCTCGTGTCCGTGTTCTCGCACCTTTCCACGGCACGGCGCTGCTCTAGTAGCTCCGAACGGCCGCACACGGCGCCCCAGACACGCCGGTTCGGCCCGCGCCCATCTCGCAGATGTTTCTCGTGCTTGTGCAGCCATATGGACCGCGACCCGAGCGGCAGCGAGCGGCAGTCGGGACAAGTCGGGACGGAAGGGGAGGGGACAGGCGAGCGAATTACGCAAATATCTGGAATCGCGGCGTGTGTCGGGCAGGTGAGGAAGCTTCCGTCGGTCCAGCAGGACACTGCCACACCCCGCGCAGTCCCCCCGCCGCCCGGCCGCGCGCATGCCCTGCGCCGGATAACAAGAACAAGGTGCGTCTCCCGCGAGTGTCGGAGGCCGCACGCACCAAACGAATGACAGGCGGTGCAACGAGCAGCTGTGTTGTGCGTCCGACCCACGTGGCGGCGCGCCGCACTGCGCGTCGCCTTCGAGGTGGAAGGACGTGCTTTGCGTCAAATGTGCCACCGAAAAACGGCGATTGCGTGTGTTGGGAGGAGAGGCGAAGCCTTCTTCTGCTGTGCGGATACAGTATAAGGACGCCAACGGCCATACCATGTTGAATACACCGGTTCTCGTCCGATCACCGAAGTTAAGCAACATCGGGCCCGGTTAGTACTTGGATGGGTGACCGCCTGGGAACACCGGGTGCTGTTGGCTCCCTCTCATTTTTTCCTTTTTACCTCGCTACACCGGCCAGCCCTCTTTTCATACTAACTCTCAGGTGTGACAAAGATGCTTCCTCGAGCATTTTAAACTACTGTATTAAACGTAAGATACGAAATTACAGTAATAAATTCAGTTTGAGCAAGAATGCGCGAAGGAAGAGTGCTAGAACACCTTGAAAGTAACGAAACACTGCGAATCGACAGATGTGCTCTTGAAGTGCGTCAGAGCCTACTGTTTTGTAAGAGCGATAAATTCCAAAAACTAACTAAATAAATAAAAAATTAAAAAAAAAATCAACTGTTGTCGCCCGATCACCGACGATAAGCAACAACTTTAGTATTCGGATCGGTGACCGCCTGGGAACTCTGGCTGTCTTCATTTTTTGCTTTTTTTTTCGCTACCCGTGCCAGCCCTCTTTTCCAAAGTGTCTCTAGAAATAACAAGAGTATGAAGCGACAGGAATGTTCTGAAATACACCAGGGCTTATAGTTTTGTAGCAGTGTTCAACTGCAAATTTGTAAACAAAAATTTATCTTTCGCCGCTAGAGGAGATGGATGCTTTGTCGAACCGCCTGTCTCTCGTGTCCGTGTTCTCGCACCTTTCCACGGCACGGCGCTGCTCTAGTAGCTCCGAACGGCCGCACACGGCGCCCCAGACACGCCGGTTCGGCCCGCGCCCATCTCGCAGATGTTTCTCGTGCTTGTGCAGCCATATGGACCGCGACCCGAGCGGCAGCGAGCGGCAGTCGGGACAAGTCGGGACGGAAGGGGAGGGGACAGGCGAGCGAATTACGCAAATATCTGGAATCGCGGCGTGTGTCGGGCAGGTGAGGAAGCTTCCGTCGGTCCAGCAGGACACTGCCACACCCCGCGCAGTCCCCCCGCCGCCCGGCCGCGCGCATGCCCTGCGCCGGATAACAAGAACAAGGTGCGTCTCCCGCGAGTGTCGGAGGCCGCACGCACCAAACGAATGACAGGCGGTGCAACGAGCAGCTGTGTTGTGCGTCCGACCCACGTGGCGGCGCGCCGCACTGCGCGTCGCCTTCGAGGTGGAAGGACGTGCTTTGCGTCAAATGTGCCACCGAAAAACGGCGATTGCGTGTGTTGGGAGGAGAGGCGAAGCCTTCTTCTGCTGTGCGGATACAGTATAAGGACGCCAACGGCCATACCATGTTGAATACACCGGTTCTCGTCCGATCACCGAAGTTAAGCAACATCGGGCCCGGTTAGTACTTGGATGGGTGACCGCCTGGGAACACCGGGTGCTGTTGGCTCCCTCTCATTTTTTCCTTTTTACCTCGCTACACCGGCCAGCCCTCTTTTCATACTAACTCTCAGGTGTGACAAAGATGCTTCCTCGAGCATTTTAAACTACTGTATTAAACGTAAGATACGAAATTACAGTAATAAATTCAGTTTGAGCAAGAATGCGCGAAGGAAGAGTGCTAGAACACCTTGAAAGTAACGAAACACTGCGAATCGACAGATGTGCTCTTGAAGTGCGTCAGAGCCTACTGTTTTGTAAGAGCGATAAATTCCAAAAACTAACTAAATAAATAAAAAATTAAAAAAAAAATCAACTGTTGTCGCCCGATCACCGACGATAAGCAACAACTTTAGTATTCGGATCGGTGACCGCCTGGGAACTCTGGCTGTCTTCATTTTTTGCTTTTTTTTTCGCTACCCGTGCCAGCCCTCTTTTCCAAAGTGTCTCTAGAAATAACAAGAGTATGAAGCGACAGGAATGTTCTGAAATACACCAGGGCTTATAGTTTTGTAGCAGTGTTCAACTGCAAATTTGTAAACAAAAATTTATCTTTCGCCGCTAGAGGAGATGGATGCTTTGTCGAACCGCCTGTCTCTCGTGTCCGTGTTCTCGCACCTTTCCACGGCACGGCGCTGCTCTAGTAGCTCCGAACGGCCGCACACGGCGCCCCAGACACGCCGGTTCGGCCCGCGCCCATCTCGCAGATGTTTCTCGTGCTTGTGCAGCCATATGGACCGCGACCCGAGCGGCAGCGAGCGGCAGTCGGGACAAGTCGGGACGGAAGGGGAGGGGACAGGCGAGCGAATTACGCAAATATCTGGAATCGCGGCGTGTGTCGGGCAGGTGAGGAAGCTTCCGTCGGTCCAGCAGGACACTGCCACACCCCGCGCAGTCCCCCCGCCGCCCGGCCGCGCGCATGCCCTGCGCCGGATAACAAGAACAAGGTGCGTCTCCCGCGAGTGTCGGAGGCCGCACGCACCAAACGAATGACAGGCGGTGCAACGAGCAGCTGTGTTGTGCGTCCGACCCACGTGGCGGCGCGCCGCACTGCGCGTCGCCTTCGAGGTGGAAGGACGTGCTTTGCGTCAAATGTGCCACCGAAAAACGGCGATTGCGTGTGTTGGGAGGAGAGGCGAAGCCTTCTTCTGCTGTGCGGATACAGTATAAGGACGCCAACGGCCATACCATGTTGAATACACCGGTTCTCGTCCGATCACCGAAGTTAAGCAACATCGGGCCCGGTTAGTACTTGGATGGGTGACCGCCTGGGAACACCGGGTGCTGTTGGCTCCCTCTCATTTTTTCCTTTTTACCTCGCTACACCGGCCAGCCCTCTTTTCATACTAACTCTCAGGTGTGACAAAGATGCTTCCTCGAGCATTTTAAACTACTGTATTAAACGTAAGATACGAAATTACAGTAATAAATTCAGTTTGAGCAAGAATGCGCGAAGGAAGAGTGCTAGAACACCTTGAAAGTAACGAAACACTGCGAATCGACAGATGTGCTCTTGAAGTGCGTCAGAGCCTACTGTTTTGTAAGAGCGATAAATTCCAAAAACTAACTAAATAAATAAAAAATTAAAAAAAAAATCAACTGTTGTCGCCCGATCACCGACGATAAGCAACAACTTTAGTATTCGGATCGGTGACCGCCTGGGAACTCTGGCTGTCTTCATTTTTTGCTTTTTTTTTCGCTACCCGTGCCAGCCCTCTTTTCCAAAGTGTCTCTAGAAATAACAAGAGTATGAAGCGACAGGAATGTTCTGAAATACACCAGGGCTTATAGTTTTGTAGCAGTGTTCAACTGCAAATTTGTAAACAAAAATTTATCTTTCGCCGCTAGAGGAGATGGATGCTTTGTCGAACCGCCTGTCTCTCGTGTCCGTGTTCTCGCACCTTTCCACGGCACGGCGCTGCTCTAGTAGCTCCGAACGGCCGCACACGGCGCCCCAGACACGCCGGTTCGGCCCGCGCCCATCTCGCAGATGTTTCTCGTGCTTGTGCAGCCATATGGACCGCGACCCGAGCGGCAGCGAGCGGCAGTCGGGACAAGTCGGGACGGAAGGGGAGGGGACAGGCGAGCGAATTACGCAAATATCTGGAATCGCGGCGTGTGTCGGGCAGGTGAGGAAGCTTCCGTCGGTCCAGCAGGACACTGCCACACCCCGCGCAGTCCCCCCGCCGCCCGGCCGCGCGCATGCCCTGCGCCGGATAACAAGAACAAGGTGCGTCTCCCGCGAGTGTCGGAGGCCGCACGCACCAAACGAATGACAGGCGGTGCAACGAGCAGCTGTGTTGTGCGTCCGACCCACGTGGCGGCGCGCCGCACTGCGCGTCGCCTTCGAGGTGGAAGGACGTGCTTTGCGTCAAATGTGCCACCGAAAAACGGCGATTGCGTGTGTTGGGAGGAGAGGCGAAGCCTTCTTCTGCTGTGCGGATACAGTATAAGGACGCCAACGGCCATACCATGTTGAATACACCGGTTCTCGTCCGATCACCGAAGTTAAGCAACATCGGGCCCGGTTAGTACTTGGATGGGTGACCGCCTGGGAACACCGGGTGCTGTTGGCTCCCTCTCATTTTTTCCTTTTTACCTCGCTACACCGGCCAGCCCTCTTTTCATACTAACTCTCAGGTGTGACAAAGATGCTTCCTCGAGCATTTTAAACTACTGTATTAAACGTAAGATACGAAATTACAGTAATAAATTCAGTTTGAGCAAGAATGCGCGAAGGAAGAGTGCTAGAACACCTTGAAAGTAACGAAACACTGCGAATCGACAGATGTGCTCTTGAAGTGCGTCAGAGCCTACTGTTTTGTAAGAGCGATAAATTCCAAAAACTAACTAAATAAATAAAAAATTAAAAAAAAAATCAACTGTTGTCGCCCGATCACCGACGATAAGCAACAACTTTAGTATTCGGATCGGTGACCGCCTGGGAACTCTGGCTGTCTTCATTTTTTGCTTTTTTTTTCGCTACCCGTGCCAGCCCTCTTTTCCAAAGTGTCTCTAGAAATAACAAGAGTATGAAGCGACAGGAATGTTCTGAAATACACCAGGGCTTATAGTTTTGTAGCAGTGTTCAACTGCAAATTTGTAAACAAAAATTTATCTTTCGCCGCTAGAGGAGATGGATGCTTTGTCGAACCGCCTGTCTCTCGTGTCCGTGTTCTCGCACCTTTCCACGGCACGGCGCTGCTCTAGTAGCTCCGAACGGCCGCACACGGCGCCCCAGACACGCCGGTTCGGCCCGCGCCCATCTCGCAGATGTTTCTCGTGCTTGTGCAGCCATATGGACCGCGACCCGAGCGGCAGCGAGCGGCAGTCGAGCAAAGTCGGGACAAGTCGGGACGGAAGGGGAGGGGACAGGCGAGCGAATTACGCAAATATCTGGAATCGCGGCGTGTGTCGGGCAGGTGAGGAAGCTTCCGTCGGTCCAGCAGGACACTGCCACACCCCGCGCAGTCCCCCCGCCGCCCGGCCGCGCGCATGCCCTGCGCCGGATAACAAGAACAAGGTGCGTCTCCCGCGAGTGTCGGAGGCCGCACGCACCAAACGAATGACAGGCGGTGCAACGAGCAGCTGTGTTGTGCGTCCGACCCACGTGGCGGCGCGCCGCACTGCGCGTCGCCTTCGAGGTGGAAGGACGTGCTTTGCGTCAAATGTGCCACCGAAAAACGGCGATTGCGTGTGTTGGGAGGAGAGGCGAAGCCTTCTTCTGCTGTGCGGATACAGTGTAAGGACGCCAACGGCCATACCATGTTGAATACACCGGTTCTCGTCCGATCACCGAAGTTAAGCAACATCGGGCCCGGTTAGTACTTGGATGGGTGACCGCCTGGGAACACCGGGTGCTGTTGGCTCCCTCTCATTTTTTCCTTTTTACCTCGCTACACCGGCCAGCCCTCTTTTCATACTAACTCTCAGGTGTGACAAAGATGCTTCCTCGAGCATTTTAAACTACTGTATTAAACGTAAGATACGAAATTACAGTAATAAATTCAGTTTGAGCAAGAATGCGCGAAGGAAGAGTGCTAGAACACCTTGAAAGTAACGAAACACTGCGAATCGACAGATGTGCTCTTGAAGTGCGTCAGAGCCTACTGTTTTGTAAGAGCGATAAATTCCAAAAACTAACTAAATAAATAAAAAATTAAAAAAAAAATCAACTGTTGTCGCCCGATCACCGACGATAAGCAACAACTTTAGTATTCGGATCGGTGACCGCCTGGGAACTCTGGCTGTCTTCATTTTTTGCTTTTTTTTTCGCTACCCGTGCCAGCCCTCTTTTCCAAAGTGTCTCTAGAAATAACAAGAGTATGAAGCGACAGGAATGTTCTGAAATACACCAGGGCTTATAGTTTTGTAGCAGTGTTCAACTGCAAATTTGTAAACAAAAATTTATCTTTCGCCGCTAGAGGAGATGGATGCTTTGTCGAACCGCCTGTCTCTCGTGTCCGTGTTCTCGCACCTTTCCACGGCACGGCGCTGCTCTAGTAGCTCCGAACGGCCGCACACGGCGCCCCAGACACGCCGGTTCGGCCCGCGCCCATCTCGCAGATGTTTCTCGTGCTTGTGCAGCCATATGGACCGCGACCCGAGCGGCAGCGAGCGGCAGTCGGGACAAGTCGGGACGGAAGGGGAGGGGACAGGCGAGCGAATTACGCAAATATCTGGAATCGCGGCGTGTGTCGGGCAGGTGAGGAAGCTTCCGTCGGTCCAGCAGGACACTGCCACACCCCGCGCAGTCCCCCCGCCGCCCGGCCGCGCGCATGCCCTGCGCCGGATAACAAGAACAAGGTGCGTCTCCCGCGAGTGTCGGAGGCCGCACGCACCAAACGAATGACAGGCGGTGCAACGAGCAGCTGTGTTGTGCGTCCGACCCACGTGGCGGCGCGCCGCACTGCGCGTCGCCTTCGAGGTGGAAGGACGTGCTTTGCGTCAAATGTGCCACCGAAAAACGGCGATTGCGTGTGTTGGGAGGAGAGGCGAAGCCTTCTTCTGCTGTGCGGATACAGTATAAGGACGCCAACGGCCATACCATGTTGAATACACCGGTTCTCGTCCGATCACCGAAGTTAAGCAACATCGGGCCCGGTTAGTACTTGGCTGGCTGCCCGCCTGTGAACACGTGTGCCGCTGTGCTATTGTGCGTCCCAGGTAGGCGAGGATTACCGGCCGCCGAGCCGTCGCCGCCCGACATCCTACCGCGCCGCGCCCGCCGCCTGCCGGCTCCCGCGCCGCGCCAGCCGTAGCCGTTTCAACGATTTGGTGAGTGCCCTACGAAAATGACAACGTTCAACCGCTCAAGTACGACCATTCAGTGCGCGTTTGATCGAGAACACGAACGGCCGTCCTCTTTCGATATAGAGGAATGGATGTTCCACGAACTTAAAATTCAGGAGGACGAATTAGACGGGCTGCAGCTGGATTTCACGCTGCTCAGCCTTTTTCTGAAGCTGAAAACGGACGTGAGATGCGAGACGCTCGTGAACGTAAGCGGAGGTGTTAGGAAGTTTAAACACCGGGATGGCCGCGTCAGCGATGTAAAAATCACGTACGCCGGACACGGCGTGAGAAACATTAAAGTGTACAACCTCCCCTTCGAGGTGCCAAATGAGGAAGTTGCACGCTACTTCAAGATGTATGGTGAAGTTCTCTCTGTAACGAGAGACTTCTGGGGTGCCGGGCACCGGTATAAAGTAGACTCTGGTGTTAGGTCCGTCAGGATGGTCCTAAGAAAACATGTGCCGTCTTTTATTGTGATAGGGGGACACAGAGGTGTTGTCCAATATAGCGGACAACCACCGACGTGCTCCATTTGCAGCTCCACGGAGCACATGAGGAACAGCTGCCCGAGGAACAAAAGAGTGGCTCAGCTGCCGCGTGAAAACGCGGACAACGCAACGGAGCAGGCGGCGAGCTACGCCGGAATTTTGTCGGGCCAGAGCCCGCGCGCCAACGACGAGCCTGCCGTAGCGGAAGCGGCGCCAGCCGTGGCCGCCCAGCCGGCAACACCGGCCAGCGCAGGGGAGAAGCGGCACCTGAGCTCCGACTCGGACAACGAGACCTCAATGGAGGCCGAGCCGGCGGCCGCCCCCTCCCCCGCCGCCCGGCGGGTGAAGGTGACGCGCGCCGCCGCCGCCGCCCAGCCGCCAGCTGAGGCTGTCATTCACGGCAGCCAGCAGGCCGAGCCCAGCGCTGAGACCACGCCCTCCTCGTACACCGAGGCGCGAGAGATCGCCATCAAGAAGCAGGTGACGAAACTCGCCCGCATCTTGAAGGTGTCCGACGACGAACCGAAGGAGTCGAACGAGCAGCCGCAACCGGCGTCCAAAGCCAAAAGGCGCCGCAACAGGCGGCGAAGCCGCAGCAGCAGCTCTAACGAAGAGAGGATGGAAACCTCAGACGGGGAAGCGTCTGACATACCGTCCGCAAATGCAGGGAATCAAGTCTCCGAACCGGAGGACGTAGTTCTCCGGCCGGACCGCCCACAGCAAGCACAACTCCCGCCTCAACACAGCGCTTAAATGCAGACACGCTCGTGCTATAACGTCATCACGTGCAACGTAAATAGGATGAATTCGGTTGTCAAGATAGAAGCCCTCACGGAGTTCCTGCAGCACCGAGCTGCTGATGTAGCAATGCTACAAGAAGTAGTAACAACCGACATAGAAGAAATACCGGGATTCGACGTCTTTTCGAACATAGACGCAGAAACGAGGACTGGCACGGCGATAATGGTGAGAAATGGGATCGACGTGGAGAACATCAAGACCCTGACTGACGGCCGCGGAATAGCGGTCCAAGTAGCCGACACATATTTCGTGAACATCTACGCGCCGTCAGGCACAGAAAACAAACGAGCTAGAAGCCAGTTCTTTAACGAAGACGTCTGTGGACTCCTCCCACACAACAATGTCAACGTTGTGTTGGGAGGCGACTTTAACTGCGTGACTGCTCGAGAAGACCAAGTCCCGGTACCAAATCTGTGTACGGAGCTGCAGGAACTCGTAAGAAAGCTAAAGCTAGACGACTCCTGGCGCATACTACAGCCAAACACAACCGAATTCACTTATTACCACAACCGCGGAAGAAGCAGGCTCGACAGGATTTACGTGACCAGAGATTTGGCCGCCTCTGTATCGCATGTGGAAGTCTGCCCTGTGATCTTCTCCGACCACTGTGCCTACACATGCAAGCTCCAGCTGTCAACGAGGAAAATCTCAGGAGGGAGATCAGTGTGGAAGCTTAACACACAACACCTAAGTGACGCCAAATTACATCAGGAGATTGCGCACACCATACAAGAAAGTTTACGGACGCGACAGCAGTATCCGTCCACCACACAATGGTGGGTTGAACATTGTAAACCGCAAATAAGGAGGACACTGATTAGGCACAGTGCGGAGAGGGCATTCTGGAGGAAGAGCACTGCAGACTTTTACGCGCAGTGTCTCAAGGACGCGCTCAACTTTCCTTCAGACGACGACCTGCTTCTCACGCGAGTTAGAGCAATAAAGGCGCGCCTACTGAACATCAAGCGTCAACAGATGAAAGGCGTCGTCGTCCGCAGCCAGGCACACGGCGCCACTGAAGACGAACCTGCCACACTGCACCACCTGCACAGGGAGAGGGAGAGGGCTCATAGCAGAACAATCAGGGAGCTCAGCGACGCAACAGGCCGCAAGATAACAACTAAATGGGACATGATGCGTCACATAGAAGAGCATTTCTCCGACCTCTTCAAGGGAGATGTTCCAGACGACGCAGAAACAGCCAAAATCTTAGAGGAAACGCGCAGACAGCTGAACAACACCGACCGCGCTTTGTTGACTGAGGCCGCGACAGAGGACGAAGTCAGAGGTGTTCTCAAAACTTGCGCCAGCGGCAAGGCTCCAGGAGCGGACGGAATACCGTCCGAATTCTACACCACCTGCTGGGACAAAGTAGGTGGAATTATGACGGAAATCGTCAATGAAATATTAAACGGAGAAGAAATACCACCCCCGTTCCTGGAAGGGTCCATAACCCTGATTCCAAAAACAAAAGCGCCTAAAACAGTAGCAGACTACCGACCAATAACCCTTTTAAACGCGGACTACAAGCTAACAGCAAAATGCGTCGCTGAAAACATGAAGCTCGCCCTGAAGAAAGCCATCAGCCCGTGGCAGACATGTGCAGTGTTAGGCAGAAACATCTTTGACGCCGTATGCACGTACAGAGACGTTATAGCACACGCCGCATCCAACAGAGCGACTGCAGCCATCATTTCTGTAGACTTCCAAAAAGCCTTCGACAGGATCGGTCACCGGTACCTACTGAAGACTTTGACGAGACTAGGTTTTGGCCCCAAATTCGCCCAAGTCATCGAAAACATGTTGACAAATGCCACATCACGAGTAACGATAAACGGCTGGATATCTGCGCCGATAAAACTGGGGAAATCTGTGAGGCAAGGGTGTCCACTGTCGATGGCACTATTCACAGTAGCCCTCGACCCAGTCCTCAGAAAGCTCGCCGCCACCATCAACGGCTACAAGTTACAGGATGTTAAAGTGACGTGTATGGCATATGCCGATGACTTGAGCATTTTTGTGGATGGAAAGGAGGATATTGACAGTGTCCTCCCAATAATTGAATCCTTTGGAAAGGCATCTGGGGCGAAAACCAACCCAAACAAAACAGTGCTGCTCCCCATAGGAAACGGGAATTTGAGAGAAGCCAGACCATGGTACCAGGTGACCGACAAATATAAGGTGCTAGGTGTCCAGCTGCAGGCCTGCCCACTGAAAATGGCCGCAGAAAACTGGCGGAACATCCTGAACACCACCAGAGGACTCGTCAGGACACACTCCAACAGACACCTAACGTTGGATCAAAAGACGCAGCTTATCAACGCAACGATCCTGGCGAAGGCATGGTACATGGCACAAGTCATAAACGTACCAATAGAAATAGGGAAGTCTATAAGAAGCGCTGTGTACTACCTACTGTGGAGGCGGGAAATATTTAAAGTGTCACAAGCCACCAGCACTCTTCCTAGAGAAGAAGGGGGGCTCGGTTTAATAGACGTCACAACGAAATGCGCGGCACTGTTGCTCCATAGAGCACTAAAAATGGAGGACAGAAGTGTAGACTGTACCACGTCGTCTCTACTGAAGGAACACAGACCAGACTCCGAGGAAGCGCCGGTAGACGTCAGTCGAATACCTTCTAAGATGCGCTACCTAAAACAAGTAATAATGGACAGCAGCTACATAACATCCACCCTAGCAGTCAAGGAGATGAGAACTGCAGGGAAAATCTACCGAGCGCTACGAGGTAAACAGGTCAGAAGCAAAACGGAGACGAATCTTCCAGGCCACGACTGGCCACAAGTCTGGAAGAATCTCTCCGTGAAAGCAATACCTCCAGAAGCTAGAGACACGTGGTACAAAGTCATACACAAGACGATCCCCACAAACGAGCGCTTAGCACGTATCGGCATGCGTGAGTCTCCGAACTGTGAAGCGTGCAACCAAATAGACTCCCTGGAACACCGCTTCACATGCTGGAGAAGCCTGCAGATATGGGAGACGTGTAGAAGAATGGTGGCACACATGAATAGGGCGGACCACCGTAACATAGAAATCACGGCGCTCACCATCCCAGAGGCAAAAAGCTTCCCTCGGCCAAAGCGAGTCGCGACTATGTGGACAATTGCAATGACAGCGCATGCGATAATCGCTAAAAAGCAGACGGACACAGTACAGTTCCTCACAGATCTCTGGGAGGAACACAAAAGGGCCAGGCAGAAAAACAACTACCGGCAGACGTTCCAGAACTATCTGCAGATCGCGCTGGACGCCGCCTTCAAAGACGCCCTCCGTCCCCACACGCCGCGACCGACACCGCCACTGGCGACGCAGACGCCGATGCCGTCACAGCCGACGCCGTCGCCGCCGACGCCGCCGTCGCCGCCGTCGCCGCCGACGCCGCCGTCGCCGCCGTCGCCGCCGACGCCGCCGTCGCCGCCGACGCCGCCGACGCCGCCGTCGCCGCCGACGCCGCCGACGCCGTCGCCGCCTCACCACGCTCTCCCATAGCCCCTTAAGACCCCACAGCTTGCTGACGCACGCACCCCCACATCCTCCAACGCCCTCAAAGTGCGTGTTTAGTGAGTGTGTGTTTTGAGTGACAAGTGGCAGTGCATCACCTGCATTCTCAAATGTGAAAAAGTGCGTTACAGCAATCATATCGTCACACAACTAGGGAAAGTGCTAAAATATTGGTGATCTCCAGCGTGTCCAAAAGGTGATATGTAAGTACTGCATAATTACACTATCACTCATTTTAATAATAGTGAAAACCATAAACAGCTGTGTCAAAATGCAAAAAGACGATTCGCAATGATTTATTACCATATATCTAATGTTTTCCTCCTATCCTCTCTCTCTCTCTCTCTCTCTCTCTCTCTCTCTCGCTCTCTCTCTAAATACAATCAAACAACTCTCCCTAAAATAGCTATCAATATACATGCCTATATTTTGTTTTTCTTGAGTGTACCATAAAATATCTATTAGTCAATAGGTCTAACCAAATTTAAAGGACGCTATCTCTAGGCGAAAACAAAATTAACCTCATTAAATGTCATTAAATATTCATTAAAAAATACGGCTTTAATAAGTCCTAACAGAACTGGAGCTGGAAATAGACTAGAAAACAGACAAATATTAAAAACAAAAGGAAAACACCAAATTTGCTTAATAGAGAGAACCTAATTATAAAAAAAATACAAAAAAAAAAGACTATACGGAAAGGAAAGATGCGATTACTGTATGTGTAAACCTAAACGTGCCTTTTATCAAGCAATGTATTTTGTTTAATTTGTAAATAAAAGTTTATTACGTTACAAAAAAAAAAAAGGTGCTGTTGGCTCCCTCTCATTTTTTCCTTTTTACCTCGCTACACCGGCCAGCCCTCTTTTCATACTAACTCTCAGGTGTGACAAAGATGCTTCCTCGAGCATTTTAAACTACTGTATTAAACGTAAGATACGAAATTACAGTAATAAATTCAGTTTGAGCAAGAATGCGCGAAGGAAGAGTGCTAGAACACCTTGAAAGTAACGAAACACTGCGAATCGACAGATGTGCTCTTGAAGTGCGTCAGAGCCTACTGTTTTGTAAGAGCGATAAATTCCAAAAACTAACTAAATAAATAAAAAATTAAAAAAAAAATCAACTGTTGTCGCCCGATCACCGACGATAAGCAACAACTTTAGTATTCGGATCGGTGACCGCCTGGGAACTCTGGCTGTCTTCATTTTTTGCTTTTTTTTTCGCTACCCGTGCCAGCCCTCTTTTCCAAAGTGTCTCTAGAAATAACAAGAGTATGAAGCGACAGGAATGTTCTGAAATACACCAGGGCTTATAGTTTTGTAGCAGTGTTCAACTGCAAATTTGTAAACAAAAATTTATCTTTCGCCGCTAGAGGAGATGGATGCTTTGTCGAACCGCCTGTCTCTCGTGTCCGTGTTCTCGCACCTTTCCACGGCACGGCGCTGCTCTAGTAGCTCCGAACGGCCGCACACGGCGCCCCAGACACGCCGGTTCGGCCCGCGCCCATCTCGCAGATGTTTCTCGTGCTTGTGCAGCCATATGGACCGCGACCCGAGCGGCAGCGAGCGGCAGTCGGGACAAGTCGGGACGGAAGGGGAGGGGACAGGCGAGCGAATTACGCAAATATCTGGAATCGCGGCGTGTGTCGGGCAGGTGAGGAAGCTTCCGTCGGTCCAGCAGGACACTGCCACACCCCGCGCAGTCCCCCCGCCGCCCGGCCGCGCGCATGCCCTGCGCCGGATAACAAGAACAAGGTGCGTCTCCCGCGAGTGTCGGAGGCCGCACGCACCAAACGAATGACAGGCGGTGCAACGAGCAGCTGTGTTGTGCGTCCGACCCACGTGGCGGCGCGCCGCACTGCGCGTCGCCTTCGAGGTGGAAGGACGTGCTTTGCGTCAAATGTGCCACCGAAAAACGGCGATTGCGTGTGTTGGGAGGAGAGGCGAAGCCTTCTTCTGCTGTGCGGATACAGTATAAGGACGCCAACGGCCATACCATGTTGAATACACCGGTTCTCGTCCGATCACCGAAGTTAAGCAACATCGGGCCCGGTTAGTACTTGGATGGGTGACCGCCTGGGAACACCGGGTGCTGTTGGCTCCCTCTCATTTTTTCCTTTTTACCTCGCTACACCGGCCAGCCCTCTTTTCATACTAACTCTCAGGTGTGACAAAGATGCTTCCTCGAGCATTTTAAACTACTGTATTAAACGTAAGATACGAAATTACAGTAATAAATTCAGTTTGAGCAAGAATGCGCGAAGGAAGAGTGCTAGAACACCTTGAAAGTAACGAAACACTGCGAATCGACAGATGTGCTCTTGAAGTGCGTCAGAGCCTACTGTTTTGTAAGAGCGATAAATTCCAAAAACTAACTAAATAAATAAAAAATTAAAAAAAAAAAATCAACTGTTGTCGCCCGATCACCGACGATAAGCAACAACTTTAGTATTCGGATCGGTGACCGCCTGGGAACTCTGGCTGTCTTCATTTTTTGCTTTTTTTTTCGCTACCCGTGCCAGCCCTCTTTTCCAAAGTGTCTCTAGAAATAACAAGAGTATGAAGCGACAGGAATGTTCTGAAATACACCAGGGCTTATAGTTTTGTAGCAGTGTTCAACTGCAAATTTGTAAACAAAAATTTATCTTTCGCCGCTAGAGGAGATGGATGCTTTGTCGAACCGCCTGTCTCTCGTGTCCGTGTTCTCGCACCTTTCCACGGCACGGCGCTGCTCTAGTAGCTCCGAACGGCCGCACACGGCGCCCCAGACACGCCGGTTCGGCCCGCGCCCATCTCGCAGATGTTTCTCGTGCTTGTGCAGCCATATGGACCGCGACCCGAGCGGCAGCGAGCGGCAGTCGGGACAAGTCGGGACGGAAGGGGAGGGGACAGGCGAGCGAATTACGCAAATATCTGGAATCGCGGCGTGTGTCGGGCAGGTGAGGAAGCTTCCGTCGGTCCAGCAGGACACTGCCACACCCCGCGCAGTCCCCCCGCCGCCCGGCCGCGCGCATGCCCTGCGCCGGATAACAAGAACAAGGTGCGTCTCCCGCGAGTGTCGGAGGCCGCACGCACCAAACGAATGACAGGCGGTGCAACGAGCAGCTGTGTTGTGCGTCCGACCCACGTGGCGGCGCGCCGCACTGCGCGTCGCCTTCGAGGTGGAAGGACGTGCTTTGCGTCAAATGTGCCACCGAAAAACGGCGATTGCGTGTGTTGGGAGGAGAGGCGAAGCCTTCTTCTGCTGTGCGGATACAGTATAAGGACGCCAACGGCCATACCATGTTGAATACACCGGTTCTCGTCCGATCACCGAAGTTAAGCAACATCTGGCCCGGTTAGTACTTGGATGGGTGACCGCCTGGGAACACCGGGTGCTGTTGGCTCCCTCTCATTTTTTCCTTTTTACCTCGCTACACCGGCCAGCCCTCTTTTCATACTAACTCTCAGGTGTGACAAAGATGCTTCCTCGAGCATTTTAAACTACTGTATTAAACGTAAGATACGAAATTACAGTAATAAATTCAGTTTGAGCAAGAATGCGCGAAGGAAGAGTGCTAGAACACCTTGAAAGTAACGAAACACTGCGAATCGACAGATGTGCTCTTGAAGTGCGTCAGAGCCTACTGTTTTGTAAGAGCGATAAATTCCAAAAACTAACTAAATAAATAAAAAATTAAAAAAAAAATCAACTGTTGTCGCCCGATCACCGACGATAAGCAACAACTTTAGTATTCGGATCGGTGACCGCCTGGGAACTCTGGCTGTCTTCATTTTTTGCTTTTTTTTTCGCTACCCGTGCCAGCCCTCTTTTCCAAAGTGTCTCTAGAAATAACAAGAGTATGAAGCGACAGGAATGTTCTGAAATACACCAGGGCTTATAGTTTTGTAGCAGTGTTCAACTGCAAATTTGTAAACAAAAATTTATCTTTCGCCGCTAGAGGAGATGGATGCTTTGTCGAACCGCCTGTCTCTCGTGTCCGTGTTCTCGCACCTTTCCACGGCACGGCGCTGCTCTAGTAGCTCCGAACGGCCGCACACGGCGCCCCAGACACGCCGGTTCGGCCCGCGCCCATCTCGCAGATGTTTCTCGTGCTTGTGCAGCCATATGGACCGCGACCCGAGCGGCAGCGAGCGGCAGTCGGGACAAGTCGGGACGGAAGGGGAGGGGACAGGCGAGCGAATTACGCAAATATCTGGAATCGCGGCGTGTGTCGGGCAGGTGAGGAAGCTTCCGTCGGTCCAGCAGGACACTGCCACACCCCGCGCAGTCCCCCCGCCGCCCGGCCGCGCGCATGCCCTGCGCCGGATAACAAGAACAAGGTGCGTCTCCCGCGAGTGTCGGAGGCCGCACGCACCAAACGAATGACAGGCGGTGCAACGAGCAGCTGTGTTGTGCGTCCGACCCACGTGGCGGCGCGCCGCACTGCGCGTCGCCTTCGAGGTGGAAGGACGTGCTTTGCGTCAAATGTGCCACCGAAAAACGGCGATTGCGTGTGTTGGGAGGAGAGGCGAAGCCTTCTTCTGCTGTGCGGATACAGTATAAGGACGCCAACGGCCATACCATGTTGAATACACCGGTTCTCGTCCGATCACCGAAGTTAAGCAACATCGGGCCCGGTTAGTACTTGGATGGGTGACCGCCTGGGAACACCGGGTGCTGTTGGCTCCCTCTCATTTTTTCCTTTTTACCTCGCTACACCGGCCAGCCCTCTTTTCATACTAACTCTCAGGTGTGACAAAGATGCTTCCTCGAGCATTTTAAACTACTGTATTAAACGTAAGATACGAAATTACAGTAATAAATTCAGTTTGAGCAAGAATGCGCGAAGGAAGAGTGCTAGAACACCTTGAAAGTAACGAAACACTGCGAATCGACAGATGTGCTCTTGAAGTGCGTCAGAGCCTACTGTTTTGTAAGAGCGATAAATTCCAAAAACTAACTAAATAAATAAAAAATTAAAAAAAAAATCAACTGTTGTCGCCCGATCACCGACGATAAGCAACAACTTTAGTATTCGGATCGGTGACCGCCTGGGAACTCTGGCTGTCTTCATTTTTTGCTTTTTTTTTCGCTACCCGTGCCAGCCCTCTTTTCCAAAGTGTCTCTAGAAATAACAAGAGTATGAAGCGACAGGAATGTTCTGAAATACACCAGGGCTTATAGTTTTGTAGCAGTGTTCAACTGCAAATTTGTAAACAAAAATTTATCTTTCGCCGCTAGAGGAGATGGATGCTTTGTCGAACCGCCTGTCTCTCGTGTCCGTGTTCTCGCACCTTTCCACGGCACGGCGCTGCTCTAGTAGCTCCGAACGGCCGCACACGGCGCCCCAGACACGCCGGTTCGGCCCGCGCCCATCTCGCAGATGTTTCTCGTGCTTGTGCAGCCATATGGACCGCGACCCGAGCGGCAGCGAGCGGCAGTCGGGACAAGTCGGGACGGAAGGGGAGGGGACAGGCGAGCGAATTACGCAAATATCTGGAATCGCGGCGTGTGTCGGGCAGGTGAGGAAGCTTCCGTCGGTCCAGCAGGACACTGCCACACCCCGCGCAGTCCCCCCGCCGCCCGGCCGCGCGCATGCCCTGCGCCGGATAACAAGAACAAGGTGCGTCTCCCGCGAGTGTCGGAGGCCGCACGCACCAAACGAATGACAGGCGGTGCAACGAGCAGCTGTGTTGTGCGTCCGACCCACGTGGCGGCGCGCCGCACTGCGCGTCGCCTTCGAGGTGGAAGGACGTGCTTTGCGTCAAATGTGCCACCGAAAAACGGCGATTGCGTGTGTTGGGAGGAGAGGCGAAGCCTTCTTCTGCTGTGCGGATACAGTATAAGGACGCCAACGGCCATACCATGTTGAATACACCGGTTCTCGTCCGATCACCGAAGTTAAGCAACATCGGGCCCGGTTAGTACTTGGATGGGTGACCGCCTGGGAACACCGGGTGCTGTTGGCTCCCTCTCATTTTTTCCTTTTTACCTCGCTACACCGGCCAGCCCTCTTTTCATACTAACTCTCAGGTGTGACAAAGATGCTTCCTCGAGCATTTTAAACTACTGTATTAAACGTAAGATACGAAATTACAGTAATAAATTCAGTTTGAGCAAGAATGCGCGAAGGAAGAGTGCTAGAACACCTTGAAAGTAACGAAACACTGCGAATCGACAGATGTGCTCTTGAAGTGCGTCAGAGCCTACTGTTTTGTAAGAGCGATAAATTCCAAAAACTAACTAAATAAATAAAAAATTAAAAAAAAAATCAACTGTTGTCGCCCGATCACCGACGATAAGCAACAACTTTAGTATTCGGATCGGTGACCGCCTGGGAACTCTGGCTGTCTTCATTTTTTGCTTTTTTTTTCGCTACCCGTGCCAGCCCTCTTTTCCAAAGTGTCTCTAGAAATAACAAGAGTATGAAGCGACAGGAATGTTCTGAAATACACCAGGGCTTATAGTTTTGTAGCAGTGTTCAACTGCAAATTTGTAAACAAAAATTTATCTTTCGCCGCTAGAGGAGATGGATGCTTTGTCGAACCGCCTGTCTCTCGTGTCCGTGTTCTCGCACCTTTCCACGGCACGGCGCTGCTCTAGTAGCTCCGAACGGCCGCACACGGCGCCCCAGACACGCCGGTTCGGCCCGCGCCCATCTCGCAGATGTTTCTCGTGCTTGTGCAGCCATATGGACCGCGACCCGAGCGGCAGCGAGCGGCAGTCGGGACAAGTCGGGACGGAAGGGGAGGGGACAGGCGAGCGAATTACGCAAATATCTGGAATCGCGGCGTGTGTCGGGCAGGTGAGGAAGCTTCCGTCGGTCCAGCAGGACACTGCCACACCCCGCGCAGTCCCCCCGCCGCCCGGCCGCGCGCATGCCCTGCGCCGGATAACAAGAACAAGGTGCGTCTCCCGCGAGTGTCGGAGGCCGCACGCACCAAACGAATGACAGGCGGTGCAACGAGCAGCTGTGTTGTGCGTCCGACCCACGTGGCGGCGCGCCGCACTGCGCGTCGCCTTCGAGGTGGAAGGACGTGCTTTGCGTCAAATGTGCCACCGAAAAACGGCGATTGCGTGTGTTGGGAGGAGAGGCGAAGCCTTCTTCTGCTGTGCGGATACAGTATAAGGACGCCAACGGCCATACCATGTTGAATACACCGGTTCTCGTCCGATCACCGAAGTTAAGCAACATCGGGCCCGGTTAGTACTTGGATGGGTGACCGCCTGGGAACACCGGGTGCTGTTGGCTCCCTCTCATTTTTTCCTTTTTACCTCGCTACACCGGCCAGCCCTCTTTTCATACTAACTCTCAGGTGTGACAAAGATGCTTCCTCGAGCATTTTAAACTACTGTATTAAACGTAAGATACGAAATTACAGTAATAAATTCAGTTTGAGCAAGAATGCGCGAAGGAAGAGTGCTAGAACACCTTGAAAGTAACGAAACACTGCGAATCGACAGATGTGCTCTTGAAGTGCGTCAGAGCCTACTGTTTTGTAAGAGCGATAAATTCCAAAAACTAACTAAATAAATAAAAAATTAAAAAAAAAATCAACTGTTGTCGCCCGATCACCGACGATAAGCAACAACTTTAGTATTCGGATCGGTGACCGCCTGGGAACTCTGGCTGTCTTCATTTTTTGCTTTTTTTTTCGCTACCCGTGCCAGCCCTCTTTTCCAAAGTGTCTCTAGAAATAACAAGAGTATGAAGCGACAGGAATGTTCTGAAATACACCAGGGCTTATAGTTTTGTAGCAGTGTTCAACTGCAAATTTGTAAACAAAAATTTATCTTTCGCCGCTAGAGGAGATGGATGCTTTGTCGAACCGCCTGTCTCTCGTGTCCGTGTTCTCGCACCTTTCCACGGCACGGCGCTGCTCTAGTAGCTCCGAACGGCCGCACACGGCGCCCCAGACACGCCGGTTCGGCCCGCGCCCATCTCGCAGATGTTTCTCGTGCTTGTGCAGCCATATGGACCGCGACCCGAGCGGCAGCGAGCGGCAGTCGGGACAAGTCGGGACGGAAGGGGAGGGGACAGGCGAGCGAATTACGCAAATATCTGGAATCGCGGCGTGTGTCGGGCAGGTGAGGAAGCTTCCGTCGGTCCAGCAGGACACTGCCACACCCCGCGCAGTCCCCCCGCCGCCCGGCCGCGCGCATGCCCTGCGCCGGATAACAAGAACAAGGTGCGTCTCCCGCGAGTGTCGGAGGCCGCACGCACCAAACGAATGACAGGCGGTGCAACGAGCAGCTGTGTTGTGCGTCCGACCCACGTGGCGGCGCGCCGCACTGCGCGTCGCCTTCGAGGTGGAAGGACGTGCTTTGCGTCAAATGTGCCACCGAAAAACGGCGATTGCGTGTGTTGGGAGGAGAGGCGAAGCCTTCTTCTGCTGTGCGGATACAGTATAAGGACGCCAACGGCCATACCATGTTGAATACACCGGTTCTCGTCCGATCACCGAAGTTAAGCAACATCGGGCCCTGTTAGTACTTGGATGGGTGACCGCCTGGGAACACCGGGTGCTGTTGGCTCCCTCTCATTTTTTCCTTTTTACCTCGCTACACCGGCCAGCCCTCTTTTCATACTAACTCTCAGGTGTGACAAAGATGCTTCCTCGAGCATTTTAAACTACTGTATTAAACGTAAGATACGAAATTACAGTAATAAATTCAGTTTGAGCAAGAATGCGCGAAGGAAGAGTGCTAGAACACCTTGAAAGTAACGAAACACTGCGAATCGACAGATGTGCTCTTGAAGTGCGTCAGAGCCTACTGTTTTGTAAGAGCGATAAATTCCAAAAACTAACTAAATAAATAAAAAATTAAAAAAAAAAAATCAACTGTTGTCGCCCGATCACCGACGATAAGCAACAACTTTAGTATTCGGATCGGTGACCGCCTGGGAACTCTGGCTGTCTTCATTTTTTGCTTTTTTTTTCGCTACCCGTGCCAGCCCTCTTTTCCAAAGTGTCTCTAGAAATAACAAGAGTATGAAGCGACAGGAATGTTCTGAAATACACCAGGGCTTATAGTTTTGTAGCAGTGTTCAACTGCAAATTTGTAAACAAAAATTTATCTTTCGCCGCTAGAGGAGATGGATGCTTTGTCGAACCGCCTGTCTCTCGTGTCCGTGTTCTCGCACCTTTCCACGGCACGGCGCTGCTCTAGTAGCTCCGAACGGCCGCACACGGCGCCCCAGACACGCCGGTTCGGCCCGCGCCCATCTCGCAGATGTTTCTCGTGCTTGTGCAGCCATATGGACCGCGACCCGAGCGGCAGCGAGCGGCAGTCGAGCAAAGTCGGGACGGAAGGGGAGGGGACAGGCGAGCGAATTACGCAAATATCTGGAATCGCGGCGTGTGTCGGGCAGGTGAGGAAGCTTCCGTCGGTCCAGCAGGACACTGCCACACCCCGCGCAGTCCCCCCGCCGCCCGGCCGCGCGCATGCCCTGCGCCGGATAACAAGAACAAGGTGCGTCTCCCGCGAGTGTCGGAGGCCGCACGCACCAAACGAATGACAGGCGGTGCAACGAGCAGCTGTGTTGTGCGTCCGACCCACGTGGCGGCGCGCCGCACTGCGCGTCGCCTTCGAGGTGGAAGGACGTGCTTTGCGTCAAATGTGCCACCGAAAAACGGCGATTGCGTGTGTTGGGAGGAGAGGCGAAGCCTTCTTCTGCTGTGCGGATACAGTATAAGGACGCCAACGGCCATACCATGTTGAATACACCGGTTCTCGTCCGATCACCGAAGTTAAGCAACATCGGGCCCGGTTAGTACTTGGATGGGTGACCGCCTGGGAACACCGGGTGCTGTTGGCTCCCTCTCATTTTTTCCTTTTTACCTCGCTACACCGGCCAGCCCTCTTTTCATACTAACTCTCAGGTGTGACAAAGATGCTTCCTCGAGCATTTTAAACTACTGTATTAAACGTAAGATACGAAATTACAGTAATAAATTCAGTTTGAGCAAGAATGCGCGAAGGAAGAGTGCTAGAACACCTTGAAAGTAACGAAACACTGCGAATCGACAGATGTGCTCTTGAAGTGCGTCAGAGCCTACTGTTTTGTAAGAGCGATAAATTCCAAAAACTAACTAAATAAATAAAAAATTAAAAAAAAAAATCAACTGTTGTCGCCCGATCACCGACGATAAGCAACAACTTTAGTATTCGGATCGGTGACCGCCTGGGAACTCTGGCTGTCTTCATTTTTTGCTTTTTTTTTCGCTACCCGTGCCAGCCCTCTTTTCCAAAGTGTCTCTAGAAATAACAAGAGTATGAAGCGACAGGAATGTTCTGAAATACACCAGGGCTTATAGTTTTGTAGCAGTGTTCAACTGCAAATTTGTAAACAAAAATTTATCTTTCGCCGCTAGAGGAGATGGATGCTTTGTCGAACCGCCTGTCTCTCGTGTCCGTGTTCTCGCACCTTTCCACGGCACGGCGCTGCTCTAGTAGCTCCGAACGGCCGCACACGGCGCCCCAGACACGCCGGTTCGGCCCGCGCCCATCTCGCAGATGTTTCTCGTGCTTGTGCAGCCATATGGACCGCGACCCGAGCGGCAGCGAGCGGCAGTCGGGACAAGTCGGGACGGAAGGGGAGGGGACAGGCGAGCGAATTACGCAAATATCTGGAATCGCGGCGTGTGTCGGGCAGGTGAGGAAGCTTCCGTCGGTCCAGCAGGACACTGCCACACCCCGCGCAGTCCCCCCGCCGCCCGGCCGCGCGCATGCCCTGCGCCGGATAACAAGAACAAGGTGCGTCTCCCGCGAGTGTCGGAGGCCGCACGCACCAAACGAATGACAGGCGGTGCAACGAGCAGCTGTGTTGTGCGTCCGACCCACGTGGCGGCGCGCCGCACTGCGCGTCGCCTTCGAGGTGGAAGGACGTGCTTTGCGTCAAATGTGCCACCGAAAAACGGCGATTGCGTGTGTTGGGAGGAGAGGCGAAGCCTTCTTCTGCTGTGCGGATACAGTATAAGGACGCCAACGGCCATACCATGTTGAATACACCGGTTCTCGTCCGATCACCGAAGTTAAGCAACATCGGGCCCGGTTAGTACTTGGATGGGTGACCGCCTGGGAACACCGGGTGCTGTTGGCTCCCTCTCATTTTTTCCTTTTTACCTCGCTACACCGGCCAGCCCTCTTTTCATACTAACTCTCAGGTGTGACAAAGATGCTTCCTCGAGCATTTTAAACTACTGTATTAAACGTAAGATACGAAATTACAGTAATAAATTCAGTTTGAGCAAGAATGCGCGAAGGAAGAGTGCTAGAACACCTTGAAAGTAACGAAACACTGCGAATCGACAGATGTGCTCTTGAAGTGCGTCAGAGCCTACTGTTTTGTAAGAGCGATAAATTCCAAAAACTAACTAAATAAATAAAAAATTAAAAAAAAAAAATCACATGTTGTCGCCCGATCACCGACGATAAGCAACAACTTTAGTATTCGGATCGGTGACCGCCTGGGAACTCTGGCTGTCTTCATTTTTTGCTTTTTTTTTCGCTACCCGTGCCAGCCCTCTTTTCCAAAGTGTCTCTAGAAATAACAAGAGTATGAAGCGACAGGAATGTTCTGAAATACACCAGGGCTTACAGTTTTGTAGCAGTGTTCAACTGCAAATTTGTAAACAAAAATTTATCTTTCGCCGCTAGAGGAGATGGATGCTTTGTCGAACCGCCTGTCTCTCGTGTCCGTGTTCTCGCACCTTTCCACGGCACGGCGCTGCTCTAGTAGCTCCGAACGGCCGCACACGGCGCCCCAGACACGCCGGTTCGGCCCGCGCCCATCTCGCAGATGTTTCTCGTGCTTGTGCAGCCATATGGACCGCGACCCGAGCGGCAGCGAGCGGCAGTCGGGACAAGTCGGGACGGAAGGGGAGGGGACAGGCGAGCGAATTACGCAAATATCTGGAATCGCGGCGTGTGTCGGGCAGGTGAGGAAGCTTCCGTCGGTCCAGCAGGACACTGCCACACCCCGCGCAGTCCCCCCGCCGCCCGGCCGCGCGCATGCCCTGCGCCGGATAACAAGAACAAGGTGCGTCTCCCGCGAGTGTCGGAGGCCGCACGCACCAAACGAATGACAGGCGGTGCAACGAGCAGCTGTGTTGTGCGTCCGACCCACGTGGCGGCGCGCCGCACTGCGCGTCGCCTTCGAGGTGGAAGGACGTGCTTTGCGTCAAATGTGCCACCGAAAAACGGCGATTGCGTGTGTTGGGAGGAGAGGCGAAGCCTTCTTCTGCTGTGCGGATACAGTATAAGGACGCCAACGGCCATACCATGTTGAATACACCGGTTCTCGTCCGATCACCGAAGTTAAGCAACATCGGGCCCGGTTAGTACTTGGATGGGTGACCGCCTGGGAACACCGGGTGCTGTTGGCTCCCTCTCATTTTTTCCTTTTTACCTCGCTACACCGGCCAGCCCTCTTTTCATACTAACTCTCAGGTGTGACAAAGATGCTTCCTCGAGCATTTTAAACTACTGTATTAAACGTAAGATACGAAATTACAGTAATAAATTCAGTTTGAGCAAGAATGCGCGAAGGAAGAGTGCTAGAACACCTTGAAAGTAACGAAACACTGCGAATCGACAGATGTGCTCTTGAAGTGCGTCAGAGCCTACTGTTTTGTAAGAGCGATAAATTCCAAAAACTAACTAAATAAATAAAAAATTAAAAAAAAAAAAATCAACTGTTGTCGCCCGATCACCGACGATAAGCAACAACTTTAGTATTCGGATCGGTGACCGCCTGGGAACTCTGGCTGTCTTCATTTTTTGCTTTTTTTTTCGCTACCCGTGCCAGCCCTCTTTTCCAAAGTGTCTCTAGAAATAACAAGAGTATGAAGCGACAGGAATGTTCTGAAATACACCAGGGCTTACAGTTTTGTAGCAGTGTTCAACTGCAAATTTGTAAACAAAAATTTATCTTTCGCCGCTAGAGGAGATGGATGCTTTGTCGAACCGCCTGTCTCTCGTGTCCGTGTTCTCGCACCTTTCCACGGCACGGCGCTGCTCTAGTAGCTCCGAACGGCCGCACACGGCGCCCCAGACACGCCGGTTCGGCCCGCGCCCATCTCGCAGATGTTTCTCGTGCTTGTGCAGCCATATGGACCGCGACCCGAGCGGCAGCGAGCGGCAGTCGAGCAAAGTCGGGACGGAAGGGGAGGGGACAGGCGAGCGAATTACGCAAATATCTGGAATCGCGGCGTGTGTCGGGCAGGTGAGGAAGCTTCCGTCGGTCCAGCAGGACACTGCCACACCCCGCGCAGTCCCCCCGCCGCCCGGCCGCGCGCATGCCCTGCGCCGGATAACAAGAACAAGGTGCGTCTCCCGCGAGTGTCGGAGGCCGCACGCACCAAACGAATGACAGGCGGTGCAACGAGCAGCTGTGTTGTGCGTCCGACCCACGTGGCGGCGCGCCGCACTGCGCGTCGCCTTCGAGGTGGAAGGACGTGCTTTGCGTCAAATGTGCCACCGAAAAACGGCGATTGCGTGTGTTGGGAGGAGAGGCGAAGCCTTCTTCTGCTGTGCGGATACAGTATAAGGACGCCAACGGCCATACCATGTTGAATACACCGGTTCTCGTCCGATCACCGAAGTTAAGCAACATCGGGCCCGGTTAGTACTTGGATGGGTGACCGCCTGGGAACACCGGGTGCTGTTGGCTCCCTCTCATTTTTTCCTTTTTACCTCGCTACACCGGCCAGCCCTCTTTTCATACTAACTCTCAGGTGTGACAAAGATGCTTCCTCGAGCATTTTAAACTACTGTATTAAACGTAAGATACGAAATTACAGTAATAAATTCAGTTTGAGCAAGAATGCGCGAAGGAAGAGTGCTAGAACACCTTGAAAGTAACGAAACACTGCGAATCGACAGATGTGCTCTTGAAGTGCGTCAGAGCCTACTGTTTTGTAAGAGCGATAAATTCCAAAAACTAACTAAATAAATAAAAAATTAAAAAAAAAAAATCAACTGTTGTCGCCCGATCACCGACGATAAGCAACAACTTTAGTATTCGGATCGGTGACCGCCTGGGAACTCTGGCTGTCTTCATTTTTTGCTTTTTTTTTCGCTACCCGTGCCAGCCCTCTTTTCCAAAGTGTCTCTAGAAATAACAAGAGTATGAAGCGACAGGAATGTTCTGAAATACACCAGGGCTTATAGTTTTGTAGCAGTGTTCAACTGCAAATTTGTAAACAAAAATTTATCTTTCGCCGCTAGAGGAGATGGATGCTTTGTCGAACCGCCTGTCTCTCGTGTCCGTGTTCTCGCACCTTTCCACGGCACGGCGCTGCTCTAGTAGCTCCGAACGGCCGCACACGGCGCCCCAGACACGCCGGTTCGGCCCGCGCCCATCTCGCAGATGTTTCTCGTGCTTGTGCAGCCATATGGACCGCGACCCGAGCGGCAGCGAGCGGCAGTCGGGACAAGTCGGGACGGAAGGGGAGGGGACAGGCGAGCGAATTACGCAAATATCTGGAATCGCGGCGTGTGTCGGGCAGGTGAGGAAGCTTCCGTCGGTCCAGCAGGACACTGCCACACCCCGCGCAGTCCCCCCGCCGCCCGGCCGCGCGCATGCCCTGCGCCGGATAACAAGAACAAGGTGCGTCTCCCGCGAGTGTCGGAGGCCGCACGCACCAAACGAATGACAGGCGGTGCAACGAGCAGCTGTGTTGTGCGTCCGACCCACGTGGCGGCGCGCCGCACTGCGCGTCGCCTTCGAGGTGGAAGGACGTGCTTTGCGTCAAATGTGCCACCGAAAAACGGCGATTGCGTGTGTTGGGAGGAGAGGCGAAGCCTTCTTCTGCTGTGCGGATACAGTATAAGGACGCCAACGGCCATACCATGTTGAATACACCGGTTCTCGTCCGATCACCGAAGTTAAGCAACATCGGGCCCGGTTAGTACTTGGATGGGTGACCGCCTGGGAACACCGGGTGCTGTTGGCTCCCTCTCATTTTTTCCTTTTTACCTCGCTACACCGGCCAGCCCTCTTTTCATACTAACTCTCAGGTGTGACAAAGATGCTTCCTCGAGCATTTTAAACTACTGTATTAAACGTAAGATACGAAATTACAGTAATAAATTCAGTTTGAGCAAGAATGCGCGAAGGAAGAGTGCTAGAACACCTTGAAAGTAACGAAACACTGCGAATCGACAGATGTGCTCTTGAAGTGCGTCAGAGCCTACTGTTTTGTAAGAGCGATAAATTCCAAAAACTAACTAAATAAATAAAAAATTAAAAAAAAAAAATCAACTGTTGTCGCCCGATCACCGACGATAAGCAACAACTTTAGTATTCGGATCGGTGACCGCCTGGGAACTCTGGCTGTCTTCATTTTTTGCTTTTTTTTTCGCTACCCGTGCCAGCCCTCTTTTCCAAAGTGTCTCTAGAAATAACAAGAGTATGAAGCGACAGGAATGTTCTGAAATACACCAGGGCTTATAGTTTTGTAGCAGTGTTCAACTGCAAATTTGTAAACAAAAATTTATCTTTCGCCGCTAGAGGAGATGGATGCTTTGTCGAACCGCCTGTCTCTCGTGTCCGTGTTCTCGCACCTTTCCACGGCACGGCGCTGCTCTAGTAGCTCCGAACGGCCGCACACGGCGCCCCAGACACGCCGGTTCGGCCCGCGCCCATCTCGCAGATGTTTCTCGTGCTTGTGCAGCCATATGGACCGCGACCCGAGCGGCAGCGAGCGGCAGTCGAGCAAAGTCGGGACGGAAGGGGAGGGGACAGGCGAGCGAATTACGCAAATATCTGGAATCGCGGCGTGTGTCGGGCAGGTGAGGAAGCTTCCGTCGGTCCAGCAGGACACTGCCACACCCCGCGCAGTCCCCCCGCCGCCCGGCCGCGCGCATGCCCTGCGCCGGATAACAAGAACAAGGTGCGTCTCCCGCGAGTGTCGGAGGCCGCACGCACCAAACGAATGACAGGCGGTGCAACGAGCAGCTGTGTTGTGCGTCCGACCCACGTGGCGGCGCGCCGCACTGCGCGTCGCCTTCGAGGTGGAAGGACGTGCTTTGCGTCAAATGTGCCACCGAAAAACGGCGATTGCGTGTGTTGGGAGGAGAGGCGAAGCCTTCTTCTGCTGTGCGGATACAGTATAAGGACGCCAACGGCCATACCATGTTGAATACACCGGTTCTCGTCCGATCACCGAAGTTAAGCAACATCGGGCCCGGTTAGTACTTGGATGGGTGACCGCCTGGGAACACCGGGTGCTGTTGGCTCCCTCTCATTTTTTCCTTTTTACCTCGCTACACCGGCCAGCCCTCTTTTCATACTAACTCTCAGGTGTGACAAAGATGCTTCCTCGAGCATTTTAAACTACTGTATTAAACGTAAGATACGAAATTACAGTAATAAATTCAGTTTGAGCAAGAATGCGCGAAGGAAGAGTGCTAGAACACCTTGAAAGTAACGAAACACTGCGAATCGACAGATGTGCTCTTGAAGTGCGTCAGAGCCTACTGTTTTGTAAGAGCGATAAATTCCAAAAACTAACTAAATAAATAAAAAATTAAAAAAAAAAAATCAACTGTTGTCGCCCGATCACCGACGATAAGCAACAACTTTAGTATTCGGATCGGTGACCGCCTGGGAACTCTGGCTGTCTTCATTTTTTGCTTTTTTTTTCGCTACCCGTGCCAGCCCTCTTTTCCAAAGTGTCTCTAGAAATAACAAGAGTATGAAGCGACAGGAATGTTCTGAAATACACCAGGGCTTATAGTTTTGTAGCAGTGTTCAACTGCAAATTTGTAAACAAAAATTTATCTTTCGCCGCTAGAGGAGATGGATGCTTTGTCGAACCGCCTGTCTCTCGTGTCCGTGTTCTCGCACCTTTCCACGGCACGGCGCTGCTCTAGTAGCTCCGAACGGCCGCACACGGCGCCCCAGACACGCCGGTTCGGCCCGCGCCCATCTCGCAGATGTTTCTCGTGCTTGTGCAGCCATATGGACCGCGACCCGAGCGGCAGCGAGCGGCAGTCGGGACAAGTCGGGACGGAAGGGGAGGGGACAGGCGAGCGAATTACGCAAATATCTGGAATCGCGGCGTGTGTCGGGCAGGTGAGGAAGCTTCCGTCGGTCCAGCAGGACACTGCCACACCCCGCGCAGTCCCCCCGCCGCCCGGCCGCGCGCATGCCCTGCGCCGGATAACAAGAACAAGGTGCGTCTCCCGCGAGTGTCGGAGGCCGCACGCACCAAACGAATGACAGGCGGTGCAACGAGCAGCTGTGTTGTGCGTCCGACCCACGTGGCGGCGCGCCGCACTGCGCGTCGCCTTCGAGGTGGAAGGACGTGCTTTGCGTCAAATGTGCCACCGAAAAACGGCGATTGCGTGTGTTGGGAGGAGAGGCGAAGCCTTCTTCTGCTGTGCGGATACAGTATAAGGACGCCAACGGCCATACCATGTTGAATACACCGGTTCTCGTCCGATCACCGAAGTTAAGCAACATCGGGCCCGGTTAGTACTTGGATGGGTGACCGCCTGGGAACACCGGGTGCTGTTGGCTCCCTCTCATTTTTTCCTTTTTACCTCGCTACACCGGCCAGCCCTCTTTTCATACTAACTCTCAGGTGTGACAAAGATGCTTCCTCGAGCATTTTAAACTACTGTATTAAACGTAAGATACGAAATTACAGTAATAAATTCAGTTTGAGCAAGAATGCGCGAAGGAAGAGTGCTAGAACACCTTGAAAGTAACGAAACACTGCGAATCGACAGATGTGCTCTTGAAGTGCGTCAGAGCCTACTGTTTTGTAAGAGCGATAAATTCCAAAAACTAACTAAATAAATAAAAAATTAAAAAAAAAAATCAACTGTTGTCGCCCGATCACCGACGATAAGCAACAACTTTAGTATTCGGATCGGTGACCGCCTGGGAACTCTGGCTGTCTTCATTTTTTGCTTTTTTTTTCGCTACCCGTGCCAGCCCTCTTTTCCAAAGTGTCTCTAGAAATAACAAGAGTATGAAGCGACAGGAATGTTCTGAAATACACCAGGGCTTATAGTTTTGTAGCAGTGTTCAACTGCAAATTTGTAAACAAAAATTTATCTTTCGCCGCTAGAGGAGATGGATGCTTTGTCGAACCGCCTGTCTCTCGTGTCCGTGTTCTCGCACCTTTCCACGGCACGGCGCTGCTCTAGTAGCTCCGAACGGCCGCACACGGCGCCCCAGACACGCCGGTTCGGCCCGCGCCCATCTCGCAGATGTTTCTCGTGCTTGTGCAGCCATATGGACCGCGACCCGAGCGGCAGCGAGCGGCAGTCGGGACAAGTCGGGACGGAAGGGGAGGGGACAGGCGAGCGAATTACGCAAATATCTGGAATCGCGGCGTGTGTCGGGCAGGTGAGGAAGCTTCCGTCGGTCCAGCAGGACACTGCCACACCCCGCGCAGTCCCCCCGCCGCCCGGCCGCGCGCATGCCCTGCGCCGGATAACAAGAACAAGGTGCGTCTCCCGCGAGTGTCGGAGGCCGCACGCACCAAACGAATGACAGGCGGTGCAACGAGCAGCTGTGTTGTGCGTCCGACCCACGTGGCGGCGCGCCGCACTGCGCGTCGCCTTCGAGGTGGAAGGACGTGCTTTGCGTCAAATGTGCCACCGAAAAACGGCGATTGCGTGTGTTGGGAGGAGAGGCGAAGCCTTCTTCTGCTGTGCGGATACAGTATAAGGACGCCAACGGCCATACCATGTTGAATACACCGGTTCTCGTCCGATCACCGAAGTTAAGCAACATCGGGCCCGGTTAGTACTTGGATGGGTGACCGCCTGGGAACACCGGGTGCTGTTGGCTCCCTCTCATTTTTTCCTTTTTACCTCGCTACACCGGCCAGCCCTCTTTTCATACTAACTCTCAGGTGTGACAAAGATGCTTCCTCGAGCATTTTAAACTACTGTATTAAACGTAAGATACGAAATTACAGTAATAAATTCAGTTTGAGCAAGAATGCGCGAAGGAAGAGTGCTAGAACACCTTGAAAGTAACGAAACACTGCGAATCGACAGATGTGCTCTTGAAGTGCGTCAGAGCCTACTGTTTTGTAAGAGCGATAAATTCCAAAAACTAACTAAATAAATAAAAAATTAAAAAAAAAAAATCAACTGTTGTCGCCCGATCACCGACGATAAGCAACAACTTTAGTATTCGGATCGGTGACCGCCTGGGAACTCTGGCTGTCTTCATTTTTTGCTTTTTTTTTCGCTACCCGTGCCAGCCCTCTTTTCCAAAGTGTCTCTAGAAATAACAAGAGTATGAAGCGACAGGAATGTTCTGAAATACACCAGGGCTTATAGTTTTGTAGCAGTGTTCAACTGCAAATTTGTAAACAAAAATTTATCTTTCGCCGCTAGAGGAGATGGATGCTTTGTCGAACCGCCTGTCTCTCGTGTCCGTGTTCTCGCACCTTTCCACGGCACGGCGCTGCTCTAGTAGCTCCGAACGGCCGCACACGGCGCCCCAGACACGCCGGTTCGGCCCGCGCCCATCTCGCAGATGTTTCTCGTGCTTGTGCAGCCATATGGACCGCGACCCGAGCGGCAGCGAGCGGCAGTCGAGCAAAGTCGGGACGGAAGGGGAGGGGACAGGCGAGCGAATTACGCAAATATCTGGAATCGCGGCGTGTGTCGGGCAGGTGAGGAAGCTTCCGTCGGTCCAGCAGGACACTGCCACACCCCGCGCAGTCCCCCCGCCGCCCGGCCGCGCGCATGCCCTGCGCCGGATAACAAGAACAAGGTGCGTCTCCCGCGAGTGTCGGAGGCCGCACGCACCAAACGAATGACAGGCGGTGCAACGAGCAGCTGTGTTGTGCGTCCGACCCACGTGGCGGCGCGCCGCACTGCGCGTCGCCTTCGAGGTGGAAGGACGTGCTTTGCGTCAAATGTGCCACCGAAAAACGGCGATTGCGTGTGTTGGGAGGAGAGGCGAAGCCTTCTTCTGCTGTGCGGATACAGTATAAGGACGCCAACGGCCATACCATGTTGAATACACCGGTTCTCGTCCGATCACCGAAGTTAAGCAACATCGGGCCCGGTTAGTACTTGGATGGGTGACCGCCTGGGAACACCGGGTGCTGTTGGCTCCCTCTCATTTTTTCCTTTTTACCTCGCTACACCGGCCAGCCCTCTTTTCATACTAACTCTCAGGTGTGACAAAGATGCTTCCTCGAGCATTTTAAACTACTGTATTAAACGTAAGATACGAAATTACAGTAATAAATTCAGTTTGAGCAAGAATGCGCGAAGGAAGAGTGCTAGAACACCTTGAAAGTAACGAAACACTGCGAATCGACAGATGTGCTCTTGAAGTGCGTCAGAGCCTACTGTTTTGTAAGAGCGATAAATTCCAAAAACTAACTAAATAAATAAAAAATTAAAAAAAAAAAATCAACTGTTGTCGCCCGATCACCGACGATAAGCAACAACTTTAGTATTCGGATCGGTGACCGCCTGGGAACTCTGGCTGTCTTCATTTTTTGCTTTTTTTTTCGCTACCCGTGCCAGCCCTCTTTTCCAAAGTGTCTCTAGAAATAACAAGAGTATGAAGCGACAGGAATGTTCTGAAATACACCAGGGCTTATAGTTTTGTAGCAGTGTTCAACTGCAAATTTGTAAACAAAAATTTATCTTTCGCCGCTAGAGGAGATGGATGCTTTGTCGAACCGCCTGTCTCTCGTGTCCGTGTTCTCGCACCTTTCCACGGCACGGCGCTGCTCTAGTAGCTCCGAACGGCCGCACACGGCGCCCCAGACACGCCGGTTCGGCCCGCGCCCATCTCGCAGATGTTTCTCGTGCTTGTGCAGCCATATGGACCGCGACCCGAGCGGCAGCGAGCGGCAGTCGGGACAAGTCGGGACGGAAGGGGAGGGGACAGGCGAGCGAATTACGCAAATATCTGGAATCGCGGCGTGTGTCGGGCAGGTGAGGAAGCTTCCGTCGGTCCAGCAGGACACTGCCACACCCCGCGCAGTCCCCCCGCCGCCCGGCCGCGCGCATGCCCTGCGCCGGATAACAAGAACAAGGTGCGTCTCCCGCGAGTGTCGGAGGCCGCACGCACCAAACGAATGACAGGCGGTGCAACGAGCAGCTGTGTTGTGCGTCCGACCCACGTGGCGGCGCGCCGCACTGCGCGTCGCCTTCGAGGTGGAAGGACGTGCTTTGCGTCAAATGTGCCACCGAAAAACGGCGATTGCGTGTGTTGGGAGGAGAGGCGAAGCCTTCTTCTGCTGTGCGGATACAGTATAAGGACGCCAACGGCCATACCATGTTGAATACACCGGTTCTCGTCCGATCACCGAAGTTAAGCAACATCGGGCCCGGTTAGTACTTGGCTGTCTGCCCGCCTGGCAACACCTCGGTGCCGAGCGAGCAGTACTTCCGCGTGCGACTTGGCCGGCGGCGCCTCGCGTGTCGTCTGCTCTTCTCTGCCTAGCGGCTGTATATTTCATCACAGACTGTAAGTTATGGCAACGATTTACGATGACAGTGAAGAACGCCAAAATAACATTCAATGTGAGTTCGATCGTTCTGTAGACAAGCCCTCGGCCTTTGAAATCCACCGTTGGATTCTAGAAGATCTGTTGTTAACGCACGATGACGTTCTCGGTATCCAATTCGATACTTTTCTTAACTCTGTGTTCTTGAAGTTGAAAAATTCCGAAATGTGTGATCATGTTGTGTCTGTCAATGACGGTGTCCGAAAATTTCGTCACCTTGACGGTCGCGTAAGCAATGTTAATGTGTCGCATGCTGGCTTTGGCATTAGGCAAATTCGTGTGTTTAACCTACCATTTGAAATTCGAAATGACACAATTGCTCGTTATTTGCGGCCGTATGGCACTGTTTTGTCTGTAGTGAAGGAAAAGTGGTCCTCCGCGTACTTGTTTCAAGTAGAAAACGGAGTGAGAAGTGTGAAAATGGTTGTTAGACAGCACATTCCTTCGTTTGTTTTGGTTAACGGCCACCGCGCGTTCGTTACTTATAGTGGACAGCCACAAACATGTTCTTTTTGTGGTGGCGTTGGCCATTATAGACAGGATTGTCCTAAACGGAAACGGCCTGCCCAGCTGCCCACTGTAGGTAATTTCAATGATGCCAGCTTTGCTTCTGTGGCCGCCACGGGTTTGGGTACCGCCCCCCCCGCGCCCGCGCGCCGTGTAGCTGACGCTAACTTTGCTGCCACCCCGATGGCTATGGATGTGTCCACTACCGATAGTGACTCTGCTTCTGTGTCTGCTGTGTTAGATTCAATGTCTCCGGCTCCGGCTGACGGGACAACTATCGAACATCTGGTAGTAACGAATGTTTCACAAGAGACAGTGTCCGAACCCGTGCAGCAGTCGGCGCGTGATTTAGTGTCGGAACCTGTTTCGCTGTCAGTGACAGTACCGGAACAGTCCGGTTCTTTGATTGCCCCTGTTACTGTGCCTGCCGGTTCTCCTAATTCCGCTGCTGCTGTGGAATCACAGGCATTTTTTGTAGCACCGAAACCGAGACGGGACGAACGTTCGTCTCGTAGTTCAAGTCGGCAACGTGCGCGTAGTGTTGGTCGGTCGCCTCCCTCTGATAGGGGTCTTCCGCGACCCGATCGCAGTCCGTCTCCGGTTGGGCGTTCCCCCGACGCCTCCCGACCGACACGACCCGGTCGGCAGGCTTCCCAACAGCGTGCTTCCCGACGGGACCTTGCCGACGAGCGGCGTTCGTCTCAGGCTCCTGGCTCTGGGCGTCAGCCCGTGGACCAACAACAACAACGGCGCGCCTCTCCTCGCCGTCAGCTGCCTGCCGAAATCAATGTTGCTGATCAAAAACGTGACGTTGCTGTTCGGCACTTAAGGACTGTTTTAAGCCAGCCGGGCGCAGGCGACGACTCCGGGCAACCGACCGACACTGTTTCGCCTGTGTTGACACCGCAATTGCCCACCAAACGTAAGGCGGAAGACACACACCAACGTCGCATTTGTCCTTCTGCTACTGAACGTGTGCCGGCTTCTTCTCCTGATGTCGAGATGTCTGTCGTTGGTCCCATGTCGGTGGACTCTAGTGAAACGGATTCTGGGACCGCGCCACCCCCACACCCCCCTCCCGCCGCCCCCCAGGACTGGGCGGCGGACGTGGAGGCCAGTGACGCGACTTAGTGTGTGCAGGTGTTGTTTCCTCCTCTCGCGCACATTTGCATGATCTATGTTTTTTTTAGCTATTTTATTGCTGCTTCTGCGGTGCCCTCGTTTGGTTTTTTGTTGGTCGTTTTCGCGTGGTCAGCTCCGTTTGCCTTTATTCACCGACCGCCGCAAGATCCTCCGTCGTTATTCGGCGTCGATGTTCTATCTGTTTTAAATGACGGGTTATGGGAGCCGTGCTCTGTTTTCAATGGGGGACGGCCTATCATAGTCGTCTTTTTTAGTGCATTGCGCCGATTGGATGCTATGGATCCGGCTGACGGGATTTCAACTCGTCTCTCTGGTGTATTTTATCCTTTTGTGGTGGTTGTCTTTTGCCGATCATTGCTGTTTTTCTCCACATGTAAGGTTTTTATCAATTGTGCTCTTTTTTTTTAATTATGTATGGATATTGAGCATTGTTCGTGGAACATTTTAACTGTTAATGTAAACAAATTGAGTGCCCAGTATAAGTTATCGGCTTTGCACACTTTTTTATGTGATTCTCACTGTCATGTCGCGTTATTACAGGAAGTTACGCGTACGGCTCTTTTGTATTTTATTGATTCCTCTGCTTTTACCGTTATTGATAATATCATGTCGGATGAACAGACTGGTACTGCCATTTTAGTCCGTCCGGGTTTTGATGTCAGTGACGTTGAAATATTGCCCAATGGTCGCGCAATCGCCTGTGTTATTAATGGTGTCACTTTTGTTAATGTCTATGCCCATGCCGGTGATAAACCAGCGCGGAATCAGTTTTACAGCCAGGATCTCTGTCAATTGCTCCATCGCAATACTAATGAATTAGTGCTTGGTGGCGATTTTAACGCCGTTATTGATGGTAGGGATCAGGAGCCGCGCCCTAATTGGTGTCAAGAGTTGCGCACTTTGGTTGACACTTTTCGCTTGCGGGACACGTGGCGTGTGCTCAACCCGGATAAAACACATTTCACCCACTTTTATGCCACCGGTCATAGTCGCTTGGACAGAATTTATGTGTCGTTGCCGCTTGCCGCCCATGTCACAAGGGCGGAAGTATTGCCGGTTATTTTTTCTGACCATTGTGGATTTTTGTGCCAACTTGTCTTACCGCGTGCGCGACCTCCTCGGCGTCCAAATATCTGGAAGCTTAATTGCAGTCTTTTAGATGATGACGCTCTTGCGTCCCAATTTACTGCTTTGTGGCGCAAGCTCTTGCGTGACAAGGGCGACGATGGCAGTACCATCAGGTGGTGGGTGGAGGTAGCGAAGCCGGCCATCAGGCGCTTTTTAATCAATTTTAGTCGCGATGCGGCGCATTGGCGCCGGTCGACGGCGAGATTTTACCAGTCCTGTTTAAAAGATCTAGCTCAGCGGGTCACTACGTCTCCACAGTTGCTTCCGGTTTTTAATCAGTTTAAAGCTCAACTTCTAGACGATCTTCGCCGGAAGGGGTTTGGGACAGTCGCGCGTACCCAACCTGTAGGTGCCGTTGAGGGGGAGCCGCTCTCTCTCTACCACCTGAACAGGGAGCGGAGGCGGCGGGAGAGGTTGGTTATTCGTAAGTGGCTCAAACAGGATGGGACGACGACTTCCGACTGGGTGGATATTGAGCGGGAGGTCCATGATCACTTTGCTGCGCTCTTTCACCCAGTAGACGCCGACCCCGGGGCGCTCCGCGATTTTTTGCAGGGGGTCCCACATGTTTTAACGCGACAAGACAGGGCCCATCTTAATGCGACTTTTACTTCTGAGGATCTCTCTGCGGCGGTGAAAAGTAGTCCTAGGGGCAAATCCCCTGGTATGGACGGAATCCCCGCGGAATTTTATTTAAAATTTTTCCCTCTTTTAAGCGATGTTTTAACTGTGATCATGAACGAAATCCATAACGGTGTTGACATCCCGGCGGAGTTTGCGGAAGGGCGTGTTGCACTTCTCCCTAAATCAACCGCGACGCCGCGTATAGACAGTGTTCGCCCTATAACCCTCTTGAACGCTGATTATAAGATTATGGCGCGGTGTGTTACGCACAGGATGCAGGTCGTTCTGCCCAAGGTCATCAGTGAATATCAAACTTGTGCTGTGGCCGACAGGAACATTTTCGATGCCGTCCTGGCTTATCGCGACTGCATCGGATATGTAAAGGGTCACAGGCTCCGAGCGGCTGCGATCTTGCTAGTAGACTTTAAAAACGCCTTTGATCGGATCAGCCACTCCTATCTGCGGCGAGTGATGATCGGCCTGGGTTTTGGGTCCAAAGTAACGAAGATGGTGTACAATATCTTGCGTAATGCCACTTCTCGGGTGGTCATCAACGGTATTCCTGGTAGCGTCATCCCCATTGGTCGTTCTGTCCGACAGGGGTGTCCTCTGTCTATGGCGCTTTTCGCCTTGGCGTTGGACCCACTCCTACGTTGTATAGCCCGGGAGTGCCGGGGTATTCGGCTTGGCGACGTTCGGCTGGTATGTCGGGCGTATGCTGATGACCTGGGGGTCTTCATTGATCATCCAGAGGATCTTGATCGCTTGCGTGGTGTTTTGGACCGTTTTGAGAGGGCGACGGGGGCTATCGTCAACCCTCGTAAGACTGTCTTGCTTCCCCTTACACCTCGATTACGCACTGTCAGCGGCGATTGGTTTTGTGTGAAGCAACAGCACACGGTGCTCGGTGTCATTCTAACTGACAACACACAGCGTATGGAAGCCCTTAATTGGCGTTCCACATTATACAAGATCCGAGCTGTTGCTAAACTCTACGCCTCTCGCAACCTGGCGCTTCGTCAGAAGGTGGCTCTCATTAACACGAATATCTTCGCCAAAGCGTGGTATCTGGCACAAGTTCTCCCAGTGCCAAAAGAATTGGAAAGGGCCATCCAACAAGCAGTTTATTGGCTGCTATGGAAGGGCGATATTTTTAAGGTCTCCTTGGCGACGTGTACTTTAAGCTTGCAGGAAGGGGGGCTAGGTTTGGTTGACTTCCGATCTAAGTGTGCGGCGCTCCTTGTGAAACGGACCACAGTGGTGATTGACAAGGGGCCGCACAGTCCGACAGCTGCCTTGTTTCGTCATTACCGCCCACCATCAGTAGTAGCCCCTGTTTCAATCAGTCACATTCCGTATGTGTTGAATTTCGTGCGCCGCTATTATGTTTACAATAGTTATCTTGTGTTTGGTGACGTCTGTACATGTAGTGTTACTGAGATAATTCGAGCTCTTAGAGGGACGCCGATTAGGAACAAATGGGAATATCGGTTGCCACAGCATGATTGGCAGCTGGTGTGGAAGAACCTTGCTACCGCCGCCGTCCCTGCCGCCGTTCATGCTACTTGGTATAAAGTGGTCAACCGGACTATCCCGACAAATGCCAATCTTTGTTCTATTGATTTGATTTCTTCGGGAGAGTGTGAATTGTGTGCAGAGGAGGACACTATCGAACATCGTTTTGTGTGTGACAAATTTCGTGTGGTCTGGGACATTGCCTGTGACATGGTTCGTCTGATTAACAGGGTGGACAGGCGGCACGTGACAGCCATGGACGCCATAGTGCCTCAGTGCGCGGCTTACCCGGCCACCAAAAGGAATGCGACGTTATGGATTCTTGGACATACAGTTTACTGTATCTTTACCCTGAAAGTGACTGATGCCGTCGATTTTCTATCCTATTTGTGGACGGAACACCGTCAGGACCTTGCTCGTGCGGCTTATACTCAGACTTTTGCCAATTTTTTGCGTGTGGCCTTGGACCATGCCTATGCTAAATTGTTGATATCTACATAGGACTGCCTACCAATTTTGACTTTTATCGCGTTATCCTCCAGTGGTAATGCCGGTGCTATGAATTATGTTGCTTCGACGGGACTTTGCTTACAACGGAACTTTCTTTCTACGAATGATGGAACTAAATTTGAATGCCAGTGTGTGTTATATGGAACGAACATTATCGACAACGTATCCTGTTCTCGGGTTATGTGGATGTTTTATTAGTAGGAGTTAACTTGTGCTTTATTTATCTGTTTTTCTTTGTTCTGAGGACATTTTTTTTTTCATTTTTTCTCCCAAGATGACTGAGGAGACAGTGTCGAGAAGGACATTTTCCTTACTTTTACGTGTGCATGTACGTTGGATTCCTTATACTATCTGTGGGTGGACGTTTTTTCAGTTTGTGATTCTTCTCACCGTCATATCCGAAGAATATTGGCGGAGACGGTTTGATTAGATTTATTTTTTTTCTTTCTTAGTGTAATATACATTTTCGGCAAATACTGCGTTCTGGTGGCCATGGAAGTTGGCGACCACTTTCCGCCGTCGTTCAAGCGAGCGTTTACGGTGTGGAGACATTTTTATTTTCCGTTTTGAAGTAAAATTTGAGTGATTTTAACGTTTTTGTTCTCAAGTTTTTTGGAGAAACCATTTTCTTTTCATTCGTATACAAGACACAATACCGCATCATGGTCCATGCACGCCTCGCCGAAGAAGGCATTACTAGCCGATGCGTCTACCAGTCCACCTACGAGGAGCCAACAGCACTATTATAGATAGCATTTGAAGCTCGCCAATCAGAAGGCATTTCATGGAGAGTGTAAAGGCCGGGCTATAAGGGGAGTTGGGAGGCCCGGAAAAAAAAAAAAAAAAAAAAAAAAAAAAAAAAAAAAAAAAAAAAAAAAAAAAGGTGCTGTTGGCTCCCTCTCATTTTTTCCTTTTTACCTCGCTACATCGGCCAGCCCTCTTTTCATACTAACTCTCAGGTGTGACAAAGATGCTTCCTCGAGCATTTTAAACTACTGTATTAAACGTAAGATACGAAATTACAGTAATGAACTCAGTTTGAGCAAGAATGCGCGAAGGAAGAGTGCTAGAACACCTTGAAAGTAACGAAACACTGCGAATCGACAGATGTGCTCTTGAAGTGCGTCAGAGCCTACTGTTTTGTAAGAGCGATAAATTCCAAAAACTAACTACATTAAAAAAAAAAAAAAACCTGTTCCTGTCCGACCACCGATGATAAGCAACAACGTTAGTATTCGGATCGGCGACCGCTTGGGAACTCTGGCTGTCTTCATTTCTTGCTTTCTTGTCGCTACCCCTGCCAGCCCTTTTTTCATGCTACCTTTCTCATGTGACAAAGATGCTTCCATACTGATTTTAAACTATCGTAAGATACGATATTAAGGAACTCAGTTTGAAAAGAGTGCGCCAAGGAAGACTTCCAAAGAGTCTCTGGAAATAACAAAACAGTATGAAGTGACAGAAATGTTGTGAAATACGTCAGGGCATATTGTTTTGTAGCAGTGCACAACGGCAAATTTGTAAACAAAAATTTACCTTTCGTCGCTACAAGAGAGGGATACTTTGTCCAACAGCCTGTGTCTTGTGTGCATGTTTTCGCACCTTTCCACGGCACGGCGCAGCACAGAGCTGCTCTGGTAGCTCCGAACGGACGCACACGGCGCCTCGGACACGCCGGTTCGGCCCGCGCCCATCTCGCAGATGTTTCTCGTGCTTGTGCTGTCATTACGGACCGCGACCCGAGCGGCAGCGAGCGGCAGTCGAGCAAAGTCGGGACAAGTCGGGACGGAAGGGGACAGCCGAGAATGCACCGTGCGAATTACGCAAATATCTGGAAGCGCGACGCGTGTCAGGCAGGTGAGAACGCTTCCCTCGGTCCAGCAGGACACTGCCACACCCCGCGAGTCCCCAAGCCGCCCGGCCGCGCGCAAGCCCTGCGCCGGATAACGATAACAAGGTGCGTCTCCCGCGAGTGTCGGAGGCCGCACGAACCAAACGAATGACAGGCGGTGCAACGAGCAGCTGTGTTGTGCGTCCGACCCACGTGGCGGCGCGTCGCCTTCGAGGTGGAAGGACGTGCTTTGCGTCAAATGTGCCACCGAAAAAAGCGATTGCTTGTGTTAGGAGGAGAGGCGAAGCCTTCTTCTGCCGTGCAGCTACAGTATAACGACGCCAACGGCCATACCATGTTGAATACACCGGTTCTCGTCCGATCACCGAAGTTAAGCAACATCGGGCCCGGTTAGTACTTGGATGGGTGACCGCCTGGGAACACCGGGTGCTGTTGGCTCCTTCTCTCTTTTTAGATTGTACGTCACTACACCTGCCAGCCCTCTTTTCATACAAACTCTCAGGTGCGACAAAGATGCTTCCACAAGCATTTTAAACTACTGTATTAAACGTAAGATGCGAAATTACAGTAATGAACTCAGTTTGAACAAGAAAGCGCGGACGAAGAGTGCTAGGAACTCGTTGAAAATAACGAAACACTGCGAATCGACAGATGTGCTCTTGAAATGCGTCAGAGCCTACTGTTTTGTAGGAGCGCTAAATTCCAAAAACTAACTACATTAAAAAAAAAAAAAAAACCTGTTCCTGTCCGACCACCGATGATAAGCAACAACGTTAGTATTCGGATCGGCGACCGCTTGGGAACTCTGGCTGTCTTCATTTCTTGCTTTCTTGTCGCTACCCCTGCCAGCCCTTTTTTCATGCTACCTTTCTCATGTGACAAAGATGCTTCCATACTGATTTTAAACTATCGTAAGATACGATATTAAGGAACTCAGTTTGAAAAGAGTGCGCCAAGGAAGACTTCCAAAGAGTCTCTGGAAATAACAAAACAGTATGAAGTGACAGAAATGTTGTGAAATACGTCAGGGCATATTGTTTTGTAGCAGTGCACAACGGCAAATTTGTAAACAAAAATTTACCTTTCGTCGCTACAAGAGAGGGATACTTTGTCCAACAGCCTGTGTCTTGTGTGCATGTTTTCGCACCTTTCCACGGCACGGCGCAGCACAGAGCTGCTCTGGTAGCTCCGAACGGACGCACACGGCGCCTCGGACACGCCGGTTCGGCCCGCGCCCATCTCGCAGATGTTTCTCGTGCTTGTGCTGTCATTACGGACCGCGACCCGAGCGGCAGCGAGCGGCAGTCGAGCAAAGTCGGGACAAGTCGGGACGGAAGGGGACAGCCGAGAATGCACCGTGCGAATTACGCAAATATCTGGAAGCGCGACGCGTGTCAGGCAGGTGAGAACGCTTCCCTCGGTCCAGCAGGACACTGCCACACCCCGCGAGTCCCCAAGCCGCCCGGCCGCGCGCAAGCCCTGCGCCGGATAACGATAACAAGGTGCGTCTCCCGCGAGTGTCGGAGGCCGCACGAACCAAACGAATGACAGGCGGTGCAACGAGCAGCTGTGTTGTGCGTCCGACCCACGTGGCGGCGCGTCGCCTTCGAGGTGGAAGGACGTGCTTTGCGTCAAATGTGCCACCGAAAAAAGCGATTGCTTGTGTTAGGAGGAGAGGCGAAGCCTTCTTCTGCCGTGCAGCTACAGTATAACGACGCCAACGGCCATACCATGTTGAATACACCGGTTCTCGTCCGATCACCGAAGTTAAGCAACATCGGGCCCGGTTAGTACTTGGATGGGTGACCGCCTGGGAACACCGGGTGCTGTTGGCTCCTTCTCTCTTTTTAGATTGTACGTCACTACACCTGCCAGCCCTCTTTTCATACAAACTCTCAGGTGCGACAAAGATGCTTCCACAAGCATTTTAAACTACTGTATTAAACGTAAGATGCGAAATTACAGTAATGAACTCAGTTTGAACAAGAAAGCGCGGACGAAGAGTGCTAGGAACTCGTTGAAAATAACGAAACACTGCGAATCGACAGATGTGCTCTTGAAATGCGTCAGAGCCTACTGTTTTGTAGGAGCGCTAAATTCCAAAAACTAACTACATTAAAAAAAAAAAAAAAACCTGTTCCTGTCCGACCACCGATGATAAGCAACAACGTTAGTATTCGGATCGGCGACCGCTTGGGAACTCTGGCTGTCTTCATTTCTTGCTTTCTTGTCGCTACCCCTGCCAGCCCTTTTTTCATGCTACCTTTCTCATGTGACAAAGATGCTTCCATACTGATTTTAAACTATCGTAAGATACGATATTAAGGAACTCAGTTTGAAAAGAGTGCGCCAAGGAAGACTTCCAAAGAGTCTCTGGAAATAACAAAACAGTATGAAGTGACAGAAATGTTGTGAAATACGTCAGGGCATATTGTTTTGTAGCAGTGCACAACGGCAAATTTGTAAACAAAAATTTACCTTTCGTCGCTACAAGAGAGGGATACTTTGTCCAACAGCCTGTGTCTTGTGTGCATGTTTTCGCACCTTTCCACGGCACGGCGCAGCACAGAGCTGCTCTGGTAGCTCCGAACGGACGCACACGGCGCCTCGGACACGCCGGTTCGGCCCGCGCCCATCTCGCAGATGTTTCTCGTGCTTGTGCTGTCATTACGGACCGCGACCCGAGCGGCAGCGAGCGGCAGTCGAGCAAAGTCGGGACAAGTCGGGACGGAAGGGGACAGCCGAGAATGCACCGTGCGAATTACGCAAATATCTGGAAGCGCGACGCGTGTCAGGCAGGTGAGAACGCTTCCCTCGGTCCAGCAGGACACTGCCACACCCCGCGAGTCCCCAAGCCGCCCGGCCGCGCGCAAGCCCTGCGCCGGATAACGATAACAAGGTGCGTCTCCCGCGAGTGTCGGAGGCCGCACGAACCAAACGAATGACAGGCGGTGCAACGAGCAGCTGTGTTGTGCGTCCGACCCACGTGGCGGCGCGTCGCCTTCGAGGTGGAAGGACGTGCTTTGCGTCAAATGTGCCACCGAAAAAAGCGATTGCTTGTGTTAGGAGGAGAGGCGAAGCCTTCTTCTGCCGTGCAGCTACAGTATAACGACGCCAACGGCCATACCATGTTGAATACACCGGTTCTCGTCCGATCACCGAAGTTAAGCAACATCGGGCCCGGTTAGTACTTGGATGGGTGACCGCCTGGGAACACCGGGTGCTGTTGGCTCCTTCTCTCTTTTTAGATTGTACGTCACTACACCTGCCAGCCCTCTTTTCATACAAACTCTCAGGTGCGACAAAGATGCTTCCACAAGCATTTTAAACTACTGTATTAAACGTAAGATGCGAAATTACAGTAATGAACTCAGTTTGAACAAGAAAGCGCGGACGAAGAGTGCTAGGAACTCGTTGAAAATAACGAAACACTGCGAATCGACAGATGTGCTCTTGAAATGCGTCAGAGCCTACTGTTTTGTAGGAGCGCTAAATTCCAAAAACTAACTACATTAAAAAAAAAAAAAAACCTGTTCCTGTCCGACCACCGATGATAAGCAACAACGTTAGTATTCGGATCGGCGACCGCTTGGGAACTCTGGCTGTCTTCATTTCTTGCTTTCTTGTCGCTACCCCTGCCAGCCCTTTTTTCATGCTACCTTTCTCATGTGACAAAGATGCTTCCATACTGATTTTAAACTATCGTAAGATACGATATTAAGGAACTCAGTTTGAAAAGAGTGCGCCAAGGAAGACTTCCAAAGAGTCTCTGGAAATAACAAAACAGTATGAAGTGACAGAAATGTTGTGAAATACGTCAGGGCATATTGTTTTGTAGCAGTGCACAACGGCAAATTTGTAAACAAAAATTTACCTTTCGTCGCTACAAGAGAGGGATACTTTGTCCAACAGCCTGTGTCTTGTGTGCATGTTTTCGCACCTTTCCACGGCACGGCGCAGCACAGAGCTGCTCTGGTAGCTCCGAACGGACGCACACGGCGCCTCGGACACGCCGGTTCGGCCCGCGCCCATCTCGCAGATGTTTCTCGTGCTTGTGCTGTCATTACGGACCGCGACCCGAGCGGCAGCGAGCGGCAGTCGAGCAAAGTCGGGACAAGTCGGGACGGAAGGGGACAGCCGAGAATGCACCGTGCGAATTACGCAAATATCTGGAAGCGCGACGCGTGTCAGGCAGGTGAGAACGCTTCCCTCGGTCCAGCAGGACACTGCCACACCCCGCGAGTCCCCAAGCCGCCCGGCCGCGCGCAAGCCCTGCGCCGGATAACGATAACAAGGTGCGTCTCCCGCGAGTGTCGGAGGCCGCACGAACCAAACGAATGACAGGCGGTGCAACGAGCAGCTGTGTTGTGCGTCCGACCCACGTGGCGGCGCGTCGCCTTCGAGGTGGAAGGACGTGCTTTGCGTCAAATGTGCCACCGAAAAAAGCGATTGCTTGTGTTAGGAGGAGAGGCGAAGCCTTCTTCTGCCGTGCAGCTACAGTATAACGACGCCAACGGCCATACCATGTTGAATACACCGGTTCTCGTCCGATCACCGAAGTTAAGCAACATCGGGCCCGGTTAGTACTTGGATGGGTGACCGCCTGGGAACACCGGGTGCTGTTGGCTCCTTCTCTCTTTTTAGATTGTACGTCACTACACCTGCCAGCCCTCTTTTCATACAAACTCTCAGGTGCGACAAAGATGCTTCCACAAGCATTTTAAACTACTGTATTAAACGTAAGATGCGAAATTACAGTAATGAACTCAGTTTGAACAAGAAAGCGCGGACGAAGAGTGCTAGGAACTCGTTGAAAATAACGAAACACTGCGAATCGACAGATGTGCTCTTGAAATGCGTCAGAGCCTACTGTTTTGTAGGAGCGCTAAATTCCAAAAACTAACTACATTAAAAAAAAAAAAAACCTGTTCCTGTCCGACCACCGATGATAAGCAACAACGTTAGTATTCGGATCGGCGACCGCTTGGGAACTCTGGCTGTCTTCATTTCTTGCTTTCTTGTCGCTACCCCTGCCAGCCCTTTTTTCATGCTACCTTTCTCATGTGACAAAGATGCTTCCATACTGATTTTAAACTATCGTAAGATACGATATTAAGGAACTCAGTTTGAAAAGAGTGCGCCAAGGAAGACTTCCAAAGAGTCTCTGGAAATAACAAAACAGTATGAAGTGACAGAAATGTTGTGAAATACGTCAGGGCATATTGTTTTGTAGCAGTGCACAACGGCAAATTTGTAAACAAAAATTTACCTTTCGTCGCTACAAGAGAGGGATACTTTGTCCAACAGCCTGTGTCTTGTGTGCATGTTTTCGCACCTTTCCACGGCACGGCGCAGCACAGAGCTGCTCTGGTAGCTCCGAACGGACGCACACGGCGCCTCGGACACGCCGGTTCGGCCCGCGCCCATCTCGCAGATGTTTCTCGTGCTTGTGCTGTCATTACGGACCGCGACCCGAGCGGCAGCGAGCGGCAGTCGAGCAAAGTCGGGACAAGTCGGGACGGAAGGGGACAGCCGAGAATGCACCGTGCGAATTACGCAAATATCTGGAAGCGCGACGCGTGTCAGGCAGGTGAGAACGCTTCCCTCGGTCCAGCAGGACACTGCCACACCCCGCGAGTCCCCAAGCCGCCCGGCCGCGCGCAAGCCCTGCGCCGGATAACGATAACAAGGTGCGTCTCCCGCGAGTGTCGGAGGCCGCACGAACCAAACGAATGACAGGCGGTGCAACGAGCAGCTGTGTTGTGCGTCCGACCCACGTGGCGGCGCGTCGCCTTCGAGGTGGAAGGACGTGCTTTGCGTCAAATGTGCCACCGAAAAAAGCGATTGCTTGTGTTAGGAGGAGAGGCGAAGCCTTCTTCTGCCGTGCAGCTACAGTATAACGACGCCAACGGCCATACCATGTTGAATACACCGGTTCTCGTCCGATCACCGAAGTTAAGCAACATCGGGCCCGGTTAGTACTTGGATGGGTGACCGCCTGGGAACACCGGGTGCTGTTGGCTCCTTCTCTCTTTTTAGATTGTACGTCACTACACCTGCCAGCCCTCTTTTCATACAAACTCTCAGGTGCGACAAAGATGCTTCCACAAGCATTTTAAACTACTGTATTAAACGTAAGATGCGAAATTACAGTAATGAACTCAGTTTGAACAAGAAAGCGCGGACGAAGAGTGCTAGGAACTCGTTGAAAATAACGAAACACTGCGAATCGACAGATGTGCTCTTGAAATGCGTCAGAGCCTACTGTTTTGTAGGAGCGCTAAATTCCAAAAACTAACTACATTAAAAAAAAAAAAAAAACCTGTTCCTGTCCGACCACCGATGATAAGCAACAACGTTAGTATTCGGATCGGCGACCGCTTGGGAACTCTGGCTGTCTTCATTTCTTGCTTTCTTGTCGCTACCCCTGCCAGCCCTTTTTTCATGCTACCTTTCTCATGTGACAAAGATGCTTCCATACTGATTTTAAACTATCGTAAGATACGATATTAAGGAACTCAGTTTGAAAAGAGTGCGCCAAGGAAGACTTCCAAAGAGTCTCTGGAAATAACAAAACAGTATGAAGTGACAGAAATGTTGTGAAATACGTCAGGGCATATTGTTTTGTAGCAGTGCACAACGGCAAATTTGTAAACAAAAATTTACCTTTCGTCGCTACAAGAGAGGGATACTTTGTCCAACAGCCTGTGTCTTGTGTGCATGTTTTCGCACCTTTCCACGGCACGGCGCAGCACAGAGCTGCTCTGGTAGCTCCGAACGGACGCACACGGCGCCTCGGACACGCCGGTTCGGCCCGCGCCCATCTCGCAGATGTTTCTCGTGCTTGTGCTGTCATTACGGACCGCGACCCGAGCGGCAGCGAGCGGCAGTCGAGCAAAGTCGGGACAAGTCGGGACGGAAGGGGACAGCCGAGAATGCACCGTGCGAATTACGCAAATATCTGGAAGCGCGACGCGTGTCAGGCAGGTGAGAACGCTTCCCTCGGTCCAGCAGGACACTGCCACACCCCGCGAGTCCCCAAGCCGCCCGGCCGCGCGCAAGCCCTGCGCCGGATAACGATAACAAGGTGCGTCTCCCGCGAGTGTCGGAGGCCGCACGAACCAAACGAATGACAGGCGGTGCAACGAGCAGCTGTGTTGTGCGTCCGACCCACGTGGCGGCGCGTCGCCTTCGAGGTGGAAGGACGTGCTTTGCGTCAAATGTGCCACCGAAAAAAGCGATTGCTTGTGTTAGGAGGAGAGGCGAAGCCTTCTTCTGCCGTGCAGCTACAGTATAACGACGCCAACGGCCATACCATGTTGAATACACCGGTTCTCGTCCGATCACCGAAGTTAAGCAACATCGGGCCCGGTTAGTACTTGGATGGGTGACCGCCTGGGAACACCGGGTGCTGTTGGCTCCTTCTCTCTTTTTAGATTGTACGTCACTACACCTGCCAGCCCTCTTTTCATACAAACTCTCAGGTGCGACAAAGATGCTTCCACAAGCATTTTAAACTACTGTATTAAACGTAAGATGCGAAATTACAGTAATGAACTCAGTTTGAACAAGAAAGCGCGGACGAAGAGTGCTAGGAACTCGTTGAAAATAACGAAACACTGCGAATCGACAGATGTGCTCTTGAAATGCGTCAGAGCCTACTGTTTTGTAGGAGCGCTAAATTCCAAAAACTAACTACATTAAAAAAAAAAAAAACCTGTTCCTGTCCGACCACCGATGATAAGCAACAACGTTAGTATTCGGATCGGCGACCGCTTGGGAACTCTGGCTGTCTTCATTTCTTGCTTTCTTGTCGCTACCCCTGCCAGCCCTTTTTTCATGCTACCTTTCTCATGTGACAAAGATGCTTCCATACTGATTTTAAACTATCGTAAGATACGATATTAAGGAACTCAGTTTGAAAAGAGTGCGCCAAGGAAGACTTCCAAAGAGTCTCTGGAAATAACAAAACAGTATGAAGTGACAGAAATGTTGTGAAATACGTCAGGGCATATTGTTTTGTAGCAGTGCACAACGGCAAATTTGTAAACAAAAATTTACCTTTCGTCGCTACAAGAGAGGGATACTTTGTCCAACAGCCTGTGTCTTGTGTGCATGTTTTCGCACCTTTCCACGGCACGGCGCAGCACAGAGCTGCTCTGGTAGCTCCGAACGGACGCACACGGCGCCTCGGACACGCCGGTTCGGCCCGCGCCCATCTCGCAGATGTTTCTCGTGCTTGTGCTGTCATTACGGACCGCGACCCGAGCGGCAGCGAGCGGCAGTCGAGCAAAGTCGGGACAAGTCGGGACGGAAGGGGACAGCCGAGAATGCACCGTGCGAATTACGCAAATATCTGGAAGCGCGACGCGTGTCAGGCAGGTGAGAACGCTTCCCTCGGTCCAGCAGGACACTGCCACACCCCGCGAGTCCCCAAGCCGCCCGGCCGCGCGCAAGCCCTGCGCCGGATAACGATAACAAGGTGCGTCTCCCGCGAGTGTCGGAGGCCGCACGAACCAAACGAATGACAGGCGGTGCAACGAGCAGCTGTGTTGTGCGTCCGACCCACGTGGCGGCGCGTCGCCTTCGAGGTGGAAGGACGTGCTTTGCGTCAAATGTGCCACCGAAAAAAGCGATTGCTTGTGTTAGGAGGAGAGGCGAAGCCTTCTTCTGCCGTGCAGCTACAGTATAACGACGCCAACGGCCATACCATGTTGAATACACCGGTTCTCGTCCGATCACCGAAGTTAAGCAACATCGGGCCCGGTTAGTACTTGGATGGGTGACCGCCTGGGAACACCGGGTGCTGTTGGCTCCTTCTCTCTTTTTAGATTGTACGTCACTACACCTGCCAGCCCTCTTTTCATACAAACTCTCAGGTGCGACAAAGATGCTTCCACAAGCATTTTAAACTACTGTATTAAACGTAAGATGCGAAATTACAGTAATGAACTCAGTTTGAACAAGAAAGCGCGGACGAAGAGTGCTAGGAACTCGTTGAAAATAACGAAACACTGCGAATCGACAGATGTGCTCTTGAAATGCGTCAGAGCCTACTGTTTTGTAGGAGCGCTAAATTCCAAAAACTAACTACATTAAAAAAAAAAAAAAAACCTGTTCCTGTCCGACCACCGATGATAAGCAACAACGTTAGTATTCGGATCGGCGACCGCTTGGGAACTCTGGCTGTCTTCATTTCTTGCTTTCTTGTCGCTACCCCTGCCAGCCCTTTTTTCATGCTACCTTTCTCATGTGACAAAGATGCTTCCATACTGATTTTAAACTATCGTAAGATACGATATTAAGGAACTCAGTTTGAAAAGAGTGCGCCAAGGAAGACTTCCAAAGAGTCTCTGGAAATAACAAAACAGTATGAAGTGACAGAAATGTTGTGAAATACGTCAGGGCATATTGTTTTGTAGCAGTGCACAACGGCAAATTTGTAAACAAAAATTTACCTTTCGTCGCTACAAGAGAGGGATACTTTGTCCAACAGCCTGTGTCTTGTGTGCATGTTTTCGCACCTTTCCACGGCACGGCGCAGCACAGAGCTGCTCTGGTAGCTCCGAACGGACGCACACGGCGCCTCGGACACGCCGGTTCGGCCCGCGCCCATCTCGCAGATGTTTCTCGTGCTTGTGCTGTCATTACGGACCGCGACCCGAGCGGCAGCGAGCGGCAGTCGAGCAAAGTCGGGACAAGTCGGGACGGAAGGGGACAGCCGAGAATGCACCGTGCGAATTACGCAAATATCTGGAAGCGCGACGCGTGTCAGGCAGGTGAGAACGCTTCCCTCGGTCCAGCAGGACACTGCCACACCCCGCGAGTCCCCAAGCCGCCCGGCCGCGCGCAAGCCCTGCGCCGGATAACGATAACAAGGTGCGTCTCCCGCGAGTGTCGGAGGCCGCACGAACCAAACGAATGACAGGCGGTGCAACGAGCAGCTGTGTTGTGCGTCCGACCCACGTGGCGGCGCGTCGCCTTCGAGGTGGAAGGACGTGCTTTGCGTCAAATGTGCCACCGAAAAAAGCGATTGCTTGTGTTAGGAGGAGAGGCGAAGCCTTCTTCTGCCGTGCAGCTACAGTATAACGACGCCAACGGCCATACCATGTTGAATACACCGGTTCTCGTCCGATCACCGAAGTTAAGCAACATCGGGCCCGGTTAGTACTTGGATGGGTGACCGCCTGGGAACACCGGGTGCTGTTGGCTCCTTCTCTCTTTTTAGATTGTACGTCACTACACCTGCCAGCCCTCTTTTCATACAAACTCTCAGGTGCGACAAAGATGCTTCCACAAGCATTTTAAACTACTGTATTAAACGTAAGATGCGAAATTACAGTAATGAACTCAGTTTGAACAAGAAAGCGCGGACGAAGAGTGCTAGGAACTCGTTGAAAATAACGAAACACTGCGAATCGACAGATGTGCTCTTGAAATGCGTCAGAGCCTACTGTTTTGTAGGAGCGCTAAATTCCAAAAACTAACTACATTAAAAAAAAAAAAAACCTGTTCCTGTCCGACCACCGATGATAAGCAACAACGTTAGTATTCGGATCGGCGACCGCTTGGGAACTCTGGCTGTCTTCATTTCTTGCTTTCTTGTCGCTACCCCTGCCAGCCCTTTTTTCATGCTACCTTTCTCATGTGACAAAGATGCTTCCATACTGATTTTAAACTATCGTAAGATACGATATTAAGGAACTCAGTTTGAAAAGAGTGCGCCAAGGAAGACTTCCAAAGAGTCTCTGGAAATAACAAAACAGTATGAAGTGACAGAAATGTTGTGAAATACGTCAGGGCATATTGTTTTGTAGCAGTGCACAACGGCAAATTTGTAAACAAAAATTTACCTTTCGTCGCTACAAGAGAGGGATACTTTGTCCAACAGCCTGTGTCTTGTGTGCATGTTTTCGCACCTTTCCACGGCACGGCGCAGCACAGAGCTGCTCTGGTAGCTCCGAACGGACGCACACGGCGCCTCGGACACGCCGGTTCGGCCCGCGCCCATCTCGCAGATGTTTCTCGTGCTTGTGCTGTCATTACGGACCGCGACCCGAGCGGCAGCGAGCGGCAGTCGAGCAAAGTCGGGACAAGTCGGGACGGAAGGGGACAGCCGAGAATGCTCCGTGCGAATTACGCAAATATCTGGAAGCGCGACGCGTGTCAGGCAGGTGAGAACGCTTCCCTCGGTCCAGCAGGACACTGCCACACCCCGCGAGTCCCCAAGCCGCCCGGCCGCGCGCAAGCCCTGCGCCGGATAACGATAACAAGGTGCGTCTCCCGCGAGTGTCGGAGGCCGCACGAACCAAACGAATGACAGGCGGTGCAACGAGCAGCTGTGTTGTGCGTCCGACCCACGTGGCGGCGCGTCGCCTTCGAGGTGGAAGGACGTGCTTTGCGTCAAATGTGCCACCGAAAAAAGCGATTGCTTGTGTTAGGAGGAGAGGCGAAGCCTTCTTCTGCCGTGCAGCTACAGTATAACGACGCCAACGGCCATACCATGTTGAATACACCGGTTCTCGTCCGATCACCGAAGTTAAGCAACATCGGGCCCGGTTAGTACTTGGATGGGTGACCGCCTGGGAACACCGGGTGCTGTTGGCTCCTTCTCTCTTTTTAGATTGTACGTCACTACACCTGCCAGCCCTCTTTTCATACAAACTCTCAGGTGCGACAAAGATGCTTCCACAAGCATTTTAAACTACTGTATTAAACGTAAGATGCGAAATTACAGTAATGAACTCAGTTTGAACAAGAAAGCGCGGACGAAGAGTGCTAGGAACTCGTTGAAAATAACGAAACACTGCGAATCGACAGATGTGCTCTTGAAATGCGTCAGAGCCTACTGTTTTGTAGGAGCGCTAAATTCCAAAAACTAACTACATTAAAAAAAAAAAAAACCTGTTCCTGTCCGACCACCGATGATAAGCAACAACGTTAGTATTCGGATCGGCGACCGCTTGGGAACTCTGGCTGTCTTCATTTCTTGCTTTCTTGTCGCTACCCCTGCCAGCCCTTTTTTCATGCTACCTTTCTCATGTGACAAAGATGCTTCCATACTGATTTTAAACTATCGTAAGATACGATATTAAGGAACTCAGTTTGAAAAGAGTGCGCCAAGGAAGACTTCCAAAGAGTCTCTGGAAATAACAAAACAGTATGAAGTGACAGAAATGTTGTGAAATACGTCAGGGCATATTGTTTTGTAGCAGTGCACAACGGCAAATTTGTAAACAAAAATTTACCTTTCGTCGCTACAAGAGAGGGATACTTTGTCCAACAGCCTGTGTCTTGTGTGCATGTTTTCGCACCTTTCCACGGCACGGCGCAGCACAGAGCTGCTCTGGTAGCTCCGAACGGACGCACACGGCGCCTCGGACACGCCGGTTCGGCCCGCGCCCATCTCGCAGATGTTTCTCGTGCTTGTGCTGTCATTACGGACCGCGACCCGAGCGGCAGCGAGCGGCAGTCGAGCAAAGTCGGGACAAGTCGGGACGGAAGGGGACAGCCGAGAATGCACCGTGCGAATTACGCAAATATCTGGAAGCGCGACGCGTGTCAGGCAGGTGAGAACGCTTCCCTCGGTCCAGCAGGACACTGCCACACCCCGCGAGTCCCCAAGCCGCCCGGCCGCGCGCAAGCCCTGCGCCGGATAACGATAACAAGGTGCGTCTCCCGCGAGTGTCGGAGGCCGCACGAACCAAACGAATGACAGGCGGTGCAACGAGCAGCTGTGTTGTGCGTCCGACCCACGTGGCGGCGCGTCGCCTTCGAGGTGGAAGGACGTGCTTTGCGTCAAATGTGCCACCGAAAAAAGCGATTGCTTGTGTTAGGAGGAGAGGCGAAGCCTTCTTCTGCCGTGCAGCTACAGTATAACGACGCCAACGGCCATACCATGTTGAATACACCGGTTCTCGTCCGATCACCGAAGTTAAGCAACATCGGGCCCGGTTAGTACTTGGATGGGTGACCGCCTGGGAACACCGGGTGCTGTTGGCTCCTTCTCTCTTTTTAGATTGTACGTCACTACACCTGCCAGCCCTCTTTTCATACAAACTCTCAGGTGCGACAAAGATGCTTCCACAAGCATTTTAAACTACTGTATTAAACGTAAGATGCGAAATTACAGTAATGAACTCAGTTTGAACAAGAAAGCGCGGACGAAGAGTGCTAGGAACTCGTTGAAAATAACGAAACACTGCGAATCGACAGATGTGCTCTTGAAATGCGTCAGAGCCTACTGTTTTGTAGGAGCGCTAAATTCCAAAAACTAACTACATTAAAAAAAAAAAAAAAACCTGTTCCTGTCCGACCACCGATGATAAGCAACAACGTTAGTATTCGGATCGGCGACCGCTTGGGAACTCTGGCTGTCTTCATTTCTTGCTTTCTTGTCGCTACCCCTGCCAGCCCTTTTTTCATGCTACCTTTCTCATGTGACAAAGATGCTTCCATACTGATTTTAAACTATCGTAAGATACGATATTAAGGAACTCAGTTTGAAAAGAGTGCGCCAAGGAAGACTTCCAAAGAGTCTCTGGAAATAACAAAACAGTATGAAGTGACAGAAATGTTGTGAAATACGTCAGGGCATATTGTTTTGTAGCAGTGCACAACGGCAAATTTGTAAACAAAAATTTACCTTTCGTCGCTACAAGAGAGGGATACTTTGTCCAACAGCCTGTGTCTTGTGTGCATGTTTTCGCACCTTTCCACGGCACGGCGCAGCACAGAGCTGCTCTGGTAGCTCCGAACGGACGCACACGGCGCCTCGGACACGCCGGTTCGGCCCGCGCCCATCTCGCAGATGTTTCTCGTGCTTGTGCTGTCATTACGGACCGCGACCCGAGCGGCAGCGAGCGGCAGTCGAGCAAAGTCGGGACAAGTCGGGACGGAAGGGGACAGCCGAGAATGCACCGTGCGAATTACGCAAATATCTGGAAGCGCGACGCGTGTCAGGCAGGTGAGAACGCTTCCCTCGGTCCAGCAGGACACTGCCACACCCCGCGAGTCCCAAGCCGCCCGGCCGCGCGCAAGCCCTGCGCCGGATAACGATAACAAGGTGCGTCTCCCGCGAGTGTCGGAGGCCGCACGAACCAAACGAATGACAGGCGGTGCAACGAGCAGCTGTGTTGTGCGTCCGACCCACGTGGCGGCGCGTCGCCTTCGAGGTGAAGGACGTGCTTTGCGTCAAATGTGCCACCGAAAAAAGCGATTGCTTGTGTTAGGAGGAGAGGCGAAGCCTTCTTCTGCCGTGCAGCTACAGTATAACGACGCCAACGGCCATACCATGTTGAATACACCGGTTCTCGTCCGATCACCGAAGTTAAGCAACATCGGGCCCGGTTAGTACTTGGATGGGTGACCGCCTGGGAACACCGGGTGCTGTTGGCTCCTTCTCTCTTTTTAGATTGTACGTCACTACACCTGCCAGCCCTCTTTTCATACAAACTCTCAGGTGCGACAAAGATGCTTCCACAAGCATTTTAAACTACTGTATTAAACGTAAGATGCGAAATTACAGTAATGAACTCAGTTTGAACAAGAAAGCGCGGACGAAGAGTGCTAACACGCGATCTAGTGT